>NC_000077.6:8317500-8617500 GCF_000001635.26 Mus musculus | reverse complement strand
GCTTCATCTGCGCTCCTTCAGGGTCCTCCCTCCCCCCTGCAGTGCACTCGGTGACTCTTCTTGCTTCTGTTGACTCAGATGTGGTGGCAAGCATCTTAGAACTTACTACCCATGTACTGGTACAGAGAGTATGCACCTCTGTGTTTTTCCAACATTTTTGAAAAAAAAAATCCATCCTTATTATATATAGTTAGGTTATTTCTTGTTTCGGACAGGTTTTTTTTTGTTGTTGTTGTTTTGTTTTTTGTTTTTGTTTTTCTCTTTTGTTGTTGTTGGTTTGGTTCAGTTTGGTTTTTCGAGACAAGGTTCCTCTGTGTGGCCTTAGCTGTCCTGGGATTCTTTTTGTAGACCAGGCTGGCTTTCAACTCACAGAAATCCACCTGCCTCTGCTTCTGGAGTGTCAGGATCAAGGGTGTGTGCCACCACCACACTGCCCAGCATTGGGACAGTTTTTTAAGTGTTAGAAACATTAGTCTAAGGCCGGGCAGTGGTGGCGCTCGGCTTTGATCCCAGCACTCGGGAGGCAGAGGCAGGTGGGTTTCTGAGTTCGAGGCCAGCCTGGTCTACAGAGTGAGTTCCAGGACAGCCAGGACTACACAGAGAAACCCTGTCTCGAAAAGTCATTGGCCATACTGTGTGGGGGCTGGGGTCTGTTCAGAAAGTAAAGCACTGCCTGCAGCCCAGCCGCAGGTCCTTTTTAAATTACCTTGTCATACTTTGGAAAGCTTCTAAGAAATTATCAAACTTTTTTTTTCCTCCAAAGTAGTTGTTACTGAGAACAGGAGATAAACGATGCATTTTACTTTCTCAGTAAATTTAAATGATCCTGGTGAGAGAGCAGAAGCCCCCCCCCCCCCTCGTGTGTGTGTGTGTGTGTGTGTGTGTGTGTGTGTGTGTGTGTGTTGACGTTGACTAATATCCACATGGTTATTAGATCATGCGTGGACTGTCAGCAGCAAACAAGCTGTTTTTAAAACAGTGAATGATCTTTTAAGGGCCTCACATAGAGGCTCTGAGAGCAGACTCTACCAACAGGAACTTGGTAGATGAGAGTTAATGTCCTTATACTAACGCTTGCCATCAAGGTTAAGGAGGCAGTGTGTGCGTGTGTGTGTGTGTGTGTGTGTGTGTGTTTGTGTGTGTGTGTCCATCCCTGGCTCGTGCCAGGGCCTTCCTTTCTGCAGAACAACACACCTAGCCCACTGGCCTGAGAAGTCAGAACCTTAGTGGATAGTTAGGGACATCTTTGAGGGGGAAACTACGCAGTGAGCTTTAACTTGTTTGCTCTTGGATAGTCCTTTATTCTAGAAGCGCCTTGAGAGTCTGGAAGGGTGTATGGCTACTTTGCTACTGTAGTGGATGATGTAAGCCTGCTAGCTGCAAGCAGTGCATTATCACCTGGGTGGCTGCCTAATGTCTCAGTCCTCATGCCCTCCTAGGAGATGCGCCTACTGAGAGAGGGCGAGCTGCCCTCTGGATTCCAGAATGCCATTCTCTGGCTCAGGGAACTGGAGTTGGCTTGGTAAAGCTCCTCTTTCGGCTGTGTGCAAAGCTCACTAGATTTATTATCTCCCGAGAAAGACCTTAAACAAAAAAAGAAAAAGATGCAAGAGCTAAAGCTCTGACAGTTTCCTCCTTTACTCTTCCAGCCGGGAGAATTTACCACGTGTCCGCACAACTTTAAGAAAAAGGACTTTAAAAAGCCCAGAGTCTGTGGAGTGTGCAGACAGACCATTGACGGTCAAGGGATTGCTTGCCGAGGTAAGTAAGTCCGTGCCCTTGAACCTCTCACCCGTTAGACCCAAGCTAAACAAACAGTAACGCGTAGACAGTCGTTCCTCTGGGAGTTTCCAGAAGTTAAGTCATGGAATTTCCCCATTGCGCCTCTGTTCAGCCCCCATCCCCCAGCACCTGGCAGGGCCTCCCATGTTTATGAAGATGCAGGCTCCTAAGGAAAGTTTTCTAGAAAGAGCAGAGCTATTAGTGGGTTGTTGTGGGCACTTTGTGCTTCAGGGCAGGTCGTTTACAGCCTACACTTCACTTTTTTGGTCCGCATGTCTGTCTGTGTGAGGGTGTCAGATCTTCTAGAACTGGACTTATAGACAGTTGTGAGCTCCCATATGGAAGCTGGGAATTGAATCTAGGTCTTTTGTAAAAGCAGCAGCCTGTGCTCTTAACTGAAGAGCCATCTCTCCAGCCCCTGAGTTAGGGCCTTCTGTGTGCTGGCATCTCTCAGCCTGGTTGTGGAAAATGTTGATCTTGTCTCTAAACCAAGCCACCAGCTTGGCTTTTTTTCTTTTTCCCTTTTCTAAAAGATTAAATGTGTTTATTTCCTTTACATCCCAATACCAACCCTCTGTCTTGTCCCAGTACCCCTCTCAGGTAGATCCTTCCCCCCCATTCCTACCTCCCCCTCTTCTTTGAAAAGGGGAACCCCTTCTAGGTATCACCCACTGCAAATCAAGTCACTGCAGGACTAGGTGCATCTTTTCCCACTGAGGCTAGACAAGGGAGCCCAGTTAGGGGACCGGGATCCATAGGCAGGCAGGCAACAGATTAAGGGACAAACCTGCTCTAGTTGGTGGACCTGCATGAAGTCCAAGCTGCACATCTGCTGCATATGTGCAGGTGGTAGGTCCGGCCCATGCATGCTCTTTGGTTGGAGCCCAAGGGTCCAGGTTAGTTGCCACTGTTGGTCTTCTTATGAAATCCCTGTCCTCTTCAGGCCCTCAGTTCTTTCCCCCAACTCTTCTATAAGATTCCCTGAGCTCCATCTAATGTTTAGCTGTGCGTCTCTGCATCTCTTTACGTTGGCTTCTAGAGGGCAGTTATGCTAGGCTCCTGTCTGCAAACATAACAGAGTATCATTAATAGTGTCAGGGATTAGTTCTTGACAATGGGATAGGTCTCAATTTGGGGCAGTCATTGGTTGGCCATTCCCTTCGTCTCTGCACATCTTGTAGGCAGAACACATTTTGGGTTCAAGGTTTTGTGGGTAGGTTGCTGTCCTTATCTTACCTCTCCATTGAGAGTCATGTCTGGCTACAGGAAGTGGCCACATCAGGATCCATATCCCCTACTGCTAGGAATCTCAGCTAGAGTTGCCCCCATAAACACACTGAGACCGCTCCCCATCCCAGGTCTCTGGCACATTGTAGAGATTGCCCCCTTCTCCTATTTTTGTTCTCTTTCTCCTGCTCTCCCTGAATCTGATGCCCTCATGCCCCCTCCCCTTCCCACTTGGCTTTTTCTCTTGATGATTAAATCTTAGAGTCAGTGCAAGTTTGAATTGTTTTGTGACTCCAGGTGGCTGCATCTCCATAATGAATGTGTGGCTGGATGAGGCTATGGGGTCCACCACACAGCCCAGGAAGCCCTGAAGGATCGGGGGACCATTCTTTGGTGTCCAGTCAATTGTGGGGGGTTAGGGTTCCCTCCATAGAGTTAGTGTTAGTTCTGCCTCCCCTCTCCTTTCAGGAGGCTAGCTTTGGACTCTCCTGCTCCTAGGTTGGCTCCTGAGTGCTGGGATCGTAGCTTTCACTGCCACACCCAGTAGTTCCTTTGTGGAAAATTTTCAGGGTCTTCCCTGGTGGGCCTCTGTAGTGCTGGGATCTCTTTGGCTTATTTTCTCCTTTCTTCTGATCAGTTTTGGAGATGTAACATAGTGAGTCAGGAATGGACCAAGAGTGTGGTCCTCTTAGAGTTCAAGGGCATCTGTCTGGGCTGTAGTATTCCAGTTTGATGCCCTCTGCTACATAGTGCTGAAGAATATGTCGACTGCTTCCCTGTCGTTTCCATCTCAGGTCCCCTCGCTTGGGTCCCCTTGTGTCTTAGTCAGGATTTCTATTCCTGCACAAACATCATGACCAAAAAGCAGTTGGGGAGGAAAGGGTTTATTCAGCTTACACTTCCACACTGCTGTTCATCACCAAGGAAGTCAGGACTGGAACTCAAGCAGGTCAGAAAGCAGGAGCTGATGCAGAGGCCATCGAGGGATGTTACTTACTGGCTTGCTCAGCCTGTTCTCTTATAGAACCAAGACTACCAGCCCAGAGAAGGTCCCACCCACAAGGGGACCTCCCACCTTGATCACTAATTGAGAAAATGCCTTACAGCCAGATCTCATGGAGGCATTTCCCCAACTGAAGCTCCTTTCTCTGTGATAACTCCAGATGTGTCAAGTTGACACAAAACTAACCAGTACACCTTGCTTCCTGAGCCCCACGTGTTTCCTACCCTAGGCTTTTGGGAGTCCTGTCTCTACCTGATTCCAAGTGTCTCCTCTCACTGCAGTCTTGCTGAACTTCAACATTTTCAGCCTAACCCCACTCCCCTCACCCTTATAGGTGTGGAATGCTAGGGTGGCTTCCGCCTTCTGCTCTGAGGCAGTCTCCTACAGGCCAGTGTGTCTCTAAACCCTGACATGCCCTAGAGTACAAGGGTCTGGGAAGATGTTGTTGATGCTGAGGTCAGGTAGGCATGGGTGGGCAGGGCCTCACTGATTGAGTAGGAGCCTCTTCGTGTCATACCGATGGGAATGACATAGCCACAGAAGCAGGGTCTCTCCATCTGCTTACTGTAGGCCTAAAAGGAAAAAGAAAGGAGCTGAGAGCAGGTCATTGGTGCTCATAGGATGAGCAGAGCCCTTTAGTTGGCTACCAGAGGAGACCTTGTGGGAAGGAGACCCCTAGTACCATTTGTGTCAAACCAGAAGAAGGCATCAGATCTCATTATGGATGGTTGTGAGCCACCACGTGGCTGCTGGGATTTGAACTCAGGACCTTCAGAAGAGCAGTCAGTGCTCTTAACTGCTGAGCCATCTCGCCAGCCCTGTCATTCACTTGTTAAGAAAAATTTGGTAAGGCCTGTCACCTCCAGTTAAATGTCTCAGTTTCTCAGGTCCCAGAGAGGCCTTCAGGTCTTCATAAGAGTGAAGACCAGCATGATGGCTTTGTGTTCCAAAGGACATTAACATTATCCACCTTTCCTTTATGTTCTGATTTTCTGTTAGGCTGCGAGGTGTCACTAGTAGAGCCCCCCTCCCCCACTTCCCATCCCCCAACTCTCAGAGTCCTGTGGTGCCACGTAGATGCCTTACCTCTACTATCTACCATGGATGACAGACCAGAAAGCACTGTGCAGTGTGTGAGGTGGGGCCCTCCTCACACACTGCTTTGTTCTAGGACCAGAACTGTGAGAAATAGATTTGCTATTGTATGTAGCCCAGCTATTCAGGCTGTGGCTTGGTAGTTTTTTTTTTTTTTTAATAGCAGCCCAAATAGACTGAGACATCATATTTATGCACACAAGTATAGTAATTCCGTTATTATGCAATTGCTGCTTTTCTTTAATGCCCTGAAATTATGTTCCAGGAATCTTAGGTCTGATCTTTCTCATGACCTCTTTTTTATTTTTAATTTAATTTAATTTAATTTAATTTAATTAATTTATTTATTTGGTTTTTTTTGAGACAAGGTTTCTCTGTATAGCCTTGGCTGTCCTGGAACTCACTTTTTTAAGACCAGACTGGCCTCGAAGTCAGAAATCCGCCTGCCTCTGTCTCCCAAGTGCTGGGATTAAAGGTATGCGCCACCACCGCCCGGCTTTTTTAATATTTTATTTTATTTTATTTGGTTTTTCGAGACAGGGTTTCTCTGTGTAGTCCTGGCTGTCCTGGAACTCACTCTGTAGACCAGGCTGGCCTTGAACTTAGAAATACACCTTCTTCTGCCTCCCAAGTGCTGGGATTAAAGGCATGTGCCACCACGCCCAGTTTTTTTTTTATTTTTTAATTATTATTAAATTCAGTTTCTGTGGGTACTACTTAGCATGAATATGTTTCATCCTGTCTTTCAAACGCTGCCCTTTTTTTGAGGACAATGTAGTGTGTCAGGAAGTAATGCCCAGGTGCTCTGGGTTGCATGTGTGAGCCCAGAATCCTTCAACAGTGCTTTCAGATATGAAGCACCCTGCAAATTCCACAGGCAGTGGTGCCAGCCGGGTAGGCCTAGGAAGGACACTGACTGCTGTGGGCAGTGTTGTGGCTCAGAAGCTGGCAGACCAGAAATGCATTAGGAAGATGCCATAGGTTCTACATGGTGTGGGCATGGGAGGCATCACACTGTCAGAGGCAGTAGACTTTCAAACGGTGCCAGGGCCGGATGAAAGCAGCGCAGCATGAGTCTAAGAGGTCCAGTTTCCCTGGTGACAAAGCGGGGGATCTGGCATCTCTGTGCTGCTGGGTCTGTATCTCTTGATACCTGGGACCTGGACCAGTTGCTCTCAGATGTTGTGAGAGGAGCAGCCTCTGTCCCTCTATCCAAGCTCTGGTTCCCTGCCCTGCCCCGTACTTGTTGTAACCTTCCTAGGGCCCCGTGCCTAGCTTAGCCTGCAGACCAGGCACCCTTTTCCTAGGTAAGCAGGCATGCTGCTCTTGTGTGCAGCTCTCATGTGTAGCATATTGGGCAGCAAGTTGACGCTTGTATGCTATTATTCTTGTGCTGATGGATACAGGTTGACTATGGTGTGTTCTCCAGTAATCTCCATTGTGAGTATTAAGAGGGCGGAGAAGGTCTGACCCTGGTATGGAGAAGTGGGGTCTCTGGAAGGTCGTTAGGATTCATAGTCATTAGCGTGGATTAAGAACTGGTGCTTTTGTAAGAGGTTTCTGTGCGCACATGCATCCCCTCTTCATGCGTGTACACTCGTATGCTCCCTGTCACTCTCATTTCGTGTTGTCCTGCTCTATCTTGGGATATTGCCATTAAGATAGCAATCACCAGATGTGGCCTTTGTACCTTGGAGAGGAACTGAGCCAAAATAGATTTCATTCGGACCGTGGTTTCATTATTAGCCACATAAAACAGGCTAAGTTAATCACAAAGGCCCTAAAGGGCTCCGTGTCTGGTGGGCAGGCATCCAGTGCAGGAATGTGGTAGTAGGGTACCTGTGGCATGAAGAAAAGGATGGCTACTCTGGGGTGCTGACAGGCTCTTGAGCCAAGTTTGTGAAGATGACATGCTGGCTGTTCTTCAGCCTGTCTGCTGCCCAGGCTGAGAGCTTCTGCAATGTACTCAAGTCTTACGGATGCTCCAAGGCACTTAGCAGGCACACTGGGACAGCAGGCTGATTGAAAATCTAGATGAAGTTGGCAGATACATACCTGGATTGAGATCTGTACCTTTCTTGCAACTCCACATGAAGTAGGTAGCGCTAAACTTTTCCACAAAGCAGTTAGTTAGAGGTGACTCCCCAACAACCCTAGCCTAGCCTCTTCCAATTTCCTGTATTTTCTTCTTCCTTAAAATGTTCCCGTGATGACCCTGCCTGGCTCAGCTCCCCTCCACACCCTTCCTCCACCATCATTCTTGCTCCATCCTGAGAGATGGTCTATGACAGAACCTTTCAGAAGAACAGGAAGGGAGAAGAGTTCCGCGGGGAGCTTCCAGCTCCGTTACGTCACTCGTTACGTCACTCGTCGGGTGCGGAGCATTCTGCTCGCTGTGATTCTTTTTCCCACGCTTACTTCTCAATTCTTCATTTTGACTGAAATGTCCCATTTTCTGCAAAGAAATCACCAGCTTCTTCCTGCTGTTCCTCAAAGGTCTGGGTGGTTAGGCTCTGAGTTATCTGTGGGCCAGGGACATCTGGGTCCTGTTAGTCAATTTTACAGGCAGATTCTGATTTTTAAATTTCTTGAGTAGCCTGGGTGATAAGACACAAGTTCTCGCTCCACAGCAGCTGTGACTCGGACACCTTTAGGGCCTGGTGGGATTGCTGATTTCCATAGTGTTGCGTGTCACCGGGCAGTGCTCCTCCTGGGGTGCTGGTGGCTGTGGCAGTCACCACTGGGAACAGCTCAAGGCCTAGCTTCTCAGAGATTGTCCCTGCAGAAGGTGCAGGAGAACTTGCGAAGCAGAGGGTGTTTCACTCACGGGCTCATTTATAACTTGGTAACTCTCTGTAGAGTGTTGTATAAAAGACTCTGACAACCTTGTCAGCCTGCAGCCCGGATTCCCAAGGCCCATGGAGACACGTTGAAGAATAGCACCTCCAAGACCACGTATAGCAGTGTCAGGTCTTTTGGAGCCAGATGGCTGGGATGTGAACTATGGCACTGAGGAGCCTGGATTCCTAAACCCGACTTTGCAAACCTTCTGTGACTAGGGAGTTGAGTTGTGCTGCTGAGCCTCTGTAGAACTCAGTGTGCAGCAAGTGAGGGAAGCTCTCTGAGTGAAGCCTGAGGCGCTGACGGTCCTGCATCTGGCACAGGAAGTTTCAGAGCATTCCACTTTAGCAATTGTTTATTAAATGCAAACTCCAGTTTTTGCCTGAAATGTCTGCCATGTTTCTGTGTGTGCCCCAGACTCACCTTTCAGATCCTTTGCTTGTTTAAAAATTAGATGACGTTTTCCCCTTCCTGATTTCTCAGACTTCATTATGTTAGGAATGCTGTCTCTTTCACACACACACACACACACACACACGCACACGCACACACACACACACCAGGCAAAAACATATGCCACTCTCTAATGTCTTTATCCTCTAAACAAATCAGTGTTTCTTACCTTTCTACCTTACATATTGCAAATTCTCATTCACTTGCTTTATCTTCCCCTTCTAATGGTGGTATTTATAGCATACAAAAATTTTTACTCTAGCATCACCAAGATAGTCTCTGACATCTTGTGCTCATTTCTGCCTCTCCCATTTGGCATATATAAAATTCAAGTAGTTAGTCCTATTGGTTTTTTTCATTGACTAAAGTGTTTGCCTATTTTTGCTCCTCTTCCCTTTGAGGCAACCTGTGATGTCTTTCCTGTGTCAGCTTCTTAGGGATGGATGAGTTCTTCATGTTTCTTTCATACTATACAAGGAGCTTGGTATCGGCTAGCCTTGGCTTCTGGAAAGTACTTTCATAGTCACGTGTCAGATCTTTAGCGGTCTGTCTGTCTGTCTATCTATCTATCTATCTATCTATCTATCTATGTACTATGTACTATGTATGTATGTATGTATGTATCTATCTATATATCTATCTATCATTTTTTCTTATAGTTCATGTAGCTGTTCTTTTCATATCAAAAAGGTCTCTGCTGTTACAGTCTGTTGTTTCTCATTACATAAGGAGAGGTGGTGGCAGCAGGTAGTGACAGGGTCCTCCTTGAGGTGGGGCACAGCAGCTCCTCAGTTGGTACAGATAGATGTTTGCATTATTGGCTTAGTGACCTAGAACCCAGTCATTGTGCCAGGCACACGAGAGCCTTTGCCTACTTGCTTTGCTCATCGTATGTTTAAAACAGGCTCACCTGAGAATGTGTGCTGGCCTGGAACTTACTTTGTAGAGTCAAATGGGTGCAAATGTGTGATTCTCCTGCCTCAGATCTCTTGAGTGATAGGATTATGAGCACTGGCCACCATGTCTTACCTGTGCTTCTATTTTCTATTTGTAACAAGAACTTGAGAATATGCTTTTCTATTTGGTTACCAAGGGAACCAGTGGGACAAGGTGTGTAAAGCAAGTGGTACTATCTATGGCAGCCAGACATGCAGGGCCCAGTTAGCCATTGTGGTGTGGGTTTTCTCCTGGGCCTGGAGGTGCAAGTGGCCCAGAGCACAGGACTATGCCTGGGTTCCCAATGTGCTGACTATGTTCATTAGCTTTCTCTTGGTAGAATCTAGCTCTATTCTCAGTAGCAACCAAAAGGAGCCCCTTTCCTTGTGGGTCTTTTGTAAGAGAGTAAGGAACTGGATAGAACTGGGTGGGTCGGGTTCATTTGACTTTCCTTCTATCAGACATACATCATTTCCCATTCTAAAAGACTCAGTCTAGAAGGGTGAATGGGATTGTCATCTGTCCAGGTTGTCATTGTTCATGCAAGCCAAAATGCCTTTACTGTCATCTTGAGTTTCAGGTCACTTAGATCATAAAGATCCCTGTAGATATGACCAGCCCCCATCACCATTTAACGTGGTAGAAATGGAAGCCGATGATATGCAAAATAAACCACTTAAAAGGAACAGTAATACTATTATAAGGTAATATAAGTATTTTTAGTGAAAATGACTTTCCTTAAAACTCTCATTCCCATGGAGCAGTGAGACCTGTGTTTCTCTTTAGTAGAAAGGTAGGGCTCCCCTCCCCCTCCCCACCCCCTGCTTTCTTCTGCTTTCAGTTTCTCTACACACTGTGTAAGAGCTGGAAAAGCATGTGGCCCTGTGTTTCAGCCTTTCAGATTGCACTGGACTCTGGATTTCATATCAGAACTCAAAAATAATAGTGTTTTTTAAAGATTAGTGTCTCTGTGAGTCTGAAATGGAATCAATACTTTTTTTTTTTTTTTTTTAATTTAAACTATGTCTTTGGCTGGTCTTGTGTATTGGGTGGGATCTTTGAACCTTTGAACCAGCAAGTATCACAGTGCCCTGGTCTGTTTCTGGCCTGTTAACTTACACACGTCCTAGTCTTGAGGCACTTGGTTTTTTTTTTTTGTTTGTTTGTTTGTTTTTTTTGTTTTGTTTTTTGAGACAGGGTTTCTCTGTTTTAAAATCCCCCAAAATATCTATACATGTTATTAGTATCTGTTAATTTTATCTTGATGCTGTGAAGCTCCTGGTTTTGGGTGTAGATCTTTGAAGAGAGAATTTCCACTTGAAATCTGAAGTTTTGACATTGGTGTGAGAGACTCACTTAAATTAATTTTGAGAAACTGGCAAGCAGCCCCTTCTGAATAATCATGTTTTGTTTGCCAAGGTTCTTTCAAATAAAAAAACGGTGATCCCGAGTAAGTGGCTAGTTTAGCTAACAACTCACAGCTGCACCAGTCCTGTTGCTAGCTGGTCCGTTCCCACATGTCATCCCATTCCCAGACAATCCGGAGACACTCACTGCAAATCTCCCCTCTGCTCTCACAGAACAGTGAAGAGGTGTTTACTGAATTTTTTCATTAGAATATTCATTTGTAGAAAGATTTATTTATTTATTTATTTATTTATTTATTTATTTATTTGTATATGGTTGTTTTGCTTGTATATATGGCTGCATACCAAAAGAAGGTATTGGATCCTCTGGGACTACAGTTATAGACAGCTGTGAACTGCCATGTGGGAACTGAACTCAGGACCTCTGAAAGAACAGCCAGCTCTCTTAACAGCTGAGCCATTTCTCCAGCTCTCATCAGGGCCTTCTTGAGTGAAGCTGGCTTTTTATCTCAAGTGTCTGCTGGTAACTGGTATAAGTTAGTCTTGATCTCTAAATGCCTGCAGAGTTATCTATTCGCACTTTCCATACTGTGTAAATGCAGGAGAAAGGGGAAGAGAGGTGAGAAAAATATTTCGGACTCATCAACTCATTATGAAGTCTTGGGGACCTGGAGGTCTATAGATCCCTCTAACAGCTACTGACCTAGACCAGGTGGGATCTAACTGTGTCTAAGGGTGACTCCCACAAGGATGAAGTGAGGGGGAAGCTAGACTAAATATGATTCTGTCAGCAAGGAGGAAGTGGGAGAGGAAGGTTGCAGTAAATATTATTAGGGGGGTTTCTACCCCACCTTTGATCATTTAGTTCCCATAAAAAGACACAAAACCTTTATATTTAATTTTTTTTTTTCAGGACAGGGTTTCTCTGTGTAGCCCTGGCTGTCCTGGAGCTCACTCTATAGACCAGGCTGGCCTCGAACTCAGAAATCCGCCTGCCTCTACCTCCTGAGTGCTGGGATTAAAGGCGTGCACTACCACGCCCGGCTACCTTTA
Source organism: Mus musculus (assembly GCF_000001635.26). Lineage (NCBI taxonomy): Eukaryota > Metazoa > Chordata > Mammalia > Rodentia > Muridae > Mus > Mus musculus. The sequence goes on along the minus strand of NC_000077.6, from coordinate 8,605,743 downwards.
TATTTATAATAAGCCTTAAAGCATTAGAGCTGGACAAATATCAACCCTCTCTTCTAGTTTGTCTTCCCTGTCAGTAACCCTGAGATATATCACTTGCCATCTTCCGCCTGGGCCACTTCTACTACAACAGGTCAGCTCTCATGACCATGCTCCCACAATCCACCTTCCTTGTGGCTTTTCCTTCTTTCTCCTCCTTTTTCTCCTCCCTTCCCTCCTCCTGGTCTTTAGTCTGGGACCCAAAGCCCCGCCTACCTCTCTTCTGCCCTGCTACAGGCTGTATTATATTTATTCAACCGATAGTTTTAAATTAAGGAGCAAGGTTTACACAACAAAAGGTGGAATGTGAGAGTTCTCTAGTCTTGTGGCAACTAGACCTTGGGATACAGAATATAGCATCACAATACACAGCAGCAGAGCAAACCTTGACCTGTGAGGATCGAACCAGCAGGAGACACTGGCCAGCATGAGAGTAGGCGGGTTTCTGAAGCATCTCAGAACACGTGTGTGGAGACTCCCAGAGCACGCCATCTTTCTGGGGAAAACTGCATGGCTGTGGAAATATCCGACAGACCGGAGGCCAGCTGGGAGACACAGTTCTGTCAGTGGACAGAAGAGAAGGCACCCAGTTGTTACACACCGTAAGTCCAAGGTCCTCTGGGGATTTGGTGGTGAGTGAGGACTGGGAAGACTGAGTAAACCCCTGAGTCCCATGAGCCTGCTGTTGAGGGGAAGGTCACGGGCCAGGAGGAAGGAAGCTGCTCTGTTAAGTGGCATGAGCAGCTGATGGTAGCATTGACAGATGCTGCTATGTCCTCTTTCTGGCCTTTTTTTTGTTTTTAGTCATGAGAAAGCTGAGGCCAGACTGTGAGAGACTCTCTGCCCTTCAGTCTGGGGCATAAAGGGTGATTTCAGCAGGAAGAAGTTGGTCAGGATTGGCAGAAGTGGATGAGTAACATCCCTGTTTTTGTTTGTTTGGTTGGTTGGTTTTAATTTTTAAATTTATTTTTTACTTTGCATCTTTGGATGAGACAAACATATAGGTTGATCTGAGACTTTATAAACCAAGATGCTTCAAAATTTAAAATTTGGATGTGCAAGATAGCCTGGATTTTGGAACATTGCAAACTTTGGACTTTGGGGAGCAAATAATAAACTAGCAAAGTCTATGAAAGTCTTCCCAAGTCTGAACTGCCCTGGTCCTAAGCAGGCTTGAGAAGGGGCACTCTGCCTATACTTACGAGGATGAGCAGGATTCTCGCCCCTGTGTGATTGTGATAAAGTCCTGGCAGAATTGCAGTGTGCCGACAGTGTGATACAACATAACAATACCATATGGGTTTTCATCCACCAGTAATGGCAGGGAGGCAGAATCACAGCCTGAGGGAACACCAGTTGATAGCCTAGAAATCATGTAGTTCTGAGTTGAATTTTCCTTTGGCAAGTGAATCGAGAGCTGGTGACTTAAACACATGGAATCTCAGCACTTGAGAGACTGAGGCAGGAGGGTTGAAATAAGTTGGGCTAGCCTGAGATACAAAGTGAGGCTCTGTCTCAAGAGCAACAGCAACAGAGTTTTTCCCTTCGGTCTTTTTTAAAAAAAAAATTTAACTAATTGATCAACTAATTTAAGATTTAGTTACTTTTGTTTTGCCTGCATGAGTACCTGCACCACATTTGTATCTCATGCCTATGGAGGTCAAAAAAAGGTGTCAGAACTCATGGAACTTGAGTTACAAATGGCTGTGAGCCACCATGTGGGTGTTGGGAATTGAACCTGGGTTGTCTGGAAGAACAGTAGTACTCTTAACCACTGAGCCGTCTCTGCAACCCTATGCATTTATAAACTCTTAGTAGATCAGGACCATTGGTTTAATAGGCAGTTGTTAAGCATTTATGAAAATCTAGAGAGTAATTGGTGTGCATTAAATCAATGTGTGAAACTGTCAGAGAATAAAAATAATAATTTTTAAAAAAGCTTCGTATTTAGATCAAAGTGTGATAACTTCTGGGGAGGTGGCTGGGATTGGCTAAGGTATAAAAGCACTGGGGACATTTTTCCTTTGGGGGCCTGCAGCCTGTTGGTGGGGGAAAGGGACTTCCTACTTGCTGATGCCTTGGAGGGAGCCAAAGGCTGTGTGGTGCAGGCTCCTTGCTGTGTGTCATCCTACAGGCCATAGGCTCAGCCCAGCCACAGGTCATGGCTGGTCATCCACAGACTCTGACCTTCCCTCAGTAAAAGGAGCAAGAAGAGAGGCAAATGATGAGTTTTAGGGTTACCTGTGCAATCCGTGATAGAGGCGCTCAATAGTGAGATCCCTGCTGTGGTCTCCTAATAGTGTTGCCCTCGGCAGAATCTGGTGGTACAGGCAAAGACCGACTCTCCTCCAGTTTGCAGCCCGTCCCGAGAGATGGATGGGCTGCTAACATGATCCTGACATGTCAAGCTTTGGGGTCAGAGGCACCAAGGGTGGGCTTCAGAGGCAACCATAGGATGATCAGAACGGGCCAGGCTGGGGAGGGCAGGGTGTAGCTAGTGTAAGGGTCATTAGGGAGCTGTCAGCATGGTCCACTGAGGACCTAGGGTGTATCCTCAAGAGGCGGAGCTTTCCCTGTGGGTGATGGGACACTGCGTCATTTTCCATGGTGGTCGTAGGCAGTAAGCACATGACGGCAGAAACCTGGACTAGGGACAGAGATGCTGGATGTCACTGCGCTGTGAGCATGGCCGTTAGTTCCTTGGTGCAACTGTAAGCCTCTGCTCTTTCTCACTGCTACTTGGATTGCGAATGTGAGGCTTAGGGGGCCAAGCAGTTCCTACTCAGCCTCTCCTTAGAGGCTGCCCATCATCTGAAGGCCTGGCTGAGGTTGGAGTCTGCTGTCACTGAGACATCATGCCCATGGAGTTGGCAGACTGAGCTGAGTGTTGGCTGGTGGCTTCCATTTCTTTCCAGATTGGCAGCTCTGCAGGGTTGCTGAAGTAGCCCTGTAAAGTGGCAGAAGGCATCATATTCTTTGCCCCCAGAAACCACACAGTATCCTCTCTAACATGCAGACAGCAGTGATTCATTGTACATGGGGATAGTTATTAAGGCCACCATGAAGCTATCTGATGTGTCTGAAGTGCTGTCTCTTCCTAATTTTGTATTTTCTGCTGTTTCTCCTTTCCTCTGCTTGGGCTGGCTTCTGTATGGTTGTTTGTTTGTTTTTTTTAAAGATTATTTATTTTTATGTGCATTGGTATGTAGCCTACATGTCTTGTATATCTGTGTGAGGGTGCCAGATCCCCTAAAACTGTGAGTTAGAGACAGTTGTGAACTGCCACGTGGGTGCGGGGACTTGAACCCTGGTCCATTTGAAGATCAGCAGCTAGTGCTCTTTCCTACTGAGCCATTTCTTCAGCTCCATGTCTGGGTTTTTCACCTCTCTCGGAAGCTCTGTTCTTATCTAGTGAAAATCATTCTTGTCTTAGAAACCCTTGGTCACCATTATGTGTTGTGCTGATTAGAGGAAGAAGAATAAATATTTGTGGTATGTATTTTAGCAAGTCTTAAAAGCTTGGACAGACAGTTGAAAACAAGATCACCCACAGATAAAAACTCAAATAGGTTTTTAACTCCTGGGGTTCACAAACTCCTAGGCTCTGGGAAAATTTATCTGTTTAAGCCTTGCTTAAACTTTTTGGTCAAGTATTATCCAGAAGGCAGAGTGGCCCAACAGAGTGGAAACTTTGCTGAGCTCCTGAGCTCACAGCACCAAGCTGCAATTTGTTTGGTCCCTGTCTCTGACCTCTGAGGCCTTGTTGTCTGGGCTCTGCACACTTATGTCCTGGTCATCACTTTGTAGTTTGAAAGCAGGGGCCCATGAAGGATTCCATTTGACATTGATAGTTCTGTGAGGGGGAACAGAGGTTCAGAGATCCTAGAATTTGCCTTGGGGAGCTGGGCTGGAGGGGCAGAGCCCAGACAGGAAGTCTCAGGCAGGTGCCTTGGGGAAGGCATTGAAGCCTCCGTGGTGCAAAGCACCCAAGGGACCTTGTGGTGGTCTGATATGCAGTTGCTTCATTTCCCATTGTCTTCATGCTGCCCTTTCTGCCACGTATGGCCTTGTCACTACACTGTGCCACGCTGCTGCTACTGGCCCTATTCCTTGAGGCCAGCTGCGGCCTGCCTCCGGGCCAGAGGGGAGAGCCTGTGAAATCCACATTGGTTCCAGCACCCCGTCTGCATTGTTGGGGCCTCCCATGACACAGGACCCGCACTGCTCACATAATGGCCTCTGTTGAAGGACTCTTCTGTAGGAATTTAGACATGAATTTATTCTGACAGTGTCTGCTTGGGTCTCCCGGAAGTGGAAATCTGCAGAGACCAAATGAACTCATGACTTTCCTTCTTCTAGGAGGGCTCTGATGAAAGGCCTGGGGCTTTGTTCCTCCCCACCTCTCCCCCCCCCTCCTTTACCTTTCCCCTCCTTCTCCCCCTGTCTTTGCCCTCCCCCTCCTTCCCCTCCCCCTTCCCCTCCCCCTCCTTCCCCCTCCCCCCTCTCCCTTCCCCTCCTCCCCCTCCTCTTTCCCCAGGGATCAGTTTTAACTCTAGGCCAATGTGAAGGGCTTCTGCTTTCCAGGTCCTGCCTTTCTTCTTTGTGTCTCCAACTTGGTTGATTAAGTCTTTTAAAAAATACCGGTCTATTTATGAGAAATAAGTAGACTCCTGATAAATTTCTACCCGGACTGTCTGAGCTTTTGTTGTTGTGGTTTTCCTCCTCTTTCTCCTCCTCCTCCCCCTTCCTGCTCCTCCTCCCCCTCCTCTTCTTCCTCCTCCCCTTCCTCCTCTTCCTCCTTCTCCTTCCCTCCTCCTCCCTCTCCTCCTTCTCCCCATCTCCTGTTCCTCTTCCCCCCTCCTTCTTTTCCTCCCCCCCCTGTTTCTCCCTGTTCTGGGAATTGAATCATCTAAATCCTGATACACGCTGAGCACACATGTAACCACACAGCTATGCCTTGGTTCTCAGTTGTCACTTTGTCTCAGTGTGCCTTCTCTGTGCACAGCCACTTCTTGTCAGGGAGAATGCTGTTGGAGCCTTCCCCTCTCAAGGATGGAGACCTGGCAAATGTCACCTGAGATTGCATGACTAACAGACATCCTTTCTTTCTTTCAGCCTGCAAGTATTCCTACCACAAGAGATGTGAAGCCCAGGTAAGCATTCTGCAGTTTCCCATGGGACTTCTTTGAGCTGGACTTCACTGACTGATGTTCAGAGGGGGAGGGGAGCCTCTGGCCCGAAGCCTCCGAAAAGAAGGCCCTGTAAGCAGAGGCTGGTGGATACCACCGAGTGCAGAATGCAACTTTCATCTCAAGAACAAACCGACAAAGCTTTGAAATCTATGGTTTTCATTATAGAATATAATGCTGAAGAATTTGATTTCAGATAAGACCTCAATCATCCTTTCCTGGCCGTGCCACCAGCTCTTTTTCAGTGATGAGTGATGCCTACTTTCTCCGAGTGTTGGCATCTAGTCTTGGGACAGAGGCACAGAAGCAGAGTCAGGGCACATGTTCAGCCTAGAGGACTGTGCTGGCTCCCTTGGACAGTAGTTAGTTGTTCACTGTGGTTGGGGAAAACCTGGGCAACCTGGAGTAGGGCTCATTAGGCCTACTATGTGTACTCCCAGAGTGCTCTGAGGGAGGGCTGGTCCCCTGGTAGATGTGGACTGGGGTCCTTGCCTGTGATGAGCAGCAGGAAAGTGAGGAGATCTAGAAACACAGTCGGCAAGGGTGCAGCTTACAGTGGTTTCCCTTCTCCGGGTCCCCAGCTCTGGATTTCTTAGCTTTGAGATTGGTCTTCAGTGTGACTCGAGTCTTTGAAGCCCTTTCTGACTGTCCAGCTGTCAGGGATCTTGGTGAGCTGTAGGACAAGGGAGATGGGGTTCTGCTGATATGGGAGACATCAGGCTGTCTTCAGGCTGAACTGGAGTTGTGCTGGGGCATATTGGGATACAAGGAATGTCATGGCTTCACATGTGTGTTTCCCATGTGGGACTAGGAAGGGAAGATTTCCTCCACACAAAATCACACACACATATGTATGCATATTATGTACACACACATACACGCATTTTGTTCATATGTACATGTGTGTGCTCACAGTCGTCAGTGTACCCCTGAGCACACACAGGCACACACACACAGATGGAAAATAAATGGTCTTAGCCCTATTTTTTTTTTTCCCAGAGATAAATGACTTTTCCTTTTAAGTGCTTTTCTGGACAGCTTTAAAACACGCAGAGAGCAAAGAGGATTGCTCAGTGATGCTCAGTTGCCTTAGCCAGTTTAAACCCAGCAGCCTCTCCTCTTTACCCCGTGGCTCTCTTCCTTTTGTTCTGAGCCTAGCAGGGTGGCACAGAGTAACTCTGCTTTCCCTTCCCAGTCAGCTCTGCTCTGAGAAGGGCCACGGTTCCTTGGTCACACATACCCATGGATGGGACTGATTTCCTGACTAGTTTATTTTCTCCTTCCTTCTGTGTCCCGCTCACCTTCAGTGGCGCCTGCAATTGGGGATGCTGTGGTGAGCAGGGAATATCTCACTCATTTTGGGAGCTTATCTGACTTGTAGAGCTTCTGTCCCCATCCAGGGACTTCCATGTGCTTTCACAATGGTGTGTCTCTAGTACCCTTGTTCTCGTAGTTCATCTTGTCACCCACTCCATCACCTCTGATCTGAGCTGAAGAAACAAACCTTTGTCATTGCTTCCATTTCTGTCTACTTAGGATTCCTTGGTTCAAAGAATCGTCTAAAAGCCTTGTGTATAACTGATAGAGCATTGCTAAATGCAGCAGTTGTCAATTCACTGAGATATGAAAAGGTTTTCCCTCATATCTGTCTGTCTGTCTGTCTGTCTGTCTGTCTGCCTGCCTGCCTGCCTGCTTGCCTGCCTGCCTGCACCTCTCTCTTTCTCTCTCTCTCTCTCTCTCTCTCCATCCATCCATCTTTATTTTTTATTTTTGTTTTTATATTTATTTTTTTATTTTTATTTTTATTTTTTGTTTTTTTCGAGACATGGTTTCTCTGTATAGTCCTGGCTGTCCTGGAACTCACTCTGTAGACCAGGCTGGCCTCGAACTCAGAAATCCGCCTGCCTCTGCCTCCCAAGTGCTGGGATTAAAGGCGCGTGCTACCACGCCCTGCATTTTTTATTTTTAATGTGGCTTTGACTAGCATGACAGAATGCCACCAGCAATAACAAAGCACATTTTCATTCCAAAGATTTAAAGCTCCAGCGGGGCCGTTCACTGGAGAATGTTTCTTCCAGGAACTGGGACGTGGTTTCTCCCCCATCACTGCTGTGAGTTCTGGGTCCTTGCTTATTGTGTGTCAGAGATCTCACTTGGGGTTGGAGTCTTTACTGCCGTGTGTGTGTGTGTGTGTGTGTGTGTGTGTGTGTGTGTGTGTGTGTGTGCTTGTGTATTGCTATGCAGCCTTCCTGAATACAGCTTGGGAGAACTGAAAAGCTTTGGTTAAGGTTTGGACTTGGGTCTCGGGTCAGACCTCATTCGTCTGTGCATCATGTATCCTCCTCTCCTCGTTGGTCCAATGAGGGTGAGAGCTGGGCACAGTCCCTGAAGGCCAGAGGTCGAGAGTCATGAATTTGACTGACATGATCATTGCTATATTTGTTTTGATAATGTCACCATCTTGGGTGTCGGTCCAGGCCTGCAGTTGCTCCTTTAGTACCAAGGACATGGAGAGATGGTTTTGTAGAGAGGACTGAGTCACAGCAGTGAAATTGAGACACACTGAGGAGACCAAGAAGCCCCCAGTATGGTGCATGAGGTTACTACCTTCCTGAGTTACGGACACTATGTCCCTCAGTCCAGGCCATGAGGCTCAGTGGGCAGACGATAGGGAGGAGAAGAGACCTGGCCTTTGATCTTGTGGGCTTCGGGCTGATAGCAGGCCAGTCCACCTGCTGTGTTCTGAATGTGTCCAGATTCACGTGTTGAATTGTAACCCTGTTTATGATGGCATTAGGGGCGGAGCCTCGGGGAGGCTGTCAGGTATTGCTGTTGGTGCCTTGTGAACAGTGGGCATAAAGCCCTTATCAAAGATAAGGAGGATCTGGAGTGTCTTTCCCTTTTGTCAGATAGTGACTGCAGAGAGGCATGACTGGGATTCAGTCCAGACCTAGCACTAAATCCCTTACTCCTTCTTCCATCTCGGAGCGTCCAGCCTTTAGAACCATGATCCATAAATTACTGTCGTAGAAGCTGCCGCAGAGCACTAGGTAGCCATACTGTGACCGACTTCAGGGACATTCCAGCCTACCGCCACGAGGACCCCTTGGGAACCTGGGTCTGCCAGGCAACACTTGTCTGCATTTGCTGAAGTAGGTTGGAGTCTCAGTTTTCCTCATGTGTGGAACAGTTGCACTTAAATTGCATACAGCAATGGCCTCCTCTTAGAGTCTGCTTGAGATAACGCTGTGTAAGCCTTAGGGAAGTCAAGTAGGCTTTGTGAACTCTCTGGAGACTTTGGGGTCCCACTGTTCTGCTCCCTGGGTGCTGAGCTGACTCATGTCAGCTCCTGAGCTGCTTGGGCCTTGTGACTTGTCCCCCCCACTCCCCATCGGTTGACTCATTTGCATGAGGGAAAAAAGGAAGGAGAAATACAGAAGTTTTAGGAAGGCGGATGAAAAGACGAAGAGGGGCTGGGGACCGTAAAGTGCGCAAGAACCGATCTTGTCTTTGTAGCTTGCGGTTGCCATGGACATGGTCTGCTTTGACATCTGCCTATGCCTTGAGCCACACTTTAGGATCCTGGGTCATCAGAGGTCCCCTAAGGAGACCGAACATGAGTTAGCTAAGCTGAAGCACACACACCTGGGACAGCACTGGGCAACCACAAGGCCCGGGCTTTCAGCATCTGCTTTAACCCAAGAAGGACCAGTCTCTGGCACCAGGGCTCCATGATGTTCTTAGCACAAGGCCTATCTTCACTTACCCATACCGGCTGGGCTCCAAGCTCTGTTCTGTTTTGTTTTGTTTTTCAAGACAGAGTTTCTCTGCCCTGGCTGTCCTTTGTAGACCAGGCTGGCCTCGAACTCAGAAATCCACCTGCCTCTGCCTCCCGAGTACTGGGATTAAATGCATGTGCCACCACGCCCGGCTCCAAGCTCTGTTCTCTCTGTGACACACCCAAGATGCCCAGCCCTCTACAGAGATCACAGCAAGGGCCACATGTGTCTCTTCTTCCCGTTGCCCATTAGCAGTATATGGAGGCCTAGGCTGACAGAGGCGTGCATTTCTGTGAGAACTAGATGATGTTCTGATGCACGCAAGGAAGCCGGTGGGAGTTGTAGCTCTGCTGTGTGTTCAGCCGCTAGTTATGGATGTCCCCGTCTAGTGTTGTTGTGTCTAGACTTACCCTCCTGGTGCCCAGAGCACCAGACAGTCCTACTGTGAGAGACACAGGGTCCAGGTGATCCCCACTGTGGTAGGATGACTACACCATGAGCATTTGAGACAGAGTGAACTTGGTGGGACTTTCTTGGTCTTCAGCATTGGAGATGAGACTGTCCAGACCTAACTCTGTACGCTTTTCTCATATGGTCTAGATATTTTCCTAGGAAAAGTGAGCCAATTTCACTAGTAAGAAAACAAAACAGAAGCTCTAAAGTCAATTAAAAATTTCCACTAAAACAACAACAGAAGCCAAAGTCCCAGCCCCCTGTAGCTGAGCTCTTGTGCTAAACACGTGTTCATCAGTTTCCTGGGCACTTGGGTACACTGTGCTTGTACAACATAACTTCCGAGGTTTAGGATTTCTGAAGTTCTGTATCTGAAGGTGGGGTGGGCAATTATAGGTCAATAGGGCAGTGACATGTGACACTGTAATGCCTCACCTGACACAGGCTTGTGGCGTATGCTCAGGAAGAATGTAAGTAAGCGAGTGCTATCCCGCAGGTTACACTGAAGAGCTGAGCCTGCAGGCATGGCTGTTTACCTGTCATATGATGCCAAGGGCTTCTGTTCTTGGCTGTTACTGGAGGTGGCAGCTTCAGGACTAACTGATGACACCTCCCTGAGAGACAGTCCATTCTACCAGCTCAACAATTTCCCAGTATTCTTCCATTTGGCTCCCCACCATTCATCCTAATAATGGAAGTAGTCGAATTTTAAGCTGGACAATTTAACAAACATTTCTACTGAGCTGGGCCCACATACAACATTGACTTCAGGGGAATTTCAGCCTACCACCGTGAGGGCCACTAGGCCTGGCAGGTAACACTTGTCTGCATTTGTTGAAGTCTGTGCTTGAGAGTTTTAGACAGGGGGAGTTGGTGTGTGCGTGTGCACTGCTGGGTTGGTGTGTGCGTGTGTCTGCCTCAGCTGCCAGCTTGACAGCTGCCTTATAGAATTGTTTTTTTGAAGCCATTGAAGTTATTCGTTGGTGTTTGTGTATCCATAGCAGAATTGAAGGGAAAGTAGAGGGATTTCTCTCTGACTCTGCATAGCATCTCTCACCATAAATATCTGTTGCAACTGATGGTCTACACTGACACATCATTACCACCCGGAGTGCATTCTATAGTCGGGTCTCACTCCTGGTGTTTGTCTTTGTGTTACTTTTCTCATCACTGTGGCAAAAATACCAGGCATTAAACAACTTGGGGGAGAAAGCCTTTATTTTGGTTCGGGAGTTTAGAGGTTCGGCCTACTGTTCTTGGCTCTGTTGACTCTGGACCTTGGTGAGGCAGATCATGATGGTGAGAAAATGTGAAGGAGGTGCTGTCCATTTTGTGGTGGATAGGAAACTTCCATTTCCCTACAAAGGATTAGGAACCAGACATAAGCTGCAGAAGTCCCCAGTGCCCTGCTTCCTCCAGCTTGCCTTCATTCTCTAAAGCAACGATTCTCACCCTTTCTAATGCTGTGACCCTTTAATACAGTTCCTCGTGTTGTGATGACCCCAACCATAACATTGCTTTTGCTGTTACTTCATAACTCTAAATTTGCTACTGTTATGAGTCATATGTAAATATCTGACATGCAGTATATCTGATAAGTGTCCCCTTTGAAAAGGTCCATTGACTTCATGGCTTGAGGACCACTGCTCTAAAATTTCCAGTACCTTTCCAACTTCAACCATCAACTCAGGAACCAAACAGAACATGTGAGCCTGTGGGGGGGCATTTACTATTTAAACCATGACTCATATTTATGAGTTTAGACACGTGGGCGGTACAGTATATGCATCATATAGAGTATTTACCCTGCCTTAAATGTCTCGTGTGCTCCTTTCCTCCCCCAGCTTCTGGTGACCACCATTTTTTCTTGTTGTTTTTGTCTCTGTAGTTTTCCCTTTTTCCAGAATGTCACACAAGTAGAATCCTACTGCAGGCAACCTGCTGAGATTTGTTTCTTTTTCTCACAGCCACATTTTATATCTTCTCTTTGTGTCTCATGGTTGAGCAGCCCAATTCTTTCCAGCACTAGTTGTACCTCTACTGCTACAATGACCATAGTTCCTTTATCTGTTCATATCTTGCGTGCTCCAAATTACCACTGGGGTGGGAAAAGTCTTAAGTGTCTTCAAACTTTGCCCTTTAAGGGACACTTTGGTCTTTCCCATACGGTCCCTTTCCGGGGAGGCTATCCTCCCCTAGCTAACTTTGACCTAGGGGCTTTGTTCCTGAGAGGGAGGGTACTTCTGAGGCTCAGGATATGGGGGTAGCCTGCCCACTAGGGAAACCTCCTCTAGGCTCTGAGCTCACCTTGGAGTCAGTGATCCAAGTGTAAACTGTTATGTAAGCAACCAACACGTGCCCTGTGTGTAGAAATGCATGTTTTTAAACTCCATATAATCTGAGCCCCAAACAAAGCCATTGACTGTAGGCTCCTGGAGCTTCATTGAATGGGACCTCATTGCTTTACCGAGGAGAAACCAAGGCTTTTTTCTCTTATGCTTTCTTTTGTGACAGTGTTACTTTTTTTTAGCTGGGGTGGGAATGACATTCTGTAGCCTAGACTGGCCTCAGATTTATACCAGTTCCCACTACCTCAGCTTTCTAAGTGCTAGGATTGCAGGTGTGAGTCACTGCACCGGCTAATGGAGGGCTTTGAAGGATGCTATGATGTGTGGCCAGATTGGCAGGAAGGACCATATTGTCTTGTATAGTTAGCAGTGTAAATGTCACCTTGTGGTGACATGTTTGCTTTCCAGCAAGGTTCTATGTTCAAGCTATGTTTGTAGAGGATTGCTTTCCTTATCCCAACAATAGGCCAAAGGGGATTTATTATAGGTGTGTGCCATGTAATAATGCGTTAGTCAACACTGGGCTGCACATCTGATGGTGGTCCATGAACTTGCGTCATCTGGTGATAGTGTAGTGGTCTGGGTTGTGCAAGCACACTGTCTGGTGTTTACACAGTGACAGTCCTGCATTACCACGTTTCACAGAGTGAGTCCTCATTGTGAAGTGGTGCAGGTCTACATAATACTCTTCTGAGATACTACATTTGCTCTAAATTGACACCAGGATTTTAAAAACTACCTTTTTGATTCTTCAAGAGTCAGTCCATATTGTGTTGTAACAAATAAAATAGACCTAGTATATCTCTGGAGTGAATCTGGACCAGTTTGCCCTTTCATTTGACTGTTTGGCTGTAACCTGGAAGTCTGGCACATGACAAGCATTGGTCCCTTGTATCCTTCACAGGGTTTAAGGTCATGTCTGTGTACCTTGAAGACTCTTCAAAGTAAGAGGCAATCTTCCCATGGCCCTTGGTGGGGCCCTGTGATGATGGGCAGCTGTCAGTGGGGACACAGGTAGTTTGCTTGAATTAGAACTGGTGAGATTCCTTGGGAAACCTGCTTCTGTCTTTCATCCCTGAGATTCTGGGAAGTGGCTCATCTGAGGTAGAAGATCCCCTGCTGACTCTTACAGTTTGACCAGTTCAAACATGCATATATATTGGTTGCAGTCAACTCTGGTCATAGGACATTAATGGGGTATCTGCATGATATTGACCAGGGAAGTTGGGAAGGCCAGTAGGTGACACCTGACCTCCTGCAGACAGGTTACCAGTGAGGGAGGGGCACTGAGGATATCAAAACAGATTCCATTTTTGTGATGAGAATAACAAACACAAGCCACTTGCCCTGGGCTCCCACAGATAGTGGGGACCACACAGCACTATCTCTAGTGTTTGGGTCTAGAGGAGGGGGACAGAACTCAAGACCAGCTATTGATGAGCACCTGTTCCTCAAATGAAGATACTTGGTGAATATTTTTTTGCCTTCTGAATATGTGAATTTTGTGATAAGGTGTCTTATTCATTTCTTCTGGCCTTGTCTTTTTTGTTGAGATCAGAATTGTATAATGGGAATTCCTCTGTGTTGCTATCTGGAACAGTCTCAAAAAGTTTAGAACCTTTATTAAAAAAAATAAAAACCCTAGGTCTGATTTCTAATTCTAGCTCGTGTTAGAGAGGTCTTCTGTGAAATTAAGCTTCCCTTTGGGCTTGTGAAAAGGACTTCAGCCCCCTGTTAGCCCAGGACTGTGGCTTCTGCGGGAACTTGCTCTTGTTCCTCAAGATGTGCTATGTATAGACACCTGAAGAGAGGGGAGTTTTCTGAGGCATGGTGAGCAGGCCCCTTCATGGAGTGCTAGAGAACATTAGCATCAGCCAGCCTGCATCGAGGCCAGAGAGGGCACTGTGTGTGCTTCCTCAGTTCTTCTTGAGAATACTGTCTGCTCCTCTCATTTAGAGGACTCTACCTGGGTATTTCTGGAGACTGGAGTCAGAGGTCCTGGTCAGTGCACTTGGGCTGTGGCATCTTAGGGCTTCTGCCAGGCTGCCTGTGGTACTGCCCATCTGGCCTGCTGCTCTTTCCCCTGATCTTCAGGATCCCCCTTGTTGTCTGTCTACCTTGCCCTAGATTGTTTCCAGGAAGGTTTTTGTGATCCTAGTCCATTGATTCCGCAGCCAGGGTGACTGCCTGGATTAGATTCCTCACCTGAGCGCAGGCCAGGGTTTCCTGCAAGTTCCTGAAGAGCAGACCTCTGTCCCCTTCTTTCAGAGGTGCATTGGTTTAAGTCTGCGTCTGTGTGTCCATGTGTCCGTGTGTATCTGTGTCTTTCCCCACTGTATGTATGAACCTCTCTACTCGCCCAGGGGCTAGCCAGCATTCTGGTTTTCCAGTCCAACCCTGCTTATTGGTGATAGTGCTGTGTGGTCCCCAGTATCTGGCTTTTCTCTACAGGCCTGACTGGTCTTGCAGCTTCTGGGTGCAAAAGGCTGATTGGTGACATTGGCTGGCTTCCATAATGAAAACACAACCTCCTGCCTCATCAGCTAGCTACCCGTGTTCATTATCAGCTTGGGAAAATTCTTGTAATCACACTTAGCTCTGCCTTCCATCCCTCCTGCTTTCTGGCCTCAGAAGCAGTGGGTCCTGACGTGAACTTGTCCTTGTGTTTTGCTGCTGGCACTGCCTTTCCTACGAGGAGGGCCTGACTTCTTTCTGGAAGATTCCCATGTGAGCTAACATTTCATTCAACAACCCCCTCCCCAACTCCCCCATGCACGTCTTGCCCATCCTGCTTTGGGGCGTCTGTTCATATTTAGAACTTGACCTATCAGGAGTGTCTCCCTGATTTCTGCTTTCTTATGGGTGTCTCCCTTACTTCTAGGCCCATGTCACTGCCTCCTAGTCCGTTGACACCTCTTGTTTCTTCTCTTTCCAGATTCCACTTGTGGTCTTTTTAAAAAAGATTTATTTATTATATGTAAGCACACTGCAGCCATCTTCAGACACACCAGAAGAGGGCATCAGATCCCATTACAGATGGTTGTGAGCCACCATGTGGGTGCTGAGATTTGGATTCAGGACTTCTGGAAGAGCAGTCGGTTCTCTTAACCACCGAGCCATCTCTCCAGCCCCCTACTTACGGTCTTTACAAGTGAGGGAGTCTATCTACCCACTCTTTCCTTTACCTCTAGCCCCTCAGGCTGGGCACAGGCAGAGGAACACCCAACGGAGAGGCCCCCTGGGCTGTTATTTGTACATATTTGAGAAACGGTGGAACCTACCAAGGAAGCACATGTCGCACATGTCAGAGAAGTTCTGAAAGTCTTGAGAATCTCTGGTCCACTCAGGGCTCTTCTAGTATCTTCCCAGTATTGTCTTCCAGAGCCGAAGTTTAGGTGGGGAGAGGTATTCTGAGCACCTTCTCCTACCCTAACAGTACTTCTCTGTCCTGCCTGGGCAGGGGACCTTGGTGGTATCTTTATAGGCTTGTCCTTAGGTTATCTCTGTGTGTCTTCATCCTTTTTTTTTTCAAGCAAAGCAGATTTTTAAAAAAAGATTTATTTATTATTTATTTTTATATGTAAGTACACTGTAGCTGTCTTCAGACACAGCAGAAGAGGGCGTCAGATGTCATTAAGGATGGTTGTGAGCCACCATGTGGTTGCTGGGATTTGAACTCAGGACCTTCAGGAAGAGCTGTCAGTGCTCTTAACCACTGAGCCATCTCTCCAGCCCCTGTGTCTTCATCCTTATAAGACTTTCAGATACTTCACTTTGCTTCCCAGCCACCCCCTCCCCCCCAACACGACCCTGTGCTGTTGCCAGGTGTGCCTCTGGACAGCCAGCTGGTGGTTGGTCATGACTGTATGTGCTCGGGGCCAGTTCGTGGTGGTCTCTAGGGTGACCTTCCTCTAGATGGGGTGTATTCCATGTAGAGGTTTATGTCCTGCTGCCGCTGAATTCTTCTGTCCTGCTGCCACTGAATTCTTCTTCAGCCACTTCTAGAGTAAGAGTTTGGAAGAGAAACAACCCCACCTACACAGGGACAACAGACAGACAGACAGACAGACAGACAGACACACACACACACACACACACCTCTTTTAGAAGCAGGGCTGAACTGACTGCACACACCAGTCCTCTCCGCATTTTAACTTGCGAAACCAAGCTTCTGTTGACAAGGCTCTGCCACTTCTGTAAAGCTGTTAATTTTGGGCAAGGATTCAGGAAGTGGCCACCCCCACGGTCCCCTGAACACAGAAAGAGCCCAGAGCTTCCTTATTTCCACCTCCCAGGGGCAGCCGACTGAATTCATTTTTGTGTGTTTCCAGACTTTTGACTCACCACCGGAGAATTCCCCAAGACTTGCTGAACAAGTGGGTGGGTGAGCAGGGGAGGACATTGGAGGATTACAGGTTTTAGTCTTCCTGTTACTAAGCATCTCCCTGCTTACCGGATCTTAGGGACAATAAATACTTGCTGAGCCTTAAGGAAGGCTGGAAGATCCGAATGAATGGAATGTAGAATGTAGGGTAAAAATCTGCAATTCCAGTCTTACTGTAGATTGCCCTCCTTTGAATCTGAAGGGTCCCGTGCTTAGCTGGTGGATCCTTTGGAGGCTCTGATCTTGAAGGCCTTGAATGGGGTCAGGAGAGGAGAAGTGAAGGGCATGTTTATTGTTTGTTTCAGTTCAGCCGTGCTGAACTTTGAACCCAGAACCCCCACCTGCTAGGCCAGCCCTCTGCTCCCTCTCTAACCCCTCTGTGGGGTCCTTTACTGGGGACATCTTAGGCCTGGAGTACTGATGAGGTGGAGCAGAGGTGGCTTGTGAGTGTGATGTCCTACAGAGGTGGCCTGGACAGCGTTGTGAGGACACTGGTGGATGATAAGTGTTGGATGCTAGGTTAATGTCACATGGTGTGAGGTGGGGACTCTTTGCAGAATATATGAAATAAAGATTTAACTAGTCAGATATAAAAATTATGGTAACTTTTACTTTAATTTTTTTTTTAAGATGTATTTACTTACTTTAGGTATGTGAGTACATCTTCATGAGAGCTCATCTTCAGACTGTAGCTGACTTCAGACACACCAGCAGAGGACATTGCATTCCATTACAGATGGTTGCAAGCCACTATGTGGTTGCTGGGAATTGAACTCAGGACCTCTGGAAGAGCAAGCAGTCAGTGCTTTTAACCTCTGAGCCATCTCTCCAGCCCTTACTTTAATTTTTTTTTTTTTTCGAGACAGGGTTTCTCTGTGTAGCCCTCGGCTGTCCTGAAACTCACTCTGTAGACCAGGCTGGCCTCGAACTCAGAAATCCACCTGCCGAGTGCTGGGATTAAAGGCATGTACCACTACGCCTAGCCCTTATTTTAATTTTTAAGTGACGTGTTTTATCTTTCACTATGAGTCCTTGTACATGTCTGTGTGTATGCACATGTGAGTGCAGGTGCCAGCAGAGGCCAGAAGAGAGTGTTGGATCCTGTGGAGCTAAAGTAAGAGGCAGTAACTGGAAGATGGCTGCTGAAACTGAACTCAGATTCTTCCTCTCTGAGTGCAGTGTGTGCTCTTAACCATTGCGCTGTCATTACTTCTTATTTATTTACTTATTTTACATTACATCATTCTTAGACACTTTGTACAAAAATGTCTTGAAAGAAAATTTCCCTTAGTGTTCTGATTTAAGTTGTATTCCGGAAGACACTACAATTTCTTACTAATGGTTGACTGTCCTGTCCTGAAATATGGTATTTGATTAACCATTGTGAATGACTAGTGTGTGAAGGAATGAATTAATGAGTGACAGCAGGTTGAGACTACTGACCCAAGAGGAGTTGGAGATGTGATGGGTAGCTCTCTGTATTTAAGATGCTGGTTGAAAGGGCCCACGTCCACTGTGGAAAGCCATCTATTTATAAGAACTGGATCCCTCTGTGGTGTTGGACGCTTTCTCTATATCATCAGCCACTGGTCCTTGTAAATCAGCTACTTGACCAGCTCCATGAGACTGTGTGATGGTTTGAAATGGAACTCTCAGATTCTGCGTGGCTGTGGTAGAAGCTTGCGTGAAGTGCTGCTTGACTGGACCTCAGCCCTTTACTTATGGGAGGACCCTTTCCTGGTAGACAGTCTGAACATGAAGCCAGTGTGGGGAGCGCACAAATCCCCCTGTGTAAGTGCCACTCACTCACAGGCCTTCAGAAACAGTCATTCTTCCTTTGAGCTTTTCTTTGTGAGGAGAAAGGGAGTGAGGTGTTAGCAAATGACAGGTTAGGGGTCTGGACATTTGCACAGGAATCTCCTATGAAGTGTACAAAATACTTCGTCCTGGAATTGGGTGGGGTAGCCCATTCTTGTCTCCCTCTTGACTGCTCCCCTGGAACATAGTCGGTACTGTGTTCCTTGTGTCTGGCAGGAGGGGAGTTACAGCTGCGTTTGTGAGAGGCCGGAAGGAACTTATTCAGATCCCTCCCCCCACTCCCCCTCTGTGTAAGCAGAGATGTCCTGCTGGCACTCTGTTTTGGAGTGGGAAGGATAGACTTAACAAATCCCTTTATTTATAGTTGTTGAAAGAAGTGAGAGAGATGTGAATGTGTCTGTCATAGGACAAAAGGAGGCGAGGCTGCGAGGTGGATGCTCAAGGCTGGTCCCAGACACGCTCATGCTCCTTTCCAGTGTTTTACAAGAAACTGGATGGCTCAGTGTGTCTTCTTGTAGACCTGTCTGTCCACCTGGTAGTGTTGGCTTCCTTTCAATATGGCAGCTGGTGGTATCCATGGATGCACTCGTGGTAGAAACAACAGTTGCAGCCCCTTAAATCTGGGCTTCCAAAGTTCTACCATATTTACTCTGGGTTTATTGGCACACAGCTATGCTCCAACTTAGCGTGGAGGTTGAGGCAGGATTGCTGTGCGTTTGAGCCTAGCTTGGGCTTCAGAGTGAGTTTAACGCTCCTACTTTCCCATGAGAAGAAGGACGATCAGGAGGAAGAAGAGGAGGAGGCAGAAGAAGGTTTTTAAACTACCTTATTTCATTGGTCATAACAGATCCCAAGACAAACTAGGAAATCATCAGACTCAAGGGGAAGGGATTGCTGCTGACTCTTTGAAAAAAAGATTTTATTTATTTTTACTTAATATATGTGTTTGCCTGCAGGCATACATTAGGTGTTTGCAGTTCCCAGGTAGGTTAGATGAGGGTGTTAAATCCCCTGGAACTGGAGTTAGAAGTAATTGTGAGCCTTTATGTGGGTGCTAGGAAATGAACCGGGGTCCTCTGCAAAAGCAGCCAGTGCTTTTAATTGCTGAGTCATCTCTCTATCTGCATTGACTGGACCTCTTGATGGGGGATGACTGACTTTGCAAAGAACCCGAGTGATGCTATTATATCTGAAACACAAGAGACCTACCCAGGTGAGGGCAGGAGGGATAGTACAGGGTTCTTTGTCACAGAGCTAATTGTCATTGTTTTCCTTTTCTGTTAAACAGGCTCTCACTGTGGAGCCCTGGCCAGCCTAGCAGTTGCTAAGTAGTTCAGGCTAGCCTTGAACTAACAGAGTTCTTCTTGCCTTTGCCTCACAAAAACTAGGATTAAAGACCTGGAACACTGTGCCTGGTATGGCAGTCTGTCCTCACTAGCTAAACCACGAGTGACCAATGCCAGCATTCTGTCTTGTTAACTGTGATTGCTGAGTGACACAGTGCTGGGCACATGAGGAAGGATCTGGGGGAAATGCGGCTGTTCACATCAGACCTGATTCTTGCTGTGGAAATTGTCTGCTTATTTTGAAGCAAATACATTTTGGTCCTTGGCATTTTAAGTGGGGAGAATGGCTTAGAAAGGATTAGTCTTTCTCCAATGCAAATGAATTTATTAGTTTTTTTTCTGGTTCTTTAGCAAACATTTTACTTATTATCATGCAGTCTTTGTTTTTCTGTTTAGGAGACCAGACAAAAGAATCTGATAAGTGTTGGCTGAAGAGTTTGTAGGCAGGGCCCCGGAGTTGCTTGATGGTGGGAGTCTAGGATTGGCCCATTCGTCTGTGTGCCTGAGAGCCTGGCATGCAAGCTTTGTCCTTGGCCATGCATCCTGACCTCGTACTTTTGGACAGATCTACCACACAGGCTCTTACACCAGTCCCTGGGTAAATGGTCTTGTCCTGGTGTCTCTGTTAGAACTTGAGCCCAGTAAGTGTCCTGGGAAGGGTATCTTTCACTCACTAATGAGAATTCTCAGAATTTTGTTCCAATGATAGACTCACATTTGACTTCTGATGTTGGGGAGCCTAGAGGATGCAGAACAGTGTTCTGTCTGGCCTTTTAATTCTGTTTCATCTCCTACAAGACCCATATGGTTTGCTTGAAACATAAGGAGATCCAAGATGCTTTACAATAGTCCTTTCCCCCAGAACTCACAAGCACAGAGGTTGGAGAGGACACGCAGGCCTAAGAGCTGACATAGACTCAGGCCAGCCGATCCCAGAACAGAGAGAAAGAATGCTGGGGTGGACTTGCTGATAACTATGCCAGAGGCATGATCTTCTCTAGTCCTCTTACCTTTGGGGGAAACAGAAAGCCCCAATTCCTGTAATTTCACCACCTTGCCTCCTATCTTGGAGCCCTGTCTGTGGCAGGCAGCCCTGGGGTTTAATTGTGTCTGCCTTGCTGGCTTGTTTCTCATGGGGATTAGAGCAAGCTAAATTGGGCTTTCCCACTTAGTGGATAACAGGGCTTCTTGAGGAATGTGAGCCTAATTAAGGATTCCAGGGTCATGCCTAGCAAAGAGGTCCCAGGAGCAAAGGTAGAGAGGGCTTTCATCCTCAGAAAGGTTAACAAGTACTGCAGCCTGCATTTCATGCCCCTGTCCCTGAGGGTCCCTTGTTCCTCGCAGGCTCCTTGGGGAGCCTGACCTTGACATTCACTGGCCTTGGCCTCAGGCTTTGGAATTGTTCCAGGAGCAGCCTTGAATGAAGAGTCTTGTTGCTGGTGGGGGTCTAGTCTTGACTGGTGTTCTGAGAATGCTTTGGGTCTCTGAAACCTTTGATAACTGTTAGGCTAACCTTGTTTCTTCAAGTTCATGTGATGGAGTCTTGACTCTAGGACATGGCTGTGTTTATAGGCATGGTCTTTTAAGAGGTCAAGTTCAAACAAAGTCTCTAGAGTGGGTTCTAATCCCACGTGACCTTTGTTCTCCTAAGAAGACTCTAAGATACAGGTAGGCAGGTAGGTGACCAACCACATGTGGGAACAAGGAGAAGACAACTTCAAAGAAGGAAGTTGGCCTCCTGGGCCGAGGAAATAAAAGCCTCTATTGTTTAATCTGTGTCTGTGGGGCTTCAGTGTGGCCCCAGCAGTCTAGCATGTGCAGCATTTAAATAGAGTGTTCTGTTCTTTGAGTGACAGCATCAGGGGATGAGGAACTTTTCTCTTGAGTCACCTCCTCCTTTTATAGTGAGTGATAATCCCAGTCATAAAAAACAGTTAAATAATTCACCTTTTCTAAAGCTAGTAAGTACAATGGGCCTGTTCATTGGTTAGCGATATTTACCAGCAGCTGTAAAAGCTGTAAAGTGATAAAAAGTGCTTCTTGGAAAAATTTTCTGCCTGGATGCTGTTCTCAGCCTAGATGAGAGGTGGCCTGACCCACATTGCACTCTGGGTCTCAGGATTCTCCCAAGCTCACAAGGCCATGATATCTCTCCCCCACTCACTCTCCAGATTTGGAAGGAAGGAAACTGTTGCCCTCTGGCTTCCTGTCAAAGCTGAAGTGAATCTGCCTCCAGTTTTATGTAGCTTATCCTGAGTCACATCATTCTGATCAAAGCAATTTCATGATGCTTTGGGTACCAAGATGGTTCCTTCTTTAAGCAGGAAACTGATTCCTCTCCCACCTGCAGTGCAGAGGTGGCTAGTGACCCGCCTTCTCTGTTCCTTTGTCTCGTACCTGAAAGGTTATTGGTGGATTTATTGGAAGTTACTTGCATTTATTTACTGATTCATTTGTTTTGATGCTGGGAGTGGGGTCACTCAGGGAATGGTGTGTGCTGAGCTCTGCCAAATTGTCCCCCTAGGCCTCGTGCGCACTTACTGAGAGCCTTTTAGTGAGTGATGGCTGATGCCGCTGGGTTGCTTCTCCTTTCCTGATCTCCGTGCATGTGTACTTCACGCCCGCTTTAGAGAGTTGTCCTACGGGCATCTGGAGAACAATAAGAAAGAGGGCCAGTGGAGAGAGCAAGCACCCAGGCTTCCACTGTAGTGACGAACATGTAAAAACACGCTGGGATCCCGAGGGCATGTCTCTCCACTCTTCCACGGTTCTGTGGTGCTCTAGGGAGCTCATTCACAGGACCCAACAGGATTGGAATTTTTGATGATTCACAAAGGGTTGGATGCAAACATACCTTTATTCTATGTAGTAGCATGTAGTGGTTTTAACCATGCATCTCTTAGAGAAATTGGTAGAAAAATAATCACTCTTGACGTGGCTTGGCCAGAATGAAATTTAATTGGACACGACAGCCAGGGTTGAATTCATGGCTTAATTGTGTGAATGGAAGTGTGTTGAACTGGCTAGTCCTTTCTCTCCCTGGGGACTTTGACCTCCTGAGTGGTAGTCATAGTAGACCTGCTCCTCCTTTACCAGAGACTCCTGCTGGCCATGGTGAGGGGCAGAGGCGGCTGGCTGGGGCAGAAGCTTTCTTTTTCAACATACACTTCACTTGTTGGTTAAAACTCTACCTTTTGCCCAAGGTTCAGGACCAAAGCATGCATGTATTCCCCCAAAGCATGCATGTATATACACACACATACACACATGTGCACATTCATATACTTATTGACTGACACATCAGAACTCTCTCACAGGTCCCTCACTCAGACTTTTAGTCATATATGGGCTGTCACAACAACTCACATATTTCTCACATATTTCTCAAAAAAAAAAAAGGCCCAATTTTGGGGAATCATACATTCTAGGCAAGCTTTATATCACAGAGCCCACCCCCACCTTCCTCCTAGTCTCTGCGTTTTAAATATGCACACTGCCATTCACATGTGTAATTAGTGTCAGGTCATAAGCCCCTTCTGCTTCCTTGAGGACTTGCTGGCCCGGAGACAAGGTTATCAACATCAGCAGGCTCCAGGCATCTACATAGCCAGGTGTGGGTTGGGCATAGCCATGTTTGTTTGTGGTTGTCCTTGGTAACCACAGATTAGGCCACAGACAAAGCCAAGTCAAGGCCATAAAATGGCTCTCAGACTGGTCTCTCAGAGGGGCCCTGGTCAGGTCAAGAGAAGGACATGGGTCCCAAGATCTATTGCTTGTAACTCAGGGCCCATAGCTCTCTCCTGGGATTTTCTGTAGCTGCCAGCTCTGACCCTTTACTGCCACCTTTTGTCACCCCGACTCTATTGGGTGCTGCCATGAGGAGGAGGACAAGCAGCTAGAGCCCGCTGGGTATATTTTTGTGAGATTCATCCTGTGACAATCCTTTTTGATTTAGCTTCCCACGCACAGGACAGAATGTGCAGAATTTCTGTGTTGATAGGGTTCAGGACAAAGACCTGCAGACAGGTGTGGCTTATATAGGACGTGTTTATGGAGCCAGCTTGAGCCTGCACATGCGTGGCCCCATGAGGGTGTGTCCTGATGCCTTGGCTCTTAGCCTGTCGTCCTCTAGTCTCCACCCTTCTGAAGAGTACTCAGCCTCCATGATGCCATGCCTTGGCTGGTAGGTGCACATTCACAGAAGGAGGTGCCTCAGCTCAGAGACTCCTGAGTAGAACCATCCGTAGAAGCATACCCGAGGAAGGGTTGACACTGGGAGGGCCCTTGTCCTGGTGCCCTGCATTAGTGTCTGCTACTCAGTTTTCGGTCCAGTTTGTGGCCTTGGATGGATATCCTGAGACTGAAGATGGCCCTGGCCCACGGTGTTTCCCTCAGTGACATGCCAGGGGGCAGAGGACCAGAGTGTTAGGTTAGAGCTGCATCTGAAGAGGATGAACAAGCATGAAGATGAAGAATATGAGGTGTCATCCTCATCTGGACCCTGGACAGACAATGAGCTCACCTCATTCTGTGACCTGGACAACTGCCTGCTCTTTCTATATCTTCATCCTGCTCCCGCTGGCTCTTCATCCTCAAGAGATGAAGTTGGGGAGTTGGGTAGGTGGGTCCACAGGTCACAGGGGCAAGAGCAGTAGTGACAGAGCCCCAGAGCTTTGTGGGCTCCAGAGAGTAGAAAGAAGTGTGGAGAAACTGTCCTGCTTTCTAGACAGGTTGAATGGCAGTTGGAACCTATGAGCCCACAAAGATAGCCACTGAGCCCAATCACAGGACTGCTGGCCGTCCATGTTTCTTAATGCCAGGTTAACTGGCATGAACCAAGAATGGGAGCATCCTGAGAGAGGCAATGCGGTTCTGTCTGTGGTCAGTTACTGCTCTTGCTTTACACAAGGAGAAG
This sequence comes from Mus musculus, assembly GCF_000001635.26. NCBI lineage: Eukaryota > Metazoa > Chordata > Mammalia > Rodentia > Muridae > Mus > Mus musculus. The sequence goes on along the minus strand of NC_000077.6, from coordinate 8,581,475 downwards.
TAAACTACAAATGCCGATTATAGCCAGGTTTCTCTCGTCCTGATATCTGGTTGTAGCTAAATTGGAAGGACATATCGTGATGTGTTTTGTTGATTGTAGATGGTCTGCCTAGGACTTGAGTAACCTGATCACAGAGCTTATGTCTCATTTCTAGTCCCTGGAGCTGCACACTGCACAGCACCTGTTTATAGGGGGATGTGCGATGTAGAAGACCCCCTGCCGTGTGTGTGTGTGTGTGTGTGTGTGTGTGTGTGTGTGTGAGTGTGTGTGTGATGTTTAAACAAGGTCTCCCTATGTATCCTTCTCTGGTCTGAACTCTTTGTAGACCAGGCTGGCTTCAAACTGACAGATTCTTCCTCTATTTCCCAAATTCTTGCGTTAAAGATGTGTGCCCATGCCAAACCCTTATCCATCATTTTTAAACTCGAGTTTCTGGCATGGTATAGGAATTCCTCCCACATATGCTTCTGGTCAGTTACTTGAAAATATTGGTAAACTATATTTAGGACAGTTTTCAGTTTATAGAAAATTAAGCATGCGTTTGGTATATTTAAAATCTGTCTAATGCATAGTACCTGGTGAGTCAACATCAATACATTGTTAACCAAAGTCCACAAGCCTATAATTTACACACGGGGTTCATTGGGGTGTTGGTCCATCTGTGGGTCTGGACTGTTGTTAGTGACATGTGCCCATCGTTACAGTGGCGGTGAGAATAGTTCAACTGCTCTCAACATTGTCTGTTTTTCCTCTTCCTCTTCTCTTCCTGCAGCCCCTGATAACCACACACATTTTATTCTTTCTCTAACTTTCCATTCTCTAAAATGTCATAGTCGGAATCATGCAGAGGGTAGCATCTTCGAGTTGGTTGCTTCAGCTTAGCGATCCACATTTAATGTGCCTCTTTGGCTCTTCATGTCCTGTTAGGCCTTTTCTGCTTACCAATGGGTAAGTAGTATTCTGTGTTGTGGAATACAGGTGACATCTTAAAGGCAGAGACTGATTGCGCATAAATTACTAACTGGTACTAGGATGCCTGTGTGCCCCAGTGGAGGCTTGCTGGAGTGGATTGAACCATAATTCTTTATTAACCATGAGTTCCCCTTGTTCAGCGCCATCACCGACTCCCATCACTGGCCCACATGGTTCTAGTACCAGTTCCCTGAGTGTCCAAAGCCATGGGTTAGTTTTCACTCTGTGTTTATTTGTTGGCTTCTTCCCCCATCCACCCATCAAAATCTAATATGTACAGGAGACACTGAGAGTGTATGAATTCAAAATATGTGTTTCTGCTGCCAGTCATTGTATGAGCACAGAGGAGATGAAGAGCTGGTTAGAGGGAAGCGTGAGTGCAAAGCAGAGGACCCCTCTCTCTGCCAAGAATATGAGTCAGCGTCCTGGTGGAATAATGGCGTGTCCCAGACAGATGAGTGGCCATGTGTCACATAGCTCTTGAGAAACTTACTAAGGAAGATAAGCACTATAAATAGTGTCCACATCAGAGACCAAGGTCATACTGCTACCTACTGCTCCCAAATGGAAACTACCGTGACTGGACAGCCTTCCTTTCCATAGTTCCAGAAAACTCTTTAAGAAGGGGAGTTACCCAGGGGGTCTAACGTGGGTGAGCCAGGAGAAAGCTGGGGAGTAAGACATGTCACATGAGCAAGGTCCTCAGCAGCCTCCTGGACAAACAAGAAGCACGTCCACGTTTTGACTCCCACGGGGACTTTAGCTCAGGACACAGCAGTCTCTGCTTGAGCACACTTCATCTCCCAGCTGCCCTGAAAGCAGGGTGTTGTTCTTAGAGGTTTTACTGCTTTTCCCTGGAAGCTTAGCGAGCTGACTCTGGGAGAGTCCAAGGGAAGCCCTTTCCACTATCTCAGGAGGAGATATGCGTAGACTATGTTTTCAGTTTCACATGCATAGGAAGTTCTAGAGAAAGGAACCCACATTGTAGAGAAAAGAAAAATCCATAAATGTGAAAGTTTACACTCACCAGTTCCAGCTTGAAACCACCCTGCAGAGACCTCCACCTTCTCTGGCCCCAGCGTCTCATGTTGCCCAATGAGGAAGGACTTAGCTGGAGGTACACTAACTGGTTGCTTGACATTCAAGGTGAACTTCTATTTTTATGAATGATGTGTAGATTTAAAAAAAAAGTTTTGGATGGGTGTGTTATTACTTCTTTTCTAAGATTCTCGGAAAGAACTAGAACTTCCTCAGAGTTAGGAGAATGTGGATCGTGTTGACTACAGGTGCTGTGACACAGTGCCAGCCTCTGGGGACCGCTTTGTGGCTCCTGTACCTGCTACCTGAGAAGCCCTTGTTCATGTTTCTTTTCTTTCTTTAAGGTGGTGACTCCCTGCTCTGTGCAAGTCCACCTGGACCAGGTAAGACTTTCACATTCCTTTGGGGCTCTGGTATGAGCAGCCAGGGTGGTCTCTGTACAGGCTCTGCCTTCCTTGGGGATTTTTCTCACTTAGAGGGTAGAAAGGCACTCTCCTTTGTTTTTGTTAAGATAGAAAATCCACCCACCTAAGAGGTGGTCCCAGTACTCAGAAGGCAGAGGTAGGCAGTGTTCAAGGCCAACATGGTGTACAAAGTGAGTTCCAGGACAGCCAGGGCTATGCAGAGGAATCTTGTCTCTCAAACGAAACAAAAAAGGAAGCAAATGCCCATGTTCTTTTGCAGTGGCAACCTGTAGGATCAGTAGCATTTACCTTTGGGGCTTGGACCCCCGGCTTAAGGTGCTGAGCCCAGTCAGTAGCAGTGCCAGAGGCACAGTGTGGCATTCACCTCTAACATATGCCATGCTTTTATCTCACTGAGAGTAAACATAGCAACCCTTTCTCTGTGACGTGTCATTGGGTGAGTGTAAAGTTTCCCTTTGCTCCTTACTGGGTTCTGCTTTGAATGTCAAGACCACCTGCTCTTTGTTTCTAGTGACTTCTTAACTTGCAGCAGGCCTGTGAACTAGGAGGTAGGAGACAGGCAGCCTTGTTACCACCAGTCAGGAGTGGCTCTGAGGAGGCCCCTGTGATGCCACCCAGGGTTGCTTGGGGAGTATACACTCTCCCAGCCTCACTTGTGAGGGAAAACAGTGAGCCCGACACTTCCAGCAAGGTGCCTTTCATGTGTGTTGCTTGACGTTTGCAAAGTGGATGGGGTCATGGCGCCACTCTGCTTTCCCGTATGTAGCACCCGATGGCTCAGTTAGGGTCTTTGCTTGTTTTCCTACTGTTATGTCTTTGTGGATGGAGCCCAGAGGTCTGTAGACAGGAGGCTGGTCCTGGCTTGTCTTGTAGGGTGGTAAAGCAATCTCTGAGGCCTCAGCTGAGAGGTGGCACACCAGCCTTGTTCTCTTGAAGAAGCCAAGCTTAGATCCTGGTCTCCATGATGAGCCTCAGTCTCCTTCTGTTTTCAGTGAGGATGGTGGTGCTCCGTGACCTAGCTGGCAGCCAAATGAAAGAAATGCAACATGCATTCCTTGATAGAAGCACATTCTGAGAGTTACCCTGCTAGGTGGTGTTTACACAAACTGCTATGGAGTAGCCAACCATAATGGCATAGATGATGCTTAATTTAAAAAAAAAGGTTTTAAGCTTCTTTGGTTAGCAACTAACACACAAACACACACATTAGCTGAGGCTACCTGGGTCAGGACATCATTGCCATGATCTTCTGCCTCAGCCTGTTGTCCCCATAGAAAGCCTTTTAAGGCAGGCAGGAACTCTCACCTCCTGTGGCAGCCAGAGCCCCTGAAAACCTGCCCAAGGCTGTTTTACAGTTAAGTTCAAAAAATGAGTAAGGGGCCTGGAGAGATGGCTCAGTGGTTAAGAGCACTGGCTCCTCTTGTAGAGGACATGAGATTGATTCCCAACACCCACATGGTGGCTCAGAACCACCCATAACTCCAACTCTAAGGCATCCAACATCTTCTTTTGGCCTCCTTAGGCACCGTACATACCTATTGCACATATATACATGCAGTCAAAATTTACATGTGGTAGAAAATTAGTTTGAAAATCTTAAAAATAAGTAAGTAGGAATATACTCTACAGATGTTATAGTGTAGTGAATATATCTATCTCATGGCTGTTACTTTTTTTTTTTAAATCAATTATTGGGGACTGTGCATGATTGAATGTGCACATGCTGATGTGATAGGCTGGGCAGTAGGGGTCAGCTGACCCTAACTTCACTATAAGTTCTGCGTGGCTCAGTGAGTCACTGTGTTAGGGCAGCTGCCACGTTTCCGGGTGGTAAGAAGCTATAAGTTCTATTATGGTGAGACTACTGTCTTGCAGGTAGTTTTTGGACTGAAATGTTATATGGCATGTCTTTCTTTCTGCCTCTCTGTCTTTGTCTTCTTTGTCTCTGCTTGTGTGTGTGTCTGTGTGTGCTTTTCTTCAAAACAGTCATCACATGTCAACTCGGTATTAAGCACTCCAACCTTTGCAGACTGCTTTGTCCACAGACAGGTCTCCACATCAAAGAGAGTTCTGATATTTCAGCGAATTCTTGGGGAGGGGGAGTCAACTGAACTGTGAAGATTATGCGTGTGAGCTGGAGCTGATGCAAGGACCCGTGTGGGTGTTCTGGTCAGGTCTTTCTTTGGCTGTGTATCTGCCCTTCTCAGCTGCTGCCCTTGGTGGCAGTGTGGGGGGTCTACATAGGCTTTTGCACAGGGTGTAACAGAGGGCTCCTACAGGTTTTAATCCTATGCGTGGCTTTTTCCTTAAGGCATGGAAGGTGTGTGTGGGGACACGTGGAAGAGTTGGGGTGGTGGCTGCTCTGGCACCACTGCCATCTGTGTTGTCTGCACTGGGTTGTGTGGGGCAGTCTTTCCCTGACACTTACATATGAGGGTTTGTGTCTGCAGCATCATATCTCAGCACAGAAAGCATCCAGTATTCCTAGCACTCCTGTCCTGCATGGGCTGAGAATCCTCTGCCATTGGCTCTTGAAGTTGCGTTGGCTCAAACACACATTGAGATGTCACTGTGAGGACACTAGACCACGTGGCTGGCCAGGTTACCTGAGAACAGGTTTTGTTATGGCTGTCATTCCTTGAGTACTTCCTCTGTACCTTTGCCTGTGAGATCACCAGTGAGGCTCAGCAACGACTAGAAGCTCCCGAAGGTCACTCAGAGAGACATGGCTTCTTTGCCTGTAGTTGTGTGTGTGCTGGCGCTAGTCATCCTCACTGAGTCTGTTGCTGGAGTCCTCAGAGCTTGGGTCCTGGCAGCCCTAACACGAGAGGCTTGGCCACCCATCCCCAACATGTCAACGAGAGAGACAATACGAAAAACCAGAGAAAGGAAACAGTGCTCACAGAGGTCTGGTACCACCCTTCCCCCTCTGGTACTGCCCTCCGCTCCCATGTCTGTTTTCGTGGGCATGATAGGTTTAAGTTTAAACACAGGTTGACATAGTTGAGCAGTCCTGGTCAAGGTTGGCTCCACCCATCATCTTTGGCCTCTTCTCCAAGGTGGTCTGCCATTGCCAGAGCTGACTGAACACTTCCGGCACTAGGCATTGACTTTAGGCCTTCTCCCAGCACGAGTTTCCTGGGGAAAAATTCCAGTTCTTTGGGGACTATTGTCTCCATAGTCTGATAGGCAAAGGGAGGGGCACTCTGGGTTCTTTAGAATATCTTCCCTCCTGCCAGGATGGTTTCCTTTCTGCTTCTAGTGTTCTGGTGTAACACATTTGTAAAACAAGGAGCTGTCTTGTGCAAAACTGTCCACTTAGAGAGAAAGTGGAAGGGAAATTAGCGATTATTTAGGGCTGCTATGTTTCCTGTTCAGGGCTGGTGACTATCTTGTGAGTTTGCAGAACTTGTCTGTGGGGTAAATATCCTGGAAGCAGTGGCTACAGACACTCCAAGGGCTCTTTGCCGGTGGATGAACATGACAAGCAGAGGTTCCAATGTCTATGTCTCCTGACTACTTTCACAACATCCCTGGACTCAGTGTCACCTGAGCTGACACACGAGGTATCCCTCTGAGATGCTATTGGCTCCCTCTGCATGTGATGTTAGGGGTCCTGGTGACTCATGTCTGTGACTCAGCATTCCTTCAGCTTGGAGAGCAGGTGGTCTGAACGCCTTCTGAATATGCCACATACAGCTGTAGTTGGCAGTTGCTTCTGAGGTTGCCCTCTGCCTTGCCTGTGCCGTGGTCCTCATGTCTACACCTCCTGCTCTGCAGCTTGGTCCTGAGCTGGTGGCCTTTTTTCCACCTGCCTCCTGCACTGCCTGCCTCTGTTTGGTGGGTGTGAACCTGCAGAGTTCTCTTCATCTAGCATGTTTGAACTCTGTGAGCTGCCAGGTCTGTCTGAAACCTGGAGTGCTGCAGGCTTGGGGAGTGACAGTTTGAATCGCTGTGGCACATTTCATTGTCCTGGACAGTAAGAAGGGCACGATAAGCCTTACCTGATGGACTGAGTGACAGCCTTTGATCAGGGACTGGCTCTAGGGACACTGTTGCCTTTAAGGTCCATTTATTTGTGGGAACAAAGGTGCCTTCATGATGGGGAGGAGGGACGTTTGGAATGGCTGCCAGGCATTGACCTGCGATGCTTGGTCTTTTGTTTCTTTGCTGATAGCACAGCCTGTTTGTCCTTCTGGCTTACAAAAGTAGGATGTGATGTTGGCGTAATACATGAACTGAAAGTGTTAGTTGGTATGATTGAGACTAGGAGCTGGAAGAGGAACCTCTCTTTGGGATGACTTTGTTGATGAAGCAAGTGTGGTGGGTGGGCTATGAGTTCTCTGGGAACTTGTGTGAAAAGGAAGCCTTTATTATGGGCTCTGTGTATGTGTGTGTGTGTGTGTGTGTGTGTGTGTGTTTGTGAGTGTGTGCGCGCGAGAGAGTGTGTGAGTGAACCCAGGGTTTTATACAGACTAGGCAAGTACTCCTTCACAGAGCTATAAAAGGGCTGTAAAGATATAACCCTTTACCCATTTTTATTTTGAGACTGGGTTTCACTATGTTGCGTAGGCTAGCCTCGAACTTGTGATCTTCCTCTGGAGTAGTGAGGACTACAGATCTGTGCCACACAGCCTGGCTGGAAGCTTGCACTTTGTCTGTAAGGAAGGGAAGAGCAGAGAACATATTTATTTATATAGGACATTGCAGAGGATGCTGACCCAGGTTGTAGGACATGTCCTGACCCATGGCTGTCATCTGGGAGTCAAAGGTTTGCGTCATTGTAACTTCATTAGGACCCCAGGCAGGATGAGGATAGGGGGACGATAAGCCTTACCCGATGGACTCTGTTTCAGAACAGTGAGGGGCATTGGCGATCTTATGGTCTGTTTCTGTCTATCCTAGGTAGTGGGAACTTCAGTGACGGGAGAGGTGTTCTCTCTCAGGTTCTGTAGAGGCAGGATCTGCAACTCAGCTGTTCTGAGACTTGTATATACATGTATATGTATGTGGTCTCATGTCCACATAGGAACAGAACGTAACAGGACTTTCAAGTGTCAGCCTAAAGTACGTAAATCTGGTCCTGTCCAGGCGGTGACATAGAGAGTCCTATGATGTGGATCTGAGTCCCTTTGTAAAAGTCCCACTGTTCTGCAAAATGGTGTGTAACCACTTTCCTGTGGGACTTTAGTTTTCCAGCCCTTGGAAGGTAGAGACACAAAGTTTTCTGAGTTTGGGGCCAGTCTGGTCTACACAGGGAGTTCCAGAACAGCCAGTGAGTGATAAATAACAACACTGTCTCAACAACAACAGAAACAAAACAAGACAAAAACCCAAACATAAACACAGTGAAAATTCCTAGCGCTGCTCACAACATACAGAATACCCAGGCAAAATGGGCTGAGCCTGATCTGCTTGCCCTTGAGTTGGAGAGGACAATGAAGTCTTTTAATTTTGTGGTTTTGCTGTTGACTTTATGTTGTTATCTTACTGTTTTGTTGCCTGACGGGGAGAACCAGTCTGATGAGCTTCAGAGAAGTCGTCTCCTTCCGGAGGGCAAGGGTATGGAGGTCATGCAATGTTTCATGTCCAGTGGATCCTCTTTGGAGAAAGAGGACAAGAAGCCTGGGACGGGGCAGCGCTGTTAGACAGGTGTATGCATCTCTCGGTAGCCACCAGGATCAGATCGTCCTGCAGAGACACAACCATGCTGTAAACATAGCCTGATAGCTCTCCACGGAAGCTCAGAGGCAAAGTATGTATTTTTGTCGCTTTTACTTCAAGTGCTGTCCAAAGGAGCAGGTTTATGTTAGTCACAATGGAGTCATGACTTCAGATGCAGGAGTGGCTTTTCCTGTGGAGCTTCTGGGGTCCATGCCCATGACATGCTTCCCGTAAGGAACAGAGGTACAGGTAGCTCAGTACCATAGTGCTTACAGGGTGGCTCCATTCCTAAAGGAGGCCTGGCCTGGGCTCCTGCGTTCCCAGGGCTGTGTTTGTGAGGCTTTCAGGGCAGTGCCAGCTGCAGGGTGCAGGTGTACACGTAAGTGCAGGTGCACGCGCAGGTGCAGGCACAGGTGCATGTGCAGGTGCACAGCTCTTGCTACTGCCAGGTTCATACACAGTGCGTGAACCTTTGCTGTTTCTCATGCTGCAAGGAGGAGAGGTCACACAGTACAGTTTTGAACTCATAAAGCTCACAAAGGCTTGGCTTTGCTTTGTTTTGTTTAATTGGAGCAAAGCAAACGGGCTGATTCTGTGAAATATGACATCAGAAGTCAGGGTCTATAGAAGCTGGGGGTGGAAGTTTCCAAAGCAGGCTTTTAAGAGTGAAGTGGTGCTCTGGATTGTTGTAATTCAAGATATGCATGTACATGTATCTGTATTGTGGTATATGTCTTCATGCATGGTGTGTGTGAGCATATTTTTGTGTGTGCGTGCACAGTGTGCTTGTGGCGTGTATGTGTTGGCACCTTGTTCAGTAATGTTTGCTTGATTCCTCCAACCACACAGAGAAATGAGAGCCACATGAGGACAGACTGCCTTATTTAGAAAGCTGCTCAGGGTTCCCTTTCATCTTTACATTTCAACCACTGGTCATGGTGGAGTCTTAACTAGGTCCTGAGTTATTTCAGAAATAATCGGGTGAGGAGGCACTCCAGAGGAATGGCAAGAGCTGACGTTCATGGTTCTCTGACTCTGTGGTAAATTTAGCAGTAACAGGTTTCAAAGCCACTCAAGGTTTTCATCTGTTGAATATTGGGAGTTGGTGAACAGGTTCTGGGTGACCAGTCATCCAGGACAATGGAGTGGGTACCCTTGTACTCCAGGGCTGTGTGGACATCTTCTGCAGTGGCCTCTTTTTATAAATTTATGGTGTCCATGATGTAAGGCTAGGAACTGGATGGGTGTAGATTCCCTGCTTGTGGATTGCAGCTACCACATTGGTAAAAATAATTGTAGATTTCTCATTGACTCTCAGCTGTTCCAGGGTGAGGTTGAGGTGAACATGCAGCATTGGGAGGTGGAAGGCAAGGAACCCTTGTGGACAGAGGATCTGGGGAACTGAGCAGATTGGGGTGGGGTGGGCAAAGCCAGGGAAGCAGGCTTATGTCCAGGCCCATGTCACTTACTTGAGGTGACAAGTGGGAAGGTGTGAGGCCAGCAGCCCCTTGCAGAGGAGCACTGGGCCTTGCTGGGAAAGCGCCTCAGGCCTGTTTCTTACCAGCTGGTCCCTTCTGGTTTTCTAGCCCTCCCCACTTCCCTAAGGTGTGGGCATCACACCTTAGGTGATTCCTCATTTTGTCTCTTCCCAGAAAGCTCTATTATAGATTGCAGGTAGCTGGGATTCAGCGAGTCCAAAGAGGCACAGAACCTGAGTTTGGCAGGACTCTTGTGTCCCCAGAGTTGTTCACATTCTGTAGAAGCAGGCAGCCCCTCGAGGACAGCACAGATCAGCCTGGCTCTCTGGGCTGGCTGATGGAGACTCATTCATTACATATTTACTGACTCCTTCCCTAGCTTCTACACCATCCTGTAGGTTTCAGGGAAGCCTGGATGTCCTCGTTCTTAAGGTATGGGTGGCTGTGGACGGACAGGCTTTAAAGCCACAGTCCTGAACTCCTCTCATATGCTCATCTTCTTAGCTTTGCTTTGAAGTGTTCTTACCTCCCTGTACCTGTCACTGACTTGAAGAGAGTGAGGTCTATATTGGTGATGAGGGGTGACACCCCCCCCTAGTTGCCCCTCACAATTGAACTCACACCTGTCCTTTCACCTAAGGACTTGTGTGTGATGGGAAGAACAAATAGGGTACCAGAGGATACTCTATCCTGGTATTACTGGAGTTGTTCCAGTCAGAGTCTGGTTCCCAAAGCCCTAAAAGCTTAGGTTCAGCCACTGGTCCTCAATAAGCCAGAAACAAGTGATACAGAAAAGCAGAGAGAGATTTATTTACCAATATAGTCACACCAGGGAGAAGAAGAAATCAAGAGGTTCAATGACTACTGAGTCTGCCTTCTTGGACTGAAGCTTAGTTTTAAATAGAGTGCAAGAGTTTGCATAACTAGGCAGTCTTGGTCATGGCATGGTCCTGTCTGTCCTTAGCCCATCATTGTCTGGGTTCCAGTCTCTTTTACAACAGAGTCTGATCAGTAGTCAGAACTGTGTGAAATACCTTTATGAGACCAGCTTTCCCTCTGGCTGACACCAGGCTTCAGACATTTCTTCTAGCATTCGATTCTTAGAGAAATTCTAATTCTATTGTCCCAATAGATGGATAGTCAGTGTGAGGACTGTATCTCTCCATCAATACCTTGGCACTTACTGGGAAGTTAGAGGGTTGTAGGAACAACTCAAAATGATGTTTCCTTAACAGTCACACCTATCTCAGACCTGTAAGTCTAGGAGTGTGAACATGCAGGGTGAGGATGGGCCCACATGCACACATAGAGATATGCAGGGAAAAGGCCTTGTGATGATGACAGAGGCAGAGATCCCCGGATCCCCGGGGCTGCAGTGGTCATGTGAAGATGCAAGAGACAGGCCCAGTCTTGCATTTGGCCCTGCTGACTCCCCAGTCTTTCATTTCTAGCCCCATATGTGGGAAGAAATAAACTCCCGTGGTTTGGAGGTATGCAGTGCAGGGTTCTTGTTTCAGTAGCCTCAGGAAACCAATACTCTGGGACCATTGTCATATTACTTAATTGTTCTCCAGAGAACTATGGAGTGATGGGAGAAGAGGCCACTCTGGCTGCAGAGCAGTGAAATAGTCTTCCTAGGAATAGTATGTAGGAATAGCATGGATTCAGAGATGCTCTGTGTGAGGCCCATGCCAGGAAGAGAACTGATAGGTCACCCATGGAAACTAAGAAGCAACCTTTGTCTATGACCTGTCTGCGGCATTGGACAGGACCGTGACACCCCTTTCTCCAGGGAAAGCCAGGACAGCAAAGCCAGACTCCCAGGAGTTCCTTATGTAGCCAGCAGCGATTCTGTGAGCAGGATGCTGGTAGGCCAGCCAGGGCTGGGCCAGTCAGTGTTCATGGATGCTTCCCTGGGATGCCAGGATGCTGGTAGGCCAGCCAGGGCTGGGCCAGTGTTCACGGTTGCTTCCCTGGGATGTCTGACGTCAGCCCAGATCTTTGTTCATCAGTGTCTTGTTTCAGTTCTCTTCCAAAACATCTGAGATGCGGTGACCCTGGAGGCACAGATCTTTGAGAAGTCTGTGGCTCCTCCCATCCAACCACAATCCAGACTTTGATCCTTCTTTTTCTTTGATTTCACCATCCCCTCCCACACCTAAAATAACATCCATCTTTTGACTGTGTCCAACTGTGAGGCGTTTAGGCTTCTGGGTTTCTGGGAAAGGCAGTCCCAGAGAGGAGGTTCCTGGAAGCTGAGCACTGTCAACTGTAGCCGGGAGCTACACATCTCAGCACAAGTCCTACTGGGAAATGGAAAATCCCCCTACAGATGCACCCAACAATGCCAGCCTCCCCTGGCTGCCTTTGTCATCCAGTCTTTGAAAGCCAGGTTGGTTCTTGTTTGAGCTTTTGTTCTCCCTCTGCAGGTGGAGGTATTGTGAGGCAAGGCCAGGACATGTTGACCTTTGGTGGCGTCAGCTTATGCACAAAGGGAGCACAAAGCCCTAGCTAATGATTAAATGCCCACACTGGGTTGCAGCCCTGGTTACACTTGAGGTGATTGCTCGGTTCTTACCATCCTGTCCTCTCACTGTGTTTGCAGTTTTGGGGCTGGTAGAGAAGGGAAGAGGCTGGCAGGGTGACAGCTCTTGTCTTTAGCCCCCACCCCCTTTCCTTCTTCTGGCTCCCTGGGGACCAGTTCCTGAGCTGATTTCTCTTAAATAATGACCTAAGTCCCCAGGGTGGCATAGCCAGCTTCTTTCTGAGGGGCTCGTGGAAGCAGGGGTTTGAGTGATTCGAATGCTGCCAAGTCTGGAGGCTAGTTTGCCCTGCAGTAAGCCAGACAAGATGGCCAATGGGATTTCCTTTCTTCCACGGCCCGCCATGCATGTTAATGTGGGGCCATTGAAGACAATGGCCACGTGTGACTGTTGACAGAACTGTGACTTCGGGCGTGATCAAATATTTATTTGTTTTGGATTCTCCCCCCCCCCCAAACCTTTAGAAAACATCCTTACTAATTATTTGAGAATTGCATATAATTTATTGTGATCATTTTTACTTTATTCCTTCCCTAACCCCTCCCAGACCAAAACCAACTCCCTATCCCCTTCAAATTCATGCTGTTATTTTTTAAAATAACCTGAGGTCAAATTTGATACACACACACACACACACACACACACACACACATATATGTATCTATATCTATCTATATAACACATATATACACATATACATATACATGCACATACATGCGCATGTATGCTCCTATGTGTGGGGCCATTCACTGCACCATTATCAACTTACCAGGGGCTATACCCTTAAAAACCATGGCTCTCTGCCTTACCCAGATGCCGTCATCTCTCAGGAGCCCCTCAGTTGGAGGTGGAGCTCATGGACTGCTCTCTACTCTTATATCCAGAAGATGTTTTTCACTCCAACCTCCCCAGCTCCCTGGCTTTTAGAATCATTCCATTCCCTCGCCCTTCTGCAGTGGTTTCCTAGCCTTGAGTGGTATAGATGTCCCAGTTGTGTTTGACAACTCCACTGACATCCACTCTCTGTACTTGGACGCATTGTGAGTTTCTGTGCTAACCAGTGTCCACTACACAGAGATCCCTCCGATGTGGCCTGAGAGCGGACTGATCTATGAGTACAGATATCTGAATTTAGAGGCAGTTGATTAATTATGTCTGTTTTAGTAGAAAAATACTAAGTTATCCTCTAGGGCCCGTGAGCTCCCAGCTGTAGGTTCTTGGTTAGATTTACAAACTTAATACTGGTACTGTCTTTCAGCCTGCAGTGCAAGCCTTAACTCTAACTGGAAAGCAAAAGCAACATTCTTGTTATTGTTGCACCCATGGGCAACAGATCTTGCCTCACCAGGGTCATTATTGTAGCTCACAGGGTTCACAAGTGGGTAAGTCTGATGATCCCCCCCCATCCTCATCGCCCCCCCTCCCCGCCTGCCCAGGCCTACATTGTATCTTCCAGTCTAGTACTGTGAAAGCTAGCCAGCTCAGTACCTACTTTGTTTCTCAGTGTCCTGTGACTAAAGTGTGTGGTGTCTTCAGCCATAGGTCCTTACCTATTGGATACCTTACTTATTTATTATTCCTTAAATTGTAAAGCTCTTAGCCTATGGCCTGGTGACATTGTAAACTCCCAGTCATGTGGGACATCTGTTGGCATAGTATTTCAATGGTCTGAGGGCGTTTTACCATCAAGAGATGTGACCACCAAGATACCGTGCACTGTTCCCAGAATTTGTATCAGTAGCCAGTCTGAGAGCCAGGACTTGATCTCAAGTTCCTTCCATACTGACAAGTGGCTCTGGTGGCCTATTTCTACCCTGCTTCGTTGACGTATAGGGGTAGACCACCTGGACTGATATCTTCTGTGGCTGCAGAGTCTATTTGGAAAAGCAGGTGGTGTCTGGAGCAGTTCCCTGGGGTCACAGAGAGCAAACACCCCTGAGTGCCTGGCCAGCAGCAGGCTGCTGTGTTATGGAAGTCTCAAGCTTGTAGATAGTGGTTCCTGTTACAGCCGTGCTCCCCTAGTGCCCTGGGAACTTCCCATACAGAAGCCAGGACTTCTGTAGGAAAGAAAGCAGTTTTGTGGTTATCGGAAGCTGTCGCTTTTCAGTTGCTCAGTTATAAAGAAAGAATAAGAAGATTTGTGTGTAATTGAATGTTTAATTCAGTTGCACAGATGGGCACACATCTGCCGCTTCGTTCCCAGTGTGGGGAGTATGGGGAGCCACCTGCATCTTTTCTTCGGCCTTAAGAAATGTGGGGACTGTTTATTGGCTAGTCCTGGAGAGCAGGCTCAGGGGTACAGGATCAGGGGCTTCAGAGGAACCTGATAGTCCTAGATCCAGGTTGAGATAGCAGTTAGCTCTGTTGTTACCTTTGGCTGGCACATAACTTGGATCTATAGCTTACTTTTAAAACATTGTTATTTAAATAATAGTCACCAAGCTAGGAAACTCATTTCAACAATTTATAGATAAAGAAAAGTCATCACTTAACTCTTGTCTTCTTTCTTTTGTGCTGGGGATTAAGCCTTGGGCCTTGGCATCCGAGAGTGCCACACCCACTGCCCTTCCTTTCTTGTAGGATTGTGTCTTGGGGTTTCCAAAGAAAGGATGAAGGGGCCGCTCTGTGCTGAGTGGCTTGTACAATTCGCAAAGAGGAAGTGGGCAGCAGGTCATGTGCTGCCTTGGAGGAAGAACACCCCCACCCCTGCTCAGTTCTTACCAGAAATGGAACCAGAATCAGATCCAGCTCAGATCCATGGGCAGCTGACAGGAAGTAAGGACTGTGATCTGTGAGATAGTGCCTGGGAGTCAGCTGCATCTGGAGGCCCAAAATTCTAGTAGGTGAAAGTCAGCCCAGTCTTTAAAGATTGATGTTTGTTTTATACAAGCAGTCCCTGCAGAGGCCAGGAGAGGGCACTAGATCCCCTGGAACTGGAACTATTGGTGGTTGTGAGCCACCTTGTGAGTGCTGGGACCCAAACCCAGATTCTCTAAAAGAGAAGCCAGTGCTTTTTAACTGCTGAACCATCTCTCCAGCCCAGGCCCTGGTCTTTTAATCATGTGTTGGAAAAAGAAGAGGAAGGGCCTATTTCCTAAGGGAACCAAAGAGACATTCAATCCACGCCACAAGGCTTTATTTGGGTCCTCATTCAAACAGAAACAAGAACAAAATAGAACGAAACCATGACACAGACGTTTCTGAGACCTTTACCTTTTAGACTACTACTTCCATTTCTTAAAGTCTATCCCTATCTTGTCCAATTCTGGTTCGTGTGGTGACGTCCATGCCAGGTAGGATAAGTGTAGGTTGCTTTCATTTGGCATTTGGGTGAAGTGGTTAGCTGGGCTCGTCCGTGGGCTTCAGGAGCTGGGCTGCACTTCCTGGGGACAAGGCAGGAAGTGAATGGTAGAGACCAGCACAGAGCCCAGGCTGGCCAGGAGACACACATAAGCTTTTGACCTTTGAAGTCTGGAAGGAGGGCATGAGAGATGGCTCAGCTGGTAAGATGCTTCCACGTAAACATGAGGGCTTGAGTTTGTTTCTTAAAACCCACATTAAAAAGCTCGACAGAGTGGCAAACGACTTTAATCCCAGCACTGCAGAGATTACAGATCTCTAGATCAGCACATTGCTAGGGCTCTCTGGGCATCCCGCCTGGGCTGTGTGGTGACTCCAGGCCTTCGAGAGTTCCTGTCTCAAATAACAGGCTTTTGAGGTTCTCGCTAGACCCGAGGTTGGCCTCTGGCCTTCCCAGCACACTGCATGTGTGTGCACCTGTGTGGATAGTCCTCCAGGTGCTCCTGTGCAGACATGCACACACTGATGCACACACTGATGCACACACTGATGCACACACTGATGCGCACACCGATGCACACACCGAGGCGGCTCCCTGAGACCGGCTTCCTCAGGAGCAATTCACCAGAATGGACCACACTTTCTACACAAAACATTTCATCTGAATAAACGGTTGCTTCAGACCAGCTAGATGCTCTTGTAAAGTTATTTTTCAGTGGGAAAAGTCTGTTCTTTCCTTGGAGAGAACTCACTGTGGAGATGAGTTGGCCTGGTCCTGTGAGGGGAAATAAAGGCTTCATGAGGTATCGTGGGCCCTCTCTTTGGTATTCATGTAGGACCTGGCCATGGCCCCACAGTGGCCATCTGAAGAGATCAGGACACCGAGGGGTGTGGCTCAGCGGGTAGCCTAAGGAGGACAGGCCCAGTAGAAGCACAGGTACTATGGTTCTTAGTGTGGTCTTGAACTCAGGGTCTCATTGGGAAACCAGGTGTTTACAAATATTCTGTGCTACCTCTCCCAGGCTCTGGTGAATTTGTAAGCCAACAGGAAATGAATTAGAGGACTGTAGGGTCTAGCTCTAGTGTGGAGCTAGGTTGTAGCACTTGTCTGGAAGAATCAGTGGGGGGAACCACAGGTAGTAACAGGTAGATCAGCTGGAGTTCTGGAGAGGCCATTTGGGCGTCACTTCATTTATTTGGGTTTTGGAGCTTGGGGTAGATTTTGTTCTCACTAGCAACAGAATGGACTGTAAGCATTCATTTTCTCACTAGCATCAGGGGTGTTTTATGAGCCCTTCAGCCAAGGCTGTCCTCTGATTCCTTGTTTGACATCTGTTTGTCTGTGGGGAAGATGGTACTTGAGGTTACATAATGCTACCTCCCTTGCGTCTCTGTGGGCCACATCCCAGCTGTGGGAAGTGCACTGGCTGTGTCTTTTTCTCCTTGTTACAGTCAGCTGTGCACAGAAGTCCTGGAGAGTAGCAGGTGATGTGAGCTGTCCCTATACATTAGCTTTCTAGGAAGGCAATTGTAGTCGGTTTGCTGTCTGAGTCATTACCCAGAACCTTCTGTGGGAGCCGTTAGAGTAGAGAGAGTCCAAGTCACTGGGATGGAGGTGGCGAGCTGGGGGAAGAGCTCACAGTAGTGAGATAACAATTTCCCTCACACCTGTCCTGTCAGACCTTCAGAACTTCAGCAGTGAGATGCTCACCAAGCTGCTTCCTCAAGCAGCATTCAGGAAGGAAGAAAGGAACTGTTTGTGGGTATAGGAGCTATTTCTTCAATATATACTAAGCCAGTGGTCTGGTTCAGCTGCACGTGACAGTCTATGCAGAAGAGAACAGGGTAGCGGACAGGGTTGGGAACATTGGGTGTGTCCAAGCCTCCTGGATCATGTTGGGAGGGGAGTGAGCACACTGGCTGATTGATCACTTTCCCAATGACTGCTAGAGTTTATATACTTTAAGATGATGTCTTCCTCAAATTGGGGTGCTGTCATCTAAATAACAGTGTATGTGACCTAAATAATAAGCAGTTCCTTCCCACTGTCTGGTATCTGGATATCAGAACCCGATTCTTGAACAGGTTCCCTCCTTTTGCAGCTTCTTCTCTTGACTTGCACACAGTGTGTCCTCACGCAGCTATCCTTGTGTGTGGTGTCTGTCATAATCTCATTTTGAATGAACATCAGTGAACTTGAATGCCACCCTGATGACATCATTTAAATTCTTCAAATTGAAGTCAGATTCCTAGTTCCTGGGGTTCGGATTTCAGGATCTGAATGTTTAAGGGACTGTTTTAGCCCTGGTCATTGGGATTAGACTTTGCCACAGTCTCCAGACTTGGGGCGTGTGTAGCAAATCACCATTTTAGAATTATTATTTTAATCCTGTTAATGATAGAGGGTACTAGTGGGCTAAACAGGTGCTCTCCTGTACCATTAAGTGTTTTGCTGTTGTTGTTTGTTTTTGAGATGGAGTGTGTGTGTGTGTGTGTGTGTGTGTGTGTGTGTGTGTGTGTGTAGCCCTGGCTGTCCTGGAACTCATTCTGTAGACCAGGTTGGCCTTGAATTCAGATATACACCTGCCTCTGCCTCCTAAGTGCTGAGATTAAAGGTGTGTATCACTACAGTACGCTATGAATCCATTAAGTTTGAAAATGCTTTGTGCCTGTGGTGCCAGGCACTGAGATTTGTGTCAGGACTATGGAGGTCTTATGTGACATCCTCCTGGTGATGGGACTTAAATTCCAATACATTCTGTTGGCACAGCCCATATTGGGGTTGAACACTATCCCAGGAGTAGTGCTTGTATAGAGTTAGTTGGAGGTCCTATCTTCCCACTCTGTCTTTGAGACGTTTGTCTGACAGCTGCCCAGGGACTTTGGATCACCTTAACTTTGTCTTGGTAGCTTCCTGCTGGGGAAGGAATTAGATTAGATGTACCTACAGAATCATTTTGCCCTATATGGGAAACTTTTTTTCCCCTCAGGAGGATAGTATATCTGGTCCTGGTTATAATTACAGGACCCTCAGCAGGAGGGAAATCGTTATAATAAGTCTAAATCGGCAACACCTCCCGCTGTCTGCTGCACAGTCACAAGGTTGGCACATACTTCACACTGCAGAACGTTCCTCTCAGCATCATTTACAACAGTGGGAAGTTAGAGATGAGACAGAATTCAGATGTGTGTGTTCTTCAAGTTGGACCTTTGAATACCACACAGCAATTAAAACTTGCTTTGCAAGCAATTGCCTTTGTAAGCCTGAGCTACATAGTAAGTTACAAGCTAGTCTTGGCTACATAATGAGCTCTTGTAAAGAAATAAACGACAGGGTTAAGAGAGATGGCCTAGTGGTTGAGCCTATGCTGCTCTTTCAGAGGTTCTTCGTTCAGTTTCTCACAGACACCTGCAGTTCCACTTCCGGGGACCTGACGCCTTCTTCTGGCATCTGAGGACAATCTCACATACACAATATATACTCACATAGACAGCACACGTATACATCAATAAAATTTTCACTCAAGAAGAAAATTGATTGAGGTGTATACCTAGTGTTCTTTGAGTCCTAAATGAGTGTGTGCAGAGTAAAGTTGAGGAATCCATCCCATGTGGCTGTCACCTTGGAGTGTGCAGGGGTGTGTGTGTGTGTGTGTGTGTGTGTGTTTAAAAGCTCTCATAGGCTCTGACAGGGGCCTTGCACTGGCCATTGAGGCTTGGACAGTGCTATGGGGAGACAGGTTTCGTAGGGAGAGTTCCTGACTTAGGATGGGGCTAGGGAGAAGGGCAGACAAATGTTCCCCAAGTAGAAGACCAAACCATTGGTTGTGCTAATTAATCATCGTCTCAGTGGATGCTCACAGTTATCATTCTAGTTTACCGTTTTATCATTAGTTTCAGAACCACTTTGCAAGGGGGCAGTTGTCCTTTGTAGAACTAGAAAAAGAAGGGCCTTCACTCTAATGCTTCCTGTGGGTCTCAGACCCTTGGGGCAGTTCCAGATTTAAGCCCCTGTGTACAGAGGGCATAACCATCACCACGTTTAAAGTTGCCTTTCCTTTGCGGGTGCAAGAATGGAGAGGGGCCAGGGGCAGGGCGGGGATGGAGGTGGGAGTGAGGACAGCATTGGTGGTGGTGTTTTAGGGAACACTTGATCTTTCTAACCTTGACCCATCAAAAGGCAAAATTCCAGTAAGGAGTTGAGTAGAGTTGACTGTAATCTGTGACTATTGATACTATTCTGTGGTGAGATTCATTTTGCTGACAAGTTTCCAGGCTGATCTGGGAAGGCACGTTTCTGATGTCTTGTTAGGGTTCTCCAGGACAAGAACTGCCACATCTTCTATGAATCTTTGGAGGAAATTTGGCTTGGTGCTTATTGACAGAGCACAGTGTGGGCCAGAGGCAGCAGTCCTGGGGCGCATGAACGATACTAGTGAGGAAATCAATATGTCTCGATAGGAATTTCTGCCGTGTCCTGCTTGGGGCAACTGTAGGGCGTACCTGGGATAGCTTGTGGTCAGTGTTAGTCTTTGTAAAATAACACTGGGTGGTGGGCAAGCGGCGGCCTGGATGAGCCTGTAGTGCATGTCCTTAGAGCGGTGGGGCTAAGTATGGGCCCTGGTTTTTTGTTTCTGGGTCCTCCCTCACCTGGGGTCTGTCTGTTGTCATGACTGTGTAGGCTGTCATGGTGATGGTTAGTTGCAGGCACCATTTGAAGTTGAATGGGGTGTGCAGGAGCTGACCTGTCTGAGAAGTGGAGCCAATCTGAAGCTCATTGACACAAGAAACCTAAAAGGGTTCTAAGGTAGTAGAAGGCCATGATGATAATGGGCTTCTAGAAGCTTCTTTTGGGGAAGTGGTAAGTACATTTGTGGGGGAGAAGGGATGGAGAGTGAATGTGGGGAAAGAGTCATGAGGTTCCCTAGGCAATGTTGGGAGAGAAGGGACTGTCCCGAGAGTAGGTGACTGACCAGCCTCAAGCAAAGTAAGCATTCATGCTGTCCTTTCTCCTTCCCAACAACACGTGTCATCACGTGCATTCCAGAATCAGCCTCCTCCGCTGTTTTCAGAGACTGTAGTTACCAGTTATCACACATCCTTAGGAAGAGTGCCCAGGTTGCATATTTTAGAAGAGAGATACTCATTGCTATGGCTTGCACGTAAAGTGTCCCCTAAAAGGAACATGTGCAGAAGGCATAGTTTTCGGTGTAGAGAGCAAAAGCGGGGCTTTGGGGGAGTGACTGGCCACAGTGTCTCCGTAGTAATCGATGCGCTAATTCACATTTGGTTAACTACAACCTGGCAGCATTACTGGGAGGTGGTAGAAACTAGGTGGGGTCTATTTGGAGGAAGTAAGTCACTGCCACACCAGGAAGGGTGGGTGGGTGGAGGTGGGTGGTTGCCCTGGAAAGCTGTGTCTTAGCCTTGGCTCCTCTCTCTTCACCCTCTCTGCTGATATGAGGTGGGTGGCAACAGTGGAGCCAGCTGAAAACCCCCAGAAACCAAGAGCCCGAGCCAGTCTTTCCTTCTTACGTTATGTGTACCAGGTTTTGTCAGAGAATGGAAAGGGAGAAAGATGAGATGGAAAGAGGTGTCAGGAGGGGAAGGGAAAGACAGCTCTTAGGACAGTAAGAGCCTTGTCTGTTTAGTCAGTTCTGGTCACTCTGACAGATACAGGAAAAGTCAACTTGAAGCACTACAAGCATTTGCCAGTTCTGTGTGTTGTCCCACTGTGGGTGATGGACCTTGTGACCACTTCTGCCTGTCCATCCCTATCGTGGGAATGCTTCCTTGAGGTTCCTTTGTTTCTAACTGCCACATAGTAAATGTGTACCATTATTAGCTATTGCCACCCCACTGCAGTTCTAGGACGTATGCTTTGCCAACTGTCGTTTTGTGCCAGGCTTGCTTGTCTCTCTCTGTCACCCCCCCCCCCCAGGTGTGTATAGTTTGTATGTATGCTCATATATGCGTGTGCACACATGCATGTTTTGTAAGTGTGCCTGTGAAGGCCAGAGGTTGATGTTGGGTGTCTTACTCTATGGCTCTGCCTTATTTATTTAGACACCATCTCTCTTTGAGCCCAGAGGTCACCAGTTTGGACACAATGGGTAGCCAGCAAGTCCCAGATGCCCCTGCCTCTGTCTCTGTTAGTCATGTGTTGTCCATTTGTTATATGGGTGCTGAGAATCCAAACTTAGGTCTTCTTGCTTGCAAAGCAGGTAATTTAGTGATGGAGTCTTCTCCCAGCCCTTTGCCAAAGGTTTTGATGGTGTTTGGAGACTCTTGAGTCCTCAGGGCCTCATACCTGTATGCAGCCCCATTTAAAGTCCTCTTCAGTGAAGAAACTAAGGCAAGGGCCAAGACTGGGAATGGTTTCTCTATGGCAGAGTGGTTGGCAGTGCTGTGACGCTAGTCTTACAGGACAGTTGACAACCAGTGCTCTTAGGCATCCGTTGGCAGTCATTATCACGTCCTGGGTTTTGGTGCCAGTGAGGTTGCTAGGGTTGATCCCAGTTCACAGAGGTGAACACAGATACTGTGGGGAGTCAGTGTCCATTGGTACCACTCTGACACTGTGGCTGGTAGGTTCTATCTAACCTCAGACCCTGCTGCTGCCTTTTCTGCCTTTTGCTTGGAGTGGATTTTAGGGTCCCCTAGCTCATCTGAGCTTAGCATCCCTGTCTCTCCTCTGCCCTGGAAGCAGATCCAGATGTTTTCCTGGGGAGCAGTAACCCCAGAGCCCAGTGAGGCTGCCGAGTGGATCTTCCCGTCTCTTCCTGCCGTCATCTTTCTATGTGAAGTGTCTCATTTTCCCATGAAACACTGAAGCAGAACAGGTAGTGCACAGAGGTTAGTTATGAAGTAAATGCGCGCTCCCCTCACCGGCAGCTTATGGGATGTGACCGAGCCTGTCATAAAAAGTCATTTGAACAGCTGCGCGGCACTTCTGACGGCCATGGACAAGGACAAGCTGGCTGATTGCTATCTTGCTCTTAGCCAGGTGATAGATCAAGCCCAGCCTCCAACAGTTGCTTGGCCTTTTAAAGTCCCCGCTGTCACCAAGCTCTGTGTGCCTAGCCAAAATTTCCCTTTGTGTTCTGGCCTGGAGGCAACTGGGAACCAGCAGAGCATGTACCTGCTGTAAGCCAGCCTTCAGAAGGTCTTTCCTTTCCGTTCTCACCCTGGTTTTCGGTTTTACCTTTCTTTGTTTTCATGTTTAAACTTTTGCTTGAGTGTATGGAGTTTATTGATGAACTGTTCCAGTTCTGTTTGGAAGAAGCAGAGGCCAAGATGGGAGAGAATGAGGGAAGCTGTTTGGGAGGCAGGTAGGTGCCAGGCTCTGCTAGGAGCAATGCTTCTACACCTTAGGAGGGGAAGTCCTCTGTAGGCTGTTTTGAGGACTTGATAGAAGGACACAGTAGCCCCACCTCCTGAGGTTGGCCGATGGCACAGAGTCGCTCACAGAGCAACAGGCAGCCCTTCCTGGTCTGCTGGCTTTCCCCAGTCAGCACCGCTCTTGTTCTGCGGGCCCTTGGCAGGCTGGCCCACAGCCTCAGGCTCACAGTGTCCTCATCAGTGAGCGAGCATGCGTGCTTTGTTTCACGCACTTGCCCACAGCTTCCCGCTTAGGTTCTGGAGCCTCCCATACTTGTAGGGCCCTCCTGCCTGCTGGCCACCCTGGTATCCTCTTCTAGGTTCAGGGCAGAGGCTGTAGTGGGAAGAGGGCCATTCACAGTAGCAGGAGGAGCCAGAAGTCATGCTAATCAGAGCGGCTATTTCAGGAAGGAGAAGTAGCCTGGTGGCCGCACACCTGAGCACAGTAAGTTCCCGGTCCTTGGCTGCCCTTCCTCTGCCAACTGTACCCCAGCCCCAGGTTATTCAGTACAGAAAGAATGTGGACTATCACATTGTCTTAATGTCTGCTTGCATCTCTGTTTCCCTGGTCAGTCCTGGCCACCTCCACACTCATCGGCCCTTCCTCTGCACTGTGTTCCATATGGCCATAGACCAGCCA
Organism: Mus musculus; assembly: GCF_000001635.26. NCBI lineage: Eukaryota > Metazoa > Chordata > Mammalia > Rodentia > Muridae > Mus > Mus musculus. Next base: position 8,558,035 of record NC_000077.6, on the reverse strand, counting down.
GGCCTCCTGCCTGTGTCCAGATCTCTGGGAATAATGGGTTACAAATGACCATCCATGTAACTTTAGCAGTCTGTTTCTTGGAGTCGGACTCAGAGGCAACTTAGAGAGTATTTTATCTGGTACTGCCTATTGCTGCTCCTGTTTAAGAAGGAGAGAAGGGGAGAAAATCAAGTTGGGCAATTCTGATAACTTATTTCTTGTGTTCTCCCTCCTGGAAGTAGAAATGAGAGTCTTACTGGCTGTGGAACATTCAGTTGCCCCCTTTCCCCTGAGCTTTACTTCTTCCTCAGAAGGGGAGACTGCAGCTAAGCTGCTCTGCAGTGAATCTCCTTTAGGACAGCAGACCTAATGTGGGGCAAATGCATCTCAGGAGTCCAAAACCTGATGGGGCATGCGAGTGAAGTGACTAGCATTTATTTATCATTTATGCTAATAAGTAGTACTGTGTGCTTAGTACCTTACAAGTGCTGATTTTAGTACTTGTAATTTTCCTTATTTAATCTTTCCAAGGTGGCTTTGCCTTTCCCTAACAGATGAAGGAACCAAGTCAAACAGGGGGAGTACTTACTTTTGCCAGGCTGGGCAGCTAGTTAAGTAGGGGAGCTGGCTACAGACAGGCCTTTCGCTTCCATAGCCTGCCCCATATTCTGTGTCTTGAGTATGGGGAGACGGAAGGCGGGCCTCTTAATTCTGAGCACAGCTGGGGCTTTTGGAAAAGGCTGGCCATGGTTCCTGCCTTTGCAAGGAAGGCAGAACGGCTGTGGTGTGGTGAGATATCTCAGCCCAGACACCGAGCAGCCCCTCCCCCGCTTGGGCTCAGTCCTGTGGTCTGTGCCCCGTCACCAGCTGTGCAGCCAGCTTCCTGGTACTTTTGGCCATGGCTGCTATTGTTCCTTTCCACAGACCCATGCACACTGCCGGCGTCTGTGCTGGTTGGACTGTTGGGAACAGTGCAGAGACCTGGTGACACAGGATGTATTATTCGCTGCCTGCTCAGCCCTAGCCCAGATTTCCTCCCATGGCATTAAGCAGAACACTTGTTATCTTCTTCCTAATTATGTGGCGAAGATGTAGCCAGTCCTGGCTGTCCTGAGTCCTCATTGACCCTGAGAGAGGAGCTGCCATATCTGCCTTGGTTGGTGCCTCTTTGGCTAGTGTCGCATAGAGGGGCTATGACCTATGTTCCGGGGTACTGCGCTGCTCTGCACAGGGAGGCAGTCACGGAGGAGGACAGAGAATAGTATTGAGGGAGCCCGAGTGAGGTGGGGATCCTGTAGCCACCCCCCAGTAGGCACAGCATACTGACCGGATCGCCGTTCTCCTGAGCTGCTTGATGTCCAGTGTGGAAATGTGAACGCAGTCTTCATGCCACTTAGAATGTCTGGTCAGCTGGACACATTTGGGGTCTGTGTATGTTTCCTCTTCCTTTCACAGGTCCTGGGTATGTGATGAGCCTATGAGGGGCACTGGCCAAAGGCTGAGAGGCCTCTGGGGACCACAGTCAATGCCTCTGCTATGTCAGCATGCAAGGGCAGTGTGCAGAAAGGAATTTACACAGGCTGAGCGCATGTGTAGCTCAGTGGTAGAAAGTGCTTAATATATATATATATGTGAGGTTCTGGATTCTATACCCAGATAGCCAGACAGGTTCTGGATTCTATACCCAGGCAGCCAGACAGGTTCTGGATTCTACACATAGGCAGGCAGGCAGGCAGGCAGGCAGGCAGGCAGGCAGGCAGACAGACCCACACAGTTATTTCCATGTAGCTACAGACAATGTAATAAAAGACTAAGGTAAATGAGAAGATATAAACAAAATCCTGACTTGTTAGGGCAGGGAGATCAGGCACCTCTTTGTTGTGAAAATGTTATGTACTTGATGAGATGAGACCTCAAGGAGTCCTTGGAGTTAGCAGTGAAACTTGAATTTCTTGCTTTAGAGCATACTAGGCTATGCATAGCATGTGCAAAGGCCCTGGGGTAGGAGAAGCAGAGTATTGAGGTAGGCGCACAGAATGACTCAAGACTATCATCAGGCAGGACAGCTCACTGGTACCTAGGTAGCCATGCTGAATACCTGCTTTTTACTCTGTGGCAATAGGACATCCACCTGTGAAAGATGCTTTGCCAGAAGTGTGCACAGTCATTAACTGAAACATAGGGGCGTTGCTGCCATAGGCGAGCTGCTTCCCAGGGGATCCTCCATCAGTTTCTTCCCTACCAAGATTCCTTTGAAACTCCTGCTGTCCCTTTCCAGGAAGGTACCTTCCCACTGAGCCTTTACCTAGAGCCCCTTTCTTTTTCTGGGTCACGGATACAATCCCTAGAGAAAAGCCTTATTGGAGACAACAGTCATAGATCTATTTATTTTGTGGTAGGCACCGTTAGGAGAATGCAGCAGGCCACATTGCTTTAATACTTGGAGGAAGGACTTTACTTGAGAAGATTGTTGTCATTTAATAACCCATTTTATGGACAAGGAGCCTGAGGCACAAAGATGGAGAGACACCTGTCCTGGGTCCCTTGTTCCTTCAGCCAGAAATGGATGCAGTGCTTGTCCTGAGGGTGGTTGCTGAAGCCAGAGTCAAGTGAAGGGTACCTGACTGGTCATGTGTCCTGGATGACTCTGCATTGATGATACCCACAGTTGGATGGGACTCAGTCTGCCAGAGGGTGGAATGGGTGAACAGCATGGTGACATACACAGGATTCTTTAGGCTCTGCTGCAGCCCTTGCTGCCAGGCCTGCCTACTGCTGCGTCATTTACAGTGGTAGGTGTTGTCTGAGCACCAGTTTTTACCAACGCCCATAGGACACACAAATGTTCTAGTCAAAGGAGGATACTGACCATCCAAGACACAGCTCTCCTGACAGCCCCCGCTCTGCTTGGGTCGGGTGTCCTTAGGTGTGATGACGTAGTCCAGTTCTACCAAATGCGAGGCAGCTGAATCTGGCCTCCTTCCTCACGGGAAAGGAGCATGGTTCAAGCTCGCAGGGAAGGTGTCTTTGTCACAGCGAGTAAGACTTGGAGTGTGGCAGGGTTTGTGGTGAATGGGCATTCACCTCAGAGGTTGTGCTATGGGATGCTACGTTACAGGCGTTACAAGGCATGGACATGGCCATTTGCACACTGCAGTGGCTAGCACACTAGGTGGTCATTTTGTCAACAGCTGGGTTTCCCCCCCCCTATTAGGCCCTGTGTGGATTTCTAACCCCAAATGACACAAAGACATAGCCTTGGGAGGGTGATCTCACCTTACCCTGGCATTAAGCATTACCCTAGTGGACCCATGTGGAGCCTGTGTCCTGGAAGGTGGTAGTTTATCCTAGAGCAGGTTGCCCTTGCTGCCATACCATCTCACGTGTGCATTGTGCTGAGTCCCAGTGGGAGCTACCTCATGCAGCACCTTAGTCACTGGACATTTTATGCAGTTAGCATCTATGTAGCTCAACTCAGGTTGGACTGGGGCGGGGCAGGGATAGTGTATTAAATAGTCTCTTCCAGTTGGCCCCATCCTCTGATATTTTATTGTTGGCAATTTAAAACAAATTGTCAGTAGATGTCATGTGCAAGATTTCAGATTGCGCACGTTACTGTATCATGTGATCAACTTGTGTGACATCAAGCTGGATCTACAGGTGCTGGAGTCAGGCAGTCTCTCACAGACATTTTCTCACTCCAGTGTAAGCAGGTCCTGGGCCCCCAGGGACCCTCAAACCTAGAGATTAATCGCCTTTTTTCCAGCCTCCTTGTACTAGGGAGGGTGACACCCCTACATATTTATTTTAATTTAGTTTATTTTTGCAGGAGGGGGCACTGGTGGTGGTGAGGGGTGGGTGGTCTCAGTATATAGTTCTTGTTGGCCTGTGACTCACTCTGTATCCCAGGCTGACCTCAACAGATCGTAGCCTTGCCAAGGCTAGGATTCCAGGCCTGCCCACCATGCCTGCCTCCCATGCCAACATCCAACAATCACACATCCTCCATGTGGGTATAAATTTAAAATGAAGTTCAGCAGGAGAACTGAGTGGTTTGGCCAGTGAATCTCATGTCTTGTTTTGTTTGTTTGTTTCTTTGTTTGTTTTTTTGATACACTAAAAGACTGTGTAGTGTGAGTCATGGAAAATGATAAGTATGACTTAAAATTTGAAAACTATAGGATGCTTGAAGAAATTGGATGTGGAGGTGTTTTAGTCTGTTTTTGTTACCATATATGACTGGCATATACATAGCCTGGATATTTTTTATAGAACAAATGCTTGTTTATTTTTTGAAGTTTGTTCTAAAAATATTTATTTTTATATATGTGTATGTGTTTTCCCTGCATGTATATATGTACACCATGTGCATGCCTGGTGCTGTGCTATCAGAACTCCTGGACCTGGAGTTTCAGGTGATTGTGAGCTGCCATGTGGGTGCTGGGAATTGAGCCCAGGTCAATTGCAGAGGTGCAAGAGCACCAAGCACTCTTAGCCACGCAGCCATCTCTCCATCCTTGGAATGAGTGTTTATTTAATTGAGTTCATGATTCTAGGGGTGGAGAGGTCCAAGCCAAAGGGCTGTCTAGTGAGGGACTGCTTTTTTTTGAAAAGTTTCACTCTAAACTTGGGCTGTGGAGTTCAGCTGTAAGGTATTAACCGCCACTCTGGGGGACTGGCAGACCTTGCTGGTAGGGTCTCTGCAAAGTCTGCCATGGCAGACAGTGTCACATGGCAAGACGAGCTCCTGAAGGAACAGGAAAGTGGTTCTTACAGCAGGCCTGCTGCAGAAGACCCGTCAGCCTGTTAATCTAGGCATGGCTTAGTCACAAATGAGGAGAGTACAGAGCCCTCCTGACCCAGCCTAAGCAAGGATTAAATCTCATCCCGAGCCTTGGTGGGTCCCACCACAGCCTGGGTTTCAGCATGCTGTTTGTGCCTAAGTGAGCAGATGGCCTGGGGGCCTTGGTAAGTCAGGTGTAGAGACCAGGGCAGTTTCATCTATCACCACTGAGCAGAATAGGTTAACCTGAGACATTCTCCACTCAGAGGCCTGCTCAAAGTTTAATGTATGGAACATTTTTTTTCTTTTTGCTAAAAATTCAGCACTTTGTCACAGTGAGCCCTAGTTGTAATAAGCAGACACAAATCTGATATTCCGTAATTTTAGTCTTACACACACACACACAGGATTTCTGATGTTGTTTTTTTCTCTGCTTTTTTGGAGAGCTCATGCCTGCATTCTGTTTGGCTCTGTGACTGCATCCCAATGGAAGGAATGAGAAATTCAGCTTGTGTTTTAGCTAAGCTTCCTGGTCTTTTGTTGATACTCGGAAGCTAATGGCTCTGTATGGATGAATGAAACCGAACCCTCAAACCTGCCCTTGTTACAGAAGAAATTGGTGCTTAGGAGAGTGATTGAGCCCGTTCCTACAGCAGCTCCAGAGCCAGAGTCCTGGTGCACAGCCTTCATTCATGCATTTATAGTGACGTGATAAAGTGACGCCCCCAAACCTGGGACCACATACCGTCCAGCAGGGTGGCGATGCCTTCCAGCAAAGTGGTGGTTACAATCATCATTACTAGACCCTGTCCTGATGTCAGTGATTTTGATTACGAGGGCGCTGGGATGGTCCTGGTCCCAGGTCCAGGTGATGTGGCCAGACCACAGCTACAAGGAAGGTTCAAGCTCTACCGAGTCCTCCATAGCTTCTTAGCCAGGTTTGCATGTGAGAAACTGCACTTTGGTGGGATTCTTGCTCCAGGTCCAAGAGCCTCAGATCCACCTTTGGTAGCTCTGCCCGTTCTGTCTTGCCTGACATCATCTCATTTGGGTGGTGGGGAGAAGTCTAGATGTCACATCTGAGACTGACAGTGTCTCCAAGCTGGCTGCAGGCACGGTGGCTTTCTCCCTCCCTATTCAGATGTCATATGTGTTCTTAGTAGAAAATGAAACAAAACAAACAGACAAAAAAAGAAAAGAAAGGAAGGAAGAAAGAAAGAAGGACCCCCCCCCCAAGAAAAATCTGTGCAGTAGCACAGATCTGTGTTCTAGAAAGACCCTGCTGTCCATTCTCAGCTGCATCCAGCATCATGTCTGCATCTGCCTAGACGTGGTTTGCTGTGTGATTTAGGATGGTTAGACTTGAGCCCCCCTCGTGGTAGAACAGTGATAAGTATTCAGTAGAAACCATGTTGATTTTAACATCTTTTCCTTGACTTGTGCTATGTGGTATGATCTCTTCGTATGAAATGGGAGCCGGCTCTGCTCTGCTCTGCTCGGCTCAGCTGTATGATCACAAGGGACACAGTGACCTTTTTGTTATTGGTGCCCAGTTATTCTCCAGGTTAGATATGTTAAACCTATTAAAATCTTTTAATTAATTTTTAGTGTGTGTACATTTGTGTTTGTCCATGTGTATGTAGGCTATGTATTTGCAGGTGGTGCACAGAGGCCTGAAGAGGGTTTCAGAGTCCCTGGAGCTGGAGTTGGAAGTGTGAACTGCTCAGGGCAGGTGCTGGGAACTGAACACAGGCCCTGCAGAATGACAGGAAGCTCTCTAAACTGCGGAGCCTTCCTCCCAAACCCTAACTAAATTCAGTTTATTTTGTTTGGTTTGGTTTTTGATATTTTCCACTTTTGGTGGGTTTCTTAGGGACACACACCACTGTAGGTGTTGTGTGCTGGTGAGCTTCCAAGCTTGGGCAGGCCCCATTGACCCACGTAGACCAGGATGCATTTCTATTGCAGAACATCTAACATGCCTGCAGAGCCATATAGTTACTTCCTAGTCACAGCTCTTTTGTCTCTGTTTGCCTTTTGCAGTTGTGTAGACAAGTCTGCATGTCCCATGCCACGAACTCTCTGCCATTGTTTTGGGATCTCTGCTGAGAACCGATGGGTCCTAAATGCTTGTTGTATCCACTCATAGTGTACTCTGAAATCAGGACTCCGTTTACATATCTGTAGCACTTGTATAAAATCTACTTAGACGTTTTTGGGTTTTGTGTGTGTGTGTGTGTGTGTGTGTGTGTGTTCTAATAATTACAAATTCCGCTCTGAGACCATCTAGCCTGAATCTCAGGTTCAGTTCTTGTCTTCTGAGGGACACCAGGGTCTATCTCCCTGGAGTCTTTTATAGATTTAAGGGTTCAGGAATGGGTTGTAAGGCCAACAGGGACGTTCTGAAGGCAGAAGGACTCGAGCTGTGTGAGCAGTAAAGGCTGTAGTCATTTGGGGTAGACAGAGTTCCAAGCTATGACATGGAGCATGTCAGTGACCTTCAAGGGCCCAGAGGGGGAAGGAGAGGAACTGCCTCCCCAGGCCTAGGGAGACAGATCTGTGGAGTCCTGACACTTGACTGTTCTCGATACCTGATGTTCAACACAGGCTATGGATTCTGGCCTCTTCCTGGGAAGCAGGCCTTTACTTTTTGGGGTATCTGGTTTCCAAGAAGGTGTTGAGTTGGGGCGATTTTGGGAAAAGAGCTTTCTTGACCTATTTGTACCACTTATTTTCTGTCCCTGCAATCACGCTGAGTGGAGGGGAGTCCAGGTGTGAATTGGAATTGGGGTCCAGATGCTTCTGGGTGTTTCATGGGGTGGAAGTTATTAACTGGATTCTGCCCCCAAACAGGCTCTCTGGGGCATGAGCATGGGACAGGAAGTGTTGGCGTGTCATGAAGGGGGATGGTTAGGCTACTCCTCTTGCATATGTTGCCTTTGATATGACTTATGCCTCACTGAGCCTCAACTTTTCTTCTGAAGTGTCGAGTGACATTTTACTGATTGGGGGCAGTGCCCTGTGAACACTTGTAATACTCCTGCAGTAATGTGTTTGTGACCTTGGTGTGCAACACAACCCTTAATACCCACCATGAACTGGAATTAGGACCTGAGGCCTTTCTCCCTGTTGGTAGATGTTTAGACTTAGCACCACTAAGAGTTGCTGCCACAGATTCGTGATTGTCAGCCATAGCTCACATTGATGGTGGCTGAGGAACCTCTGTCACCACACCAATGTCTTCTGTATGAGCTGAGTTTGTGGCTGCTCAGCCCTGGAGAGAGGGTGGTCTCACTGTGCCCTGCCTGCTGCCCTTCTATGGAATTGTGCCATCAGGCAACCGGAAGTCCTTTGATACTCTGCACACCTTCTGGGATAAGGAGGATGGTAGTGACAGTGTTTCGTTACTATTGATGATTAGGCTGTGGGACAGCTGTTGTTCTTCCTCCTGGTGGTAGTGATGCTGGCATGGCTGGGTGGTTGGTCCACGTGCCATTTAGGCTGGTACGGAAGGAAATCTCAAAAGGACTCATCATGTCTTGCTCTGTGCAGGCTCCTGAGAGTCCCACACCTGCTGTTCTCCGCTGTGACAAGCCTTCAAGGTAAGTGTTTCTGTGGGAAAGAAGCTCATTCCTGTGTCCTTGGCCATGGGTCAGAGTTCATCTCCAGAAAGGAGACTAGGATATTCTTTTATCTATCTTGTAGTAATCAGTGAGTTTTTGAAGGCATGCTTGGGGTTGGTTGGACCCATAGCCTGCTACATGCTAGGCAAGTGATATGCTCACCCCAGCCCACCCCTCAAATACTGATTTAAGAATTAATCATCAAAGTTAAAACATCTCATTTGTAATCATTTCTGAATTTACCCTTGACATCATAAGCCTGCATTGTGGAATGAAATCATCTGTAATTGACTTTTGGTAGATGGTGACTTTGTTAGACATCTGATTGATTGTATGACATCAGTAGTGAGGAATGGGTTGGCGTGCCCCAGGGAACAGCTAGCTGGCTGCTGGCAGGGCAGGGGACAGGCGAGGTGGCCTTCAGCTCAGTCTACATGCAGATCCTTTGGGTGGCTGCTGTTCCCAGCTTTCTCCGAAGCCCTCATTAGGTGAGTGTTCATCCTTTTTCTTGTTATCCTTTTCTTGACCTCCTCTTCCTCCCTTGCAGGACCGTGGTTCTGAGTCCAGCCATGGAGGACAGCCACGAACTGGACCTTACGTATGTCACCGAGCGTATCATCGCAGTGTCCTTCCCTGCCAGTTGTTCAGAGGAGTCCTACTTGCACAGCCTGCAGGAAGTCACACGCATGCTCAAGTGTAAGCATGGAGACAACTACCTGGTGAGTGGGGATGATAGCCACGGTGTGGTGGATGGGCTGGAGGCAGGAGTCCCTCAGAGGACTCGTGTGAGGGCCAGGGGTGTCCCTGTGCCTTGCTTGCTTACACCTGAGGAATGGTTTGGGGGCCTGGAATCTGACTCATGAGTCTAGGGGCCATGTCCTCTACCCTTCTATTGTTAGCTTTGCTGTTGTTGTGTCACGGGCTGTGACAGTTGACTGTAGGGGTGGCTGCTGCCTCTGTCCAGCACTGAACACAGCTCCTCATCAGTAAGACTGGCTTCTGGGAAAGTAAGGATTCCCAGTCAGAGTTCCTGGTGTCAGGAGGCAGCCATGTCTCCTCCTCTCGTGCATTAGAAAGACAAGCAGGCGGGTGTCCAAGAAACAAGGCAGTCCTCAGGGGCAAATGTAGGTAACGTGGTTTCCCAGCAGGTGTGTATCAGATAAAGGAGACCATATTTGAGCAGAAGTAGAAGAATCTCATGTTGCTCTCTCTGATTGGCCCTGCTCTCTTCTAGGGCTGCCAGCTCCAGAGAACTTTTCCTGCTGCTATAATCAACTCTCAGATTACATGACAGCTTCTAGCACCTTCTCTCATGCTGCCGCCTTATCTAGGGAGAGCTAATCTTACAAAGCCAACAAGGAGGTTATTGTCATCCTTAGAAGCTTTCTCCCATGGTTAGACCCATTGCTAAGCCGTGGCTTCCAGGATAGTCTCTGTATGGACTCCCTATGACCTCTAACAGTACTACTCCCTGAGGTCCAGCCTGGTTGTGGGCAGGGGTGTAGCATCCTAGCCCCCAGGATGGATGGCTACAGCTTTCATGAGACACCTCTGGAGCTGCCTCTGCCTCTAGCACAGCCTCTTCCAGACCAGGGCTCCTTCAGTGGGAAGCTGTCCCCAGAGAAGTCCCTTTCTTCCCACCCTTCCTAAAGAGACTGCCGAGGGCATCTCCAAACCCACAGGCCTTTTATGGAAGGCACTTAGACTGCTGGAGCTGGTCAGGATATGGTGGTGTTCTGTGCCCTGCAAGGAAAGGCAGCTGAGTGCTGATGATTCAAGCAGGGCAAGCACGGGGCTAACGCTGAGTAGGCCTGGGAGGTAGCTGGGGCCGAGTTAGGGAGGAACCATGTGTTCTTTGTAGGACTTGAGCCCACAGATAGCTGTGGTTTCTGAGTGGCAGGTCTTAAGCTCAGTTGACAAGAGACTGCTGCCTGCCCCCAGGATATTCCTCATGCTGAGCAGGACTAAGAAGAGCTACTGTATACACGTGGGTGTATAGACCCTGTATTTGAAAATGTTTGTAGCCATTGAGTTTTTCTTTTTTTTTAAAAGCAAAACAAACAAACCAAACAACAAAAAGGAGAAAGTTTTCCTTGCCCATTTTGGCTCAGGGTAACAAAAGAAAAACGCAGGATTCACAAGGTTTTCGTATTATCCATCCATCCATCCATCCATCCATCCATCCATCCATCCACAATATACTTTGTTTTTACCCTGTGACCACACACACATTTGTGCATTTCCATCCCTTTCGGTCCCCTTAAAATGCAGGTGTCTCCTTCCTCTTTGAGGACCATGATTTGTCTGAAATCTTTTTGTCTCTTTGTAGGTATTAAACCTTTCAGAGAAGAGATATGACCTTACAAAGCTTAATCCAAAGGTATGGAATTGACTTCCTCATATTTGAACTTTGTAAAGTGTCAGCGATGTGAGTTTTGCTTGTGCAAAAGAAGTTTCTTGTAGGCCTTTGTGGAACATAGCTCGATATCAAAAAGTACTCAGGATTGTTTATATCCTTTGCTTGCTTCTAGAATTAAAAGCAGTAGTTCCATAAAAGGTGAGTACACGTCTTACTTCATCCATGTCAGCAACTTATTAAACGCATACAGGTCCAGCATCCCCACTGAAAATCTAAAGTCCAAGTTACTCAAGCTAAAACTTGACCTGCAACAATGGCTCAGTGGTGAAGAGCATTTACGGCTCTTTGAGAGAACCTGAGTTCGATCCTCGGCACCTGTAGTAGCAGCAGCTCACTGCTACCTGAAATTCCTGCTCCAGGCTGGTCAGACGCCTCTGCTCTCTGCAGGCACTGTGCTCATGTGTACATATCGCCCCCAGTGTCACATACAAAATTGTATGTATCAGTGGAAAGAAAATTTCACACCCTGGAAACTTTGTCCTGTATACAATAAAACATTACTGAAAATATATAAAATTGACTTGAGGTGCTATGCATATGGTGCATATGAGACAAATAGATTTATTTTGTTTTCAGGAATGTATCCCAAGACACTTATGTGCAGATACTCTTGAAATTGAAACAACAGCAGCAATAATATCAACAACAGCAAAAAAAATCAAAACCTGTCTGGCCCTACTCGATTTGGAGAAGGGACACTCACTTATAAAACATCCGTGTCAGAAGAGTAGTGTCCGTGCAGTCCACAGACTTCATTCACAACTCACTCGCTTGCATACATGTGTGCCTTTGCTGAATCGTGTCTGTGTGTTTGCATCCATATTCTATAGGTTGAAATGCTTTGTAATCATTAGAATAGGCTGATACAGGCTGAACATCCCATAACCTGAGATGAAAATGCTGTAAAACTCAAAACTAATGTTATGTTCAAAAAGTTCAAATTTACTTAAATTTACAATTTGCTTCTTTTGGAATATAGATGCTAAGAAACTGGAAAAAACAAAAACAAAAACAAAAAACAAAAACCACAAACCTCTAAAATAGTTCTGGCCCCAGGCCTTTTGACTACAGAATTTACATGTGTCTTAGTTATGCTGTGTGCACAGGGAAGGAGGCCAGAGCTTCATGGAACTGAGGTGCTGCTTGCTTTCACTGTGGTCTCATCTATTGAACTCCTGTCTATTACTTTCATATATTAAAAAGCTCTGCCCACCCCATCAGGGAAAACCAGAAAGTGGAGAAGAAACAGCACCTCCATGTGGCCTGGAGGAGAAACAACATCCCCATGTGGCCCTCCCAGAGGTGTAGCCAGAGACTGCGCTGCTTGCTTGGGGCTTTGGCCCTTCTCAGTGATTTTCTAAATTCTTTTAACAAAATAGAGGCAAAAAACCTGAAGGTGCTCCTTAGTTTCTGGAGGGCTGGTTGTCCTTGATGTGTGGTCTGCATAGCATGGGAAACACTGAGTTCACTGTATTGCCAGACTCCTTTTTAGCTTGAGTGGGTAATACTTGACAGCATTGTGGGCCACAGACTCTGTTTAAAAAAAAAAAAAAAACAAAAACAAAACTAAAGATCTTGGGGTCCTAGATTCTTTTACAGTAAACTCTGAACTATTTTAACGCCTCTAAAAGGCTTCTATAGAATTGTCACCCAGCTGCAAAGGTGCAGACCAGCGCCTGGTTGAGGTGTGGTCTGCAGGCAACGTGGTAGCCTGCATTTTCGTTCCTATAAAGGAAACTAACTGGCCATGAGCTCATTAGCTTTCAGAAGAGGTCTACCCAGCATCCCCTGTGACTGAGGAGTGGATTATGTCACTATGAGATTACCACAGAAGGGCCCAGGAGGTGGAAATCAAGGCACCTCTCTTCTCTGTCTTGCAGATCATGGATGTGGGCTGGCCCGAGCTGCATGCACCTCCTCTTGACAAGATGTGCACTATATGTAAGGCTCAGGAGTCCTGGCTGAACAACGACCCCCAGCATGTGGTCGTCATCCACTGCAGGGTGAGTGTTCCTGCTCCCACAGCCTCTGGGTTCCCACTGGGCTTCCAGCGCTTACGGGGCCACGTGGATTAGATCAGGCTGCTCACAGGCACCAACTGATTTTCCTTGAAGCCACCGAGTTTACAGGATACCTGTCACCTGGTGTGACATGTTCCATGAAGGTATACCTTTTAGATTTCCTATTCATCCTTAAAAACTAAGAAGCTGACGAAGAAACTAAAAAGAACCCCCAATCCTCAGGTTGTCTTTAGAATTTATAGGTCTGAGGTTTCTGGTGTTTCTGGACTTTTTAAAGCTCCCTTCTATCCATTCGATTCTGTACTTGTTAATTTTGAGTATTAGTGAAGTTGAAATGAATTGTAATATGATTGAAAACACATGGATCACCAAAGATGAAAACACCACCTAGATATTTTACCCTCCCGCCTTCCGTAAGTGATTCTGGGCTCTCTTTGTCCAGTTTATGGGCTTCTGATGTTTTCCTTTCATTACTTACCATAGAGCACTCGTTGCTTTAAACTACTTTTGAAATACCCAGAAAATGTGCCTTGAGAGGTAAGCTTTTAATTTGAAATTGTGGTTGCTGGTGCCATCCAAGGTTCACCGTCATCACGGCAGCAGGGCTGGAATCTGCTTGCTTTGCACAATGAGTGCTCCCTTTTACAGATGCCCGGAATGACTAATAGCCAGACTTGTCTCCACTAGGGCAGAGGCAGGCTAGAGCTGGACTGCGGTAGCTGCTCTCCTGTGTTACAATGGTTGTAACTCAAGCCAGCTCCAACGTGAAAGAGGCTGTGCTTCCTGTGGGAGTGTTCTTCCACTTTTTACCCCTTTTGAGCCTTGGAACAGAACTGTGGAAATGCCAGAGGCTGTTTCCCACCCTGAGAGTGTATGGCTCAGAGTGGATCCCACCTACCATGTTTTCCTATAACCTGTGAGCTGGTTAGAAGGTGAAAATTCTTACGGAGTTCACACTTAGAGTCTGACAGTAGTGAGGCGTGCACACCCCTCTCCCTCCCTCACCCTCAGGTGTTCACATTCACTGCAGCATGGAGAACTTGTACCTGCACCATGCTGTGAAGCCTGCTTATATGCGGAGGCATAACATTGGGATACTTGGCTGGCCTTTTAAAATGAGTGTGGCAGAGTCCCTTGTCCTCAAATTTCTTGGAGAGCTTTAGGATTGCCTTCATTTCTTTACATGTTTGGTACAGTCTCCCTGATGGGAGATTTGGTAGTGACTGGATCCCCTTACCTTGTTGGGATTTTCTCTTGGGGCAGTTGTGAGTGTTGGGGGACTTCTGGCTGTCCACTTTGTGTGTCTGCAGCTGTCCGGAGGAGCCCTGCAGAGCTGTTGTGTTTTGTGCTGTTGACTGTGGTGGCTCCCTTTCATTTCTGAATTTTTGAGTCTTCTTTCCTTTTAATCTTAGCCAAAGGTTTGCTGATTTTATTTTACCTTAAAAGCAAGCAAGCAAGCAAGCAAGCAAGCAAGCAAGCAAGCAAGCAAACAAACAAACAAACAAAACAGTCAGTTTTGTTGACCATTTTATTTTCTGATTCTCTGTTTTATTCTGTTCTCTATTTTTTCTCTTATATTAACTTTGGGTCTAGTTTGGCCTTTTCCTAGTTACTTGAAGTATAAATTAAGATCTTCATTTGAGATATTTCCTTTCTTTCTAGATATGGATGCTTATTGCTATAAACCCTCTCTTAGTACTGCCTTTGTTAAATCTGATACATTTTAATGTGTGTTTTTCCATTGTAGTTGTCTCATGTTAATTTATTTTATGTGTATGGGTGTTTTACCTAAATGTATGTCTGTGAACCACATGCATGCCTGATGCTAGGGGAAACCAGAAAAAGACATCTAATATTCTGAAACCGAATTTTCAGATGATTGTGAGCCAGCATGTAGGTGCTGGGAATCGAACCCTGTTCCTCTGGAAGACCAATCAGTGCTCTTAACCACTGAGCCATCTCTCCAGCCCACGTCTCAATATATATATTTTTTTAAATATTTATTTATTTATTTAATGTAAGTACACGGTAGCTGCCCTCAGATACTCCAGAAGAGGGCATCAGATTTCGTTACGGATGGTTGCGAGCCACCATGTGGTTGCTGGGATTTGAACTCGGGACCTTCGGAAGAGCAGTCGGCGCTCTTAACCACTGAGCCATCTCGCCAGCCCCAATATATTTTTAAGTTTTCATTTCAAGTCCTTGTTTGACTGAATTGCTGTTCAGTAACATGTTGCTTAACTTCTACATATTTGAGAGTTTTACAAGTCCACCTCCCTACCACCCCACTCAGAATTATGCTTTCATAGGATGGTGGTCAGAAAAGATACTTGATAGGATCTCAGGCTTAACTCTGTTGGGACTTGCTTTGTGGTTTCTTGTGGCTGTTCCTTGTGACCTTGAAGCACGTTCTGTTGCTGTTGGTGGGGTGTTCTGTCCATGCGTGATAGGTTCACTTAGTCTGAGAGGTAGCTTGGGTCTGAGTTTTGTAGCTATTTCTTGTCTAGATGATCTGCTGTTGAAACAAGCTGTCAAAAGTCTTGACTGGCATCCCTCTGCCCACCTCTGCTTTACACCTGTAACTAGTGCCACAGAAATGACTGATAATACCAGCTATAAAGGCCAGCCTCTGTGGGCCTGGTTTTGGCTGAGCTGACGTTTCCTTATAAAGAGATGTCTGTTGTTAAGACAAATACCATTTAACACAAGAAATACATTAGTAGCTTTATACTTCGTAATGCTAAGAACCGGGACCGCACTGCCAAGAATCTGCCAAGTGTCTGCATTGCTCTCTCCCAGAATGCCCAGCTTCACACAGTTGATTTTATGAAAACATTGAGTTTGTTCATTTATTTGATTTTAGGAATAGAGCTGGGGGCTAGGGATAAGAGTTCAGTTGTAAAGTTCCCTCTTGTGTGCACAAGGTTTGACTCTAGTACGGACTCTTGGTGAGCTACAAAGCAGTGACCTGCCAGTTTGGCTTTGTATGGCTTGGGACCATGGTTTGGCTAACTTTTCTCAAAGAGGCTAGGTAGTATTTTAGCTCTGCCTGTCATGGGGACCTGCTGATGTCGCCCTGCCTGCTTCTGCAGTGTGGGTGGGGGCTGCTGGAACAGATCAGCCAGTCTCCAGGCAGACGATAAGATGATGATGGTTAAGTTTTGTGTGACTTTCACATCTCACAGACTAGTTCTGTTTTGATTTTTTTTTTTTTTGCAATGCTTAAAATATGTGATAATGTGTTTACAGATTGTAGGAAAAGAGTAGGTGGTCAGAATGGAACTGGCTTTGGGTTACCGTTTGCAGAGCCCTGTTAGTAGGTCACAACAGTGTGTTCTGAAGTTTCAGACCAGTACATGGTTCTCTGTGAGGCTGCACTGCCCCACAGAGCAGTAGAGGAAGCTCTACTATTGGTGATGTTGACTGTGAATATGGCTGTGTTTAGGAGGATTTCCATAGCACCAGCCTGGGATGTGGTTTCCATGTGTATAACCCCCCCCTCCCCCCACACACACACACATACAGTGAATAAAGTGTGAGGTTTGGCACCAGTGTAGGATACACCAGTTTACCAGGTTCCGAGGTCCTGCCACTTAGAGCCGTATACACAGACGGCTGTCACTTGTCAGCCCCTGGGCAGACATTCATTCCTGTTTCACCTGCGTAATTAAGTCATGCTAATTGTTGCAGTTGCTGGCACCAGTTCGCCTCACCTAATTGGGAGGTGGTGAGTGACTGGCTGCTGCCGTGTGGATATGCCCTCCGGGGACTTACACAGACACCCAGCTAGCACCTGCTCTTGTTATGGGCCCCTGTGTGAAGAGTCTCTGCTTAACTCTGGTGCTCTAATGTTAGGGAGGCAGAGGGGTTAATACTTGTTCTCTGCTACTCTGTTCATGATTGAGCATGCTCCTGCCTCATTCCGTCGGTATATAGGATTCTATAGAAAGAACATTGGTTTCTCTCTGGTCTCCTGCAGGGTGGTAAAGGACGCATTGGAGTGGTCATATCGTCCTACATGCACTTCACCAACGTCTCAGCCAGGTAAGATGGAGAGGGGGCTCATTTCCACGGGGTGTTGGAAGTTGGTTCACGCATGAGGTCTTCCTGGGAGTCATCTTGACCTGACTTGTCCCTTAGTGCCAGAGTGTTGTGTGCCTAGTCTCATTGTCCAGCAGGATGGGAAAGATATATTCTTGTTTGGGCTGTTCTGTGTGACTGATTCCCAGGAGCTCTATGGAGGCAAGCAGACTAAGTGAGCCCAGTTATTCTCTATGAAAACAGTCGTGTTGATGTCACCCCATTGAAAATCCTCACTAGATTACTGTACACCTTGTAAGTTTAATAAAAACAGCCATCATGTTCTGTTTGTTCTGAAAGTCCACTGTATGTTTTTCTCTAAGATGATAGGACCCTGGTCTGTGCCCAGCCATTGTGGCAATGGACAGTCAGGGTGTCTCCTGATGTGCTTTCTGAAGAAAGGCCAAATTTCAGTTTGGAAAATGTCATTGTTGGGTAGGAGTATAGTTTTGTTTAATGCACTTGCCTAGTGGGTGCAAGACCTCAGCATCCTTCCCAACCCTGCACATGAAAATCATTTGCACGCTCCTGGGTGCAGGAGCTGTATGCCCAGGCCAGTCATTTGCACACTCCTGGTCGTGCAGGAGCTGTATGCCCAGGCCAGTCACTTGCACACTCCTGGTTGTGCAGGAGCTGTATGGCCAGGCCAGTCACTTGCACACTCCTGGTTGTGCAGGAGCTGTATGCCCAGGCCAGTCACTTGCACACTCCTGGTTGTGCAGGAGCTGTATGCCCAGGCCAGTCATTTGCACACTCCTGGTTGTGCAGGAGCTGTATGCCCAGGCCAGTCACTTGCACACTCCTGGTCGTGCAGGAGCTGTATGCCCAGGCCAGTCATTTGCACACTCCTGGTTGTCTCAGGAGCTGCGCTGTGTTTTGTGCCCAGGCCTTTCCATCCTAAGGAAATAGGAGCCTTCTCAGCTCCCTTATGAGCCTGCTCCTCTGCTGTGTGAAGGAGTGAAATTGGACTTTTGGAATGTTTTCTCTGGAAACAAATCAAGAGGCTGGTGCTTGCCAGGGAGGAAACCCTACCCCAGGGTGAAAAGCAGAGCCCTGTGGGTTTGAATAAGCATCGTGTGTGTGCCCGACACATCCAGATTCCCAGGCACGTTGGCCCCTCAGTTATGTAAAAGGAATGTGGTTGGAGACCACATTTGGCCCAGTTGTTTCTTAGTACAGACCACCCGAGTGAGCATCGCTGCCCTTCATAGTTTAGAGAAATTTCTTCAACTGCATCTGAGGAGCCAGCTTTGTTCACCAAAGCATATCCCCCAAATGGTAAAACCCTGCTCTCCCTGTGTTGGTACACCACAAGCAAATGTCAGGAAGCATTCGTGAGTCTCTCTGGGCCTCAGCTGCCTGTCCTTCCCTGGACGGTGGCAGCTGTAGCTGAGCCTTCTTGTGCTGTGACCATTCTGCATGTCTCTAGCCCTAGAGCATTTCCTATAGCATCATACTGGGGTCTGAGCTAATATTGCTGTTTAGTAGAGGTCAGAGTGTTCTTTTCCAGTTAAGTGGGTGGACATCCCATCTTGGAAGCACCCCCCTGTATGGCTCTGCAATCCGTGGGCGTGGTCATTACTTATCTAGGCATTTGCTAGATCTTCCTAGCCAGGTTGCTTTCCCTTTTCTTTCGCACCCAGAAGTGCTGCTTTCCCACGTGTCTGAATCTTCCTATCCCCTTAGGTTATATTTTAGACACCACAGGGGACACACCTGATTTTAAGTGTCACAAATGACAAGTAACCCAAACAGAAACTGCAGGTTACAGAGAGAGAGAGAGAGAGAGAGAGAGAAAGAGAGAGAGAGAGAGAGAGAGAGAGAGAACACATTTTTGTTCTAGGCACTCTGAAGAGTTTAGAAGACGAAGCCAGAACTCATTACGAGAGCACTAAGCATCCTGTGACCCATGAGCATTAACACTGGCTAGGTTGCTTCCCCAGCAGTTACTCAAATGATGGGATCACAGAAAAGACAGTGCCTAGCAGTCAAAGACTAGATATGAAACTGTGTCTTCTAACCTGAAAGACCTATGCACTTACTCTTTGACACGTTCTGGGCTCAGATGGACCCTCCTCCGTCTGTGACAGCCTCACTGGCCAAGCCCTGTGTTGAGACAAACACATGGGGTGAAGTCAGTGGTCACTCACACTGGACTTAATTTAGAGTGTTTTCCTTTGTCCTTCTTATTTTTGCATATATTTTGAAAATGTTATGTTCAGAATTCCTAAACATGTCATTTTTTTTTCCCAATGGAGAACTTTTCTACCTATCTGATTTGTTATTGTTTGTTTGTTTTTTGAGACAGGGTCTCACTGTGTAGACCCACCTGGCCTAGAACTCAGACCTTTGCCTGCCTCTGCCCTCCGAGTGCTTCGATTAAAGGCACGTACCACTGTGTCTGGCTGCCTATGAGATTTTAAAAGATACCTTTGTTTTCAGTAAGTCTTATTTCATGGTTTTAGGCAGCTCAGTGACCCTAGGATGCCCCACAGTGAGGTTTCCCAGAAGGGTCTGTAAATTCTACTCTGAACATTGGGGCTGGTGTCTGAAGGTCAGGTAGGCTGTTAGAAAGTAGATTGACTTTCTGTGAAGTTACATGAAGCCCAAGGCCCTACACACCCTTCCCAGCCACCAACCCTGCCCCGTTCTCAACTCCAGGCTTTCTTTGAAGCTGCTTAGCAGTGTCACATATTATACTTCCAAGACTTCCTTCCTTCTGTGCACATTCTAGGCTTTTTCCGAAGGGTCCTGCGGCTGGGGCCTGCAGCCCATTCCTCTCCCTGTGAGACAGTGGTACATCTAAGTATCACACCCTTAGATAATGTAGTTCAGACAGGAGTTCAGCATGGCTCCTGCTTTGAACTGAGTGCACTCATGCAGAAAGACGGTGCATGGACAGGTACAGCTCCTTGTGGAAGAAGGTCACTGACCGACGTAGGATGTGCACCCCAGTCATTCATCCATGAGGGGCTGGGCATACCACTGACCTGACATACTTACTTATTCTTCTCACCCCTCTCTCTCCCTCCCTGCTTCCCCAGTGCTGACCAGGCACTGGACAGGTTTGCAATGAAGAAGTTTTATGATGACAAAATTTCAGCTTTAATGGAGCCCTCCCAGAAGCGGTATGTATCTATCTATCCTTGGGGCCAGATGAATATTCTCTGACAACTTCTCTCTGCACAACCATTGTGTCTTACCTAAGAGTATGAGGGAGGGCTTTGCTGGTTCCCAAGGCAAGGATATGAGTCTCATAGGCCTACGTGTTTAGTAAAAGCCTCGTGTCTGGTAAGAACCTGTGTGCTCTCACCCGTGGCTCATTCCCAGAGAGGAAGACACAGAGCCACAGCTCAGTTCAGCCCTGAGAATCCTTGTCTCCTTCAGATAGTGAGCTTTGCTGTCTACAGCCAGCCATGTTGAACTCATTTCTGTCTGCTAGAACAGGGATCAGGGGGCTTGGTAGAGAGACTAGAGGGTGGATGTTTCAGACTGTGGTTTTAGCTCACCAGTGTTCTAACATCAATGTTAGAGACATATCTAGTATGGAAATGAATCAGCCTGATTGTGTTCTAGTTAAGCTTTATTGACAAGCGTGGGGTATCAGATCATCATAGGCTGACTTCTATTCTACAGTGTCAGCTTGTTGAAGCTGGAGAGAATTTCTCTTGGCTGTTCCCTGCCAGCCTGTTCTGGCTGCAACACATAGTAGCCCCTGAAATGTTGGAGTGTAGCAGTCAGAGAACAGGGCTTTCTCTTTTTGAGGCACTCACATAATTGCATTGTAGTTTTGTCTTAACTTCAGAATTTGTCCAAGAATTCTGAAGGCAGCTGTAAAATGGCCCCCAGCTTGGAGATAAGATTTTGTTTTAGCCCCAAACCTTTGTCTGTGAGTGTTGATCCTTTCCATCTGCTTTCTCTAATACAAATGCCGCTGGGCCAGCAGACACGATGATTCCAGTGGTCTGGGCTCACTCAGACAGTTTTCGGTTTGAAAGAATGTGGGCTACATTTTGGGACCGTGGGTTGGAGCCAGGGTATGGTCTGTTTTAGCAACAGGCCCTGACAGGGAAGCAGCTTTTCCAGACTTGAGTATATTATGGTGATTTATTCCACTCGAGCAGCCCCTGTTCGGTTATGAACCCATGAACTATTATTTTTCCACTGAGCAGTTTCCAAAATGGCAACATTCCTAAGACCTGCACAGAAGCTGAGGTGCAAACAAGATGCAACTCCCACAAATGCAAGGACTCAGCAGGCAGGTGTGGCCGCCAGGGCTCACTACTTATAGAAGGGATAGCTTCTAGTGATACTGGGAAGTGTGAAGGAGAAAGAGGGAAAACATCTCATTTTAAAGTGCTTCCAGCTCAGCAGGGTTCAAGTTTGCATTCCAGTTCACTGCTCTGCCCTTGAGATTAGGGCTGCCTTCTTTCTGCCTCTTTTCTTGCCAGCTTGCCTGGTGCCTGCATTAGAAGACACAAACCAAATAATTATTGAGTGGTCTAGCAACTGGGATAAATAAACCTCAGGAAACATGGGAGAGACCAGGAGAAGGTGACGATTGCATTCATGGGCTGTGCATCCCACTGTTTTCTGAATGCCTGTGGGCAGGGCTGCTGTTCTGCAGGTTATGTTAGGACCAAAGTGCAGAAATTATTTCAAAGTAAAGATCACAGTTAAGTCTATTGAGGATGAGGGAGAAATTTAGGACTTGTGGCTGTCTCAACATTTTAAGCAACCATGGAAAAAGAAGGCATCACCAGGACCTTCCAAAGAGGACTGGATCTAGAGCCTACCTATAACCTGCAGATGCTCAAGGCCCTTACATAAAATGGCCTGGAATTTGTGTAGAGCTGATGTGTATTCTTTTGTGTTGTGTACCCTGTGCGTTTTCAAATTTTTATTAGTGTATAAAATAATAGATTTCATTATAACATTTGATAGATGTGTATTATGCATTATTCTTATATTTATACCTCTTATCCTCTTCCCACTGGTCCTCTTTCTTCCCCCAGACAGTTGTGTGTGTGTACACATACGTGAAATCTAGGTTCACATATGAGAGAAGACATATTACCATGATGGTCTTCAGTTCATCCACTTTCCTTTCTTCTTTGCAGCTGACTGTCCATCCACTCTAAACCTTCTAGGTTCCATATAACACTGAACACAGCGTATACGGAATGCCTAGCTGTTACACTGAACACTGAGCGCCTAGCTGTTACACTGCCCCAGTTGTACTGCATAGGGAATCATTAGGGACACATGGGGTAGCAACCCCAGATAGAACCTGCACGTCTCAGGTAAAGATCGGGGTTCTTATCCTCCAGGACATAAGAATAAGGACAGTCCCCCAAACCACACCCTCTGCCGTGCAGTGGTCAAGATGTGTCTTGACAAGTGGTATTCTTGAGGGAAAGCAGGGTCAGCCTGTGCCCTGAAATCCTGGAGCTCCCTCCCCTTTCCCACTATTTTCTGAGCATATAATCTTCAGTCACGACTTGGGTGCAGCTTTCTGATCCCCCACCTCTCAGTACCACCCACTTACCTAGTTCTTTCCATCTTCAAGGTAGCTCAAACAATTAATGGAGGTCAGAGGTCAACCTTGGGTGTCATTCCTCAGGTGCCATCCACCTTGGTTATTTGGAGAAGGACCTCTCACTGACCTGCAGCCTAAGTATAGAGTCCCAGGGATCCCCCTGTCTCTGTCTCCCTATCTCAGGGACTACTCATGCATGAGGCCTGAACCCACAGAAAAGCCATTCATGGTAGCCTGAACCATGTCCATCTCTCAGGCCACAGGGCATATTCTCTAGTTGTATATAGTTCTAATCTCCTTTATCCTAAATGCCTCTAACCTGTGTGAGTGTGAGTGTGAGTGTGTGTGTGTGTGTGTGTGTGTGTGTGTGTGTGTGTGTGTGTGTGTGTGTGTGTGTGTGTGTTTGTGTGTGTATACCTGGTTGAAACCTTGGACTTAGAACCTGTGTAGACGTTCTTACTGTGGGTTCTCTTTGCGTGGGTCCACTGTGAGCTGAGCACCCCCTAGTGGGCGGCTGGGAAGATGACAGTCATTAAGAGTAAGTTTCAATGAGGAAGACTGAGACCTGGTCCTTGAGTGACTCTGTCACAGCTTCCTCATGAGCAAGCTTGTGTAGAAGCACACTTCTGCTGTTACTAGCTGTTGCTGTACAATGGAAGGCGTACTGCTTTTTCTTTTTGTTTTTATTTTATTTAGTTATTTATTTTTTAGGGAGGGTCTTGTGTAGCCTGAGATAATCTTAAACCTGTGATTTTTCTGCCTCTGTTTCTGTAGTGCTGGGATCACAGGTATGTTACCATGCCTGGGAGTGGGGACAGGGGACACCAAACCAAAAAACACTTGGGATAGCAATCCCAGAGAGTCAACCGACATCATGAAAGCCTCCCACCTGTAGTATTGTTAGGAGCTGGTGGCCTCTGGGCAGGGAGAAGTCTCAGATCCCTGAAGAGTGTCTCATAAAGAGAGTGGGAGTCAGTTGGGCGGTGGTGGTGCACAACTTTAATCCCAGCACTTGGGAGGCAGAGGCAGAGGCAGGCGGATTTCTGAGTTCGAGGCCAGCCTGGTCTACAGAGTGAGTTTCAGGACAGCCAGGGCTACACAGAGAAACCCTGTCTCAACCCCCCCCCCCAAAAAAAAAGAAAACCAAAACAAAACAGAGAGTGGGAGTCACAAATCTTCAGGTTGCAGAGCCACATAGGATTTGCCATGTCTGAGGAAATGTTGGATGTGCATCGGAGAAGGAAGTGACCATTACCAACACAGAGCCCTTGAACTTCCAAGTCCCTCTGTGTGAAGGTCTGTCTTATTTGAGGGAGTCATGGAAGAGCCACCCACAGCAGGTCTGGATTACCACAGAGTCCCTTCACAGGAAAGATAAGGACATACATTTCCTAGTGTCCAGGATTGCCCAGAGCTGGGAAGAGGGCAGAGCTATCTTAAGTAGGGTCTTCGGTATTCTACCCAGGCCTTGTGTGTAAGTCCATTACCTTTGCTCAAGGCCACCCACCCAAGGGGACTGATGAGCTCTGCTGTGTACAGAGCGCAGCTGACGGGTCACAAGCTGGTTCTCCCATCCTGCACTTCTCTATAGGAGGCTCGGAACCTTTGCAGTCAGAGTAAACTCCTGGGGCTGGACACCCATGGCCTGCTTACCTGAGTTTCTGGGGAAGGACACCAGGCTTCTGTCACTTGGGAAGTTTTGCCTTCATTGTAACAATGTAGCAATGTGCCACTGGAACTGTGGGATGCTGTCACCACCTGTCTGTCACTGTGGGTTTTCCCTACAGTGAAGGGAATGCTTGTGGATTATATTAAAGCTTTCCATAAGGGTGTTTCTAAGTTGGGAAAGCACTAAAAGTTTTCTGTTTGGTTTATTTTGCCTCCAACTCAGCTGTTTAACCATGATCTCGGTCTGCATTCCAGTGGGCATTTGAAGTGTTTTTGTTCTAAGGTAGAGCCCATGACTGACTGTGTTCATCCAGGGGCTTGGTGAATGTCACTTCCTGCTTCCTGCTCGCTGCATGGACCATTAGTTTGATAGCAGGTCATTTCTTCCTTCTTGCAATGAGTGTAGTACTTTGTTGGAGAAAGGCAAGAAAGCAGACAGATCCCAAGAGACATCTTGAAGGCTCTGGTGAGGATTGGGCCTTAGGGCATTGGCTACCTCAGGGCTTCCATGGGAGCAGGATACAGTTATGCCAGGGAGGGCAGAGGAAGGAATGCTGGAGGCCAGGGGACCATCAGGCCGTGGCAAGGGTACAGCTCATACTCCGGTCATTGCTTTATGAGGGACCTTTGATCATACACAGCGTAGAAACCTCACTCTTGACTGACATGTATGTGGAGGGCTGTGACAGTCAGCTTGGACAATTGAAGTCAGTGCCAGAGTCCATATGGCAAAATTCACATCTTCAGTATATATGAGTGGCCATGGGTGAACCTCAGCTGAGATGAGAGTGCTTTGGAGATGTGTGTGTGGTGTGTGGTGTGTGGTGTGTGGTTTGTGTGTGGTGTGTGTGTGTGTGTGTGTGTGTGTGTGTGTGTGTGTGAGAGCAGGAGGTTAGGGGCCATTGATACCAGCTGCTCGTCATGGCTCATGTGTGTGGAATGAGCAGCTGGCATGCCCCATGTCACTCTGTTTGCCATGCTGGCCTTGCTGGTGATGGGCTTGGGAACAGGTGAGGAGACCTCCAAGGTGTGAGCATCCATGTGTGAAAGAGATCCCAGCACTCAGGAGGCAGAGGCAGGCGGATTTCTGAGTTCGAGGCCAGCCTGGTCTACAAAGTGAGTTCCAGGACAGCCAGAGCTATACAGAGAAACCCTGTCTTCGAAAAACCAACCAACCAACCAACCAAACAAACAAAAAATGACGATGACGTCAGCAGTTCTCAGAGCTGTGGGCGGAGCCTCAGTGAAGCAGTGACTCCCCATGACAAGCATAGGATGATAATTAATTGTTCCTTGTATACAGTGGGACAAGGTGTCCCCAGGATCTCCAGATGCAGTTCCCATTCTGTACTGCCTGCCGCTAGACTCAGCAGCTGTGAATTGGCTGTGGAGTCTTAGCCGCTGTCTCCTGCAGGTACGTGCAGTTTCTCAGCGGGCTACTGTCTGGAGCCATGAAGATGAACACCTCACCTCTGTTCCTACACTTCGTCATCATGCATGGTGTCCCCAGCTTTGACACTGGAGGAGGTGAGAGACTTCCCCAGCCTAGACTAGAGAGAGCCCTCAACAAGCAGCCCTTTCCTCCTGGGATACCTAGGTTCTGTTGCTATGGTTACAGTGTGTCAGCAGAGCTCCAGCTTGGGGATTACAAAGAGCCTTGTAGCCAGTACATGAGCTCCTGCTAGGCCAGGGTCACCCTGAATCAGCAGCTCTGTAGAGGTTCAGCTGTGTGCTTCTTCTCAAGGTTTCCACAGCTTTGAGAGAATCCAGCGCAGTAGACCATCCCCTAACGCACCATCCTTCCTTCTTCCTCTGTGACATATTCCCTGACTCCCTGTTCCATGTAGGCACTCCCAGCATATGGCCAGAGACCTTGCCCCCTGTCCCCTGCAGGTGCTCACAGCTCGTGTCTGGGACAGAGCCTGTCTCTTGCTCCCTGGCTGCACCCATGCAGGTGTTCAATCATCAGTTGATTGTAGCTGTAGCTTCTAGTCCCCCTGATCACCAGGAGTAAGGTGAACTTACAGAACTACAGGTTGTCTTTAACTCCCTGCCCCCATGGCCTTCTGGTTGGAGGCCCAACCATGTTCCTTTGTTGGTGGAACATCTGTGCATGTGTTCACGATCCTGTCTTTCCTTGGCCTGTGCCTCTCTTTCAGCTTGCCGGCCCTTTCTGAAGCTCTACCAAGCTATGCAGCCTGTGTACACATCTGGAATCTAGTAAGTGCCTGGCGTGTGCTGGGTTTTTCGGGTGACTTGGGGAAGGATTGTGAAATGGGTTCTCTCCCACAAGAAGTAGAGCAGGGAGGGCCAGCCATGCTAAGGTCCCTAAGCTGCTGTTCTGAGAGGTGCATGGTCCCTGCATCTCTAGTTGGCTCCAATGGGTGCTGAACAGTGGAGCCGCTGGGGCAGAGGGGCACCATTACTGTTTGGAAGCTGGTCTACTGGAAAGTGCTAGAACAAAGTCACCCATGGTTTTTACATTCCCCTTAGTGTTTCAGGTATCCGCAGAATTTGTATGGCTTCCTAAGTTTGGTTTGCAGTCATGTAGATAGCACTTTGATTACAGCGACAGGAAATGAGAAAGATGATAGATATCCTGGCACCCAGAAAGACTCATTATTTTTTTTTCTGGGCTCAAATTCTCCCCCTGGCCCCATGCTTTCTTTCATGCAAGGATGACACTGTAGACATTGTATCCTCCAATTTTCACAGAAGCAGAGTCTGTCCCCAACTTGGTTCCTCTCCTGGCTGAGGCAACCCTAACATGACTTTTCCAATCTGGGGCTATGACGATGCTAGAATAATTCACCCCAGCTCAGAGCTTTCTCAAACCTTTTGACTGATTTCCACAAGGTACAGCCTCTGAATTCTGGGCTATTTGTGTAAAATCTAGTCATTTTCTCAGCTTGGACTGTGTGGTCATGAAACTGTGGAACTAACTGTATAACGAGCTATTTTCTTGTTCATCTGAAGCAATGTCGGCTCTGAAAACCCCAGCAGGATCCGCATCGCCATTGAGCCGGCCCAGCTGCTGAAGGGTGACATCATGGTGAGTACCCACAGGCTATGACCATTGTGTCAGCCACCCAGGATAGTGACCTGGAAGGCAAATTGATTTTGCCTTAGAACAAAGCCACCCGGTTTACAACCTCCTTCTCAAAGAAGGGGAAGTAACCAACAGGAGAATGGAGAAGAACGTGACCCTCAGGACTGTAATCTGTGAGTAAAAGTATTTTAATTACAGTGACAGATCTTTGTCCTTGATCATCTTTTATAACAGAGCTCCTGGGTCTATGCAGAACAAAGTCCCTACTCAGCCCCAGCCCTCTGAGCATCCCGTTCCCTGACCTCCTTTGTGATCCCAGGTCTCCAGAGTATAGCATAGAGAGCCAGACTCCAGTGTATGACTGGTGTTGTTACAGTGTGGTTATAATGATGAACACAGTGATTTCTCCAGATAATTTTGTTCTTGGAAGAGATTAAACATTACTTTTTCCACCTCCTGTCTTGACTACAAAAGAATCTATATGTGTAAAGTAATTTTCAGAAAGGTTTTGTTCGAAAGCCTGCGAGGCATGTGCACAGCTTCTGACATGTGGAGAACAATTTAGATATGATCTGTTCCTGGTCTTGGCAGACCTACTTTGTTGAGATGATGGGTGATTTAGGAATTTGTGTTGCATTTTATTGTACATAGCTCACGCAGAGTGGGCACCTCCCTGTTTTCAAGGACAGATAGACTGACACTCAGACCTCGTTATGAGTGGTGGGAGGTTGGGGAAAGCCTAGATGAGCAAGCTGACTGGAGATTGGGTGTGTAGCTCCCATCTCCTCACTCTCTGGAAAACCAATGCTAAGCCTCCATCTGAGCTTTCTGTTCCTGGGCTGGTGGCTTCCGAGTCTTCTACGGCTGGAGAATAGGGACAGTCCAGAAGCTCAGTCCCCTGGGAGGTGACTCGTCTCTTCTCCAGCTGCCTTCCTCCCTCTGTCTTCTCATCTCCTCTTGTCTTTCCTTACATACCTTCCTTCTTCTCCATTTTTTCCTTCCCCCTCTCCGTTCCCCTCTCTTTTTGCCCCTCTCAAATTTTAAGTTTTTACTCAGGTGTCTTGAGCTTCATTTTGTTGTTGCATTTTTTGTCATTGGTTTTGGAGTTTCCAGTCTTAGCACTGGACACAGGAAGGAAAGAGGGAGAGAGTGGTTTCTTTGTCTTGGAGATGCCTCCTGGCAACATAGTTTCTATTGGAGAAGAGAAGCTGACGATGCTGCATAGGCCAAAGGAGCCATACCTGTGTGGCTCAGGAAGGCCACGGTGGCGTGGCTTCACACTTCCTGGTGGGACCTTCCCTAGCATGTGTGTCTTCGTGAGGAAGCACATCAAGTTGGAAAGGGACATGCCTGCTCCTTTTTTCTTTTGGGGAGCTGTGGCCTCTGCCTAGTGAGAACCTTGCTTAAGTTTTGTGAACATGAGAAGAACAAACTCACGTCAATATCCCAGGACAGTGCCCAACACTGGGATGCGGGTGGGTGGGTGGAGGGGCAGGATAGGGCATGGACCACATCATGCCATCCTGAAGCATTTCAAGCCTTGTCACTATCATCGAGGTTGCTCATCTCCTTCCTCTCTTCTCTAGAGGAGCCCCTGGGTAGGCACCCCTTCCTTGCACTATGCGCCCCGGAGCAGGCAGCAGTCAGAACCCAGGCCCCAGTAGACATTGTATGCACTGTGGCCACTGGGAAATGGATCTATGCATATGTGGAACTGTTTAGAAGGTCTGTGGCTGGGAGGTAACTCTTGGTCACTGAGGTGGTTCAGAGAAAGATCGGGTGGCAACGGTAACGCGTGGAGCTCTGCATGGGTGAGGGAGCTCTGCATGGGTGAGGGAGCTCTGCATGGGTTCTGCATGGGTGAAGGAGGTGTTTACTGGCAGGCATGCCTGGACTTGGCTCGTTCCTGGCTCTGTGCACCCTTGTGGAGCTGGCGGTTGCGTTAGCTCAGGAAAGCGTTCCTGTGGATTGCCGCCATTTACCAGTTGGCTAGGTGAATGATGATGTTGGTAGCATCCAGAGGTCACCTGGAGGCAGTTCTTATCACATGTCAGTGACCTGTGGCTATTGAGTGACATTTATAAGCAGACTATTATTTGAAGCTATTAACCTCAGGTTCTGTACTGCTCTGTCCCTTTGTAGGAAGTTTGAGCTGATGATATTTGAACCTTCAGGAAAATTTAATTTCCAACTTGAACTTGCGAGCCCATTTGGTGCCAGGTGGGGAACCTCTTTAGTGTCAGTTGTGGGGTGATGGTCAGCACTGGGATAAGGGAGGTTATTGTGGTAATAATTAATCTCAATTGGGGGTTTCTACCGCACCTTAGATCATTCATTTCCCAGATAAAAGAAACAAAACTTCTATATTTATAATAAGCCTTAGACAGCACTAGAACTGGGTAGCCATCAACCCTCTGGCTGTTTTGCCTACTTCCCTGTCAATAACCTCGAGATACGACTTGCCATGTTACTCCTGGGCCACTCTTACTCAAGCTGGCCAGCTGTCATGGCCAGTTCTCACTATCCCTTACTCCATGTTGTCTTCCTCTCTCTCTTTTGAGACCTGAGAAGGAGGAAATATTATCTGAATATGTAGGAAGCACAAGAATGCAGCTTCCAAAGATTATAGAAATGACAGAGACAGCTGACCACGTGGAGAGTCTCTAATATTCTCTATAACATTGGATATTTATCTTTAGCCTTCTGGCCCAGAATATCTGACAGACCTATACGAAGCAGAAATTATGAAGGATTTGCTTACCCTGTCATGGCAGAGCTTGTCAGTCAACTTCCTGCGTCTGTTTGTCCTCTTTGGACAGCATTTTGTCTGGAGATGACGTTAGGGCATTTTATTTGCCCAGTGCTAGCTTGCCACAATGGAAGCAACTCCTGATGGAGGTTTTGACGTTCATCATTTTTTACCAAGGTGAATGGGGGTACTGCCAGGAGTCGACATGTCTTAAAATGATAAAATTATGTTTAAATGCCATATTGTGTGACTCTCTGAGGCTTTTGAAGACCACATATCTATTTACAGCATATCTAACAGACATTGCTTGTCTCCAGGTACCTACTGCATGTTTAACGGAGGATTATATTTCTATAATAAATCTAGACTAGTATCTAACATGACCATGAGCTTGATTGACTGACTCTTAACTTGCATTACTTAATTATTTTAAATAGTTTGTAATTAAAAGGACCAGGACTAAACCTTGTATTTTTAAATGAGTTGCATAGGCATAATACCTATGTAAGAGCTGAAATTTACATATATTGTAACAAAATTAACATTAAATTTTGAATCAATATTCAAAGATTCATGCTAATAAAAACCTTAAATCTATATTAATATGAAGCATTTGTACCAATGGAACAGAACTAACCTCATTTGAGGATACCAAATAGCTCTACCTTGAAGAGTAGAGGAGGCATTGAGTAGTCAGGGAGGAACCAGTGCCGTGGTTCCAGCTAGGGCATTTCTGCATTGTGCTTCTCCCTGTCTTTATATAGCACATAGAACTCACGAAGTCCTGTGCGAAAGGGAGGGATCAAGGCAGGGACAGCAGCAGCCCCTGGGAGCCCAAGGCACCTTGGAGAGCACTGCTGCCTTGGAACCAGAAGCAACCTAATGTGAAGTGTTTTTAGAAGCAGAAAGTGACTAGCAGTGGGTGTTTGGGTGATCCCAAGAGCCAGGGAGCCTGTCCTGGGTGTCCTGCACAACCAGTCATGGAGGCCAGGAGCCAGCCTCTGCTGAGAGCTGACGTGAGGGAGCTCCTGGGACCAACAGACCAGGGCCACGGCACGTCGGGATGTCTTTAGAAGTATGTTGTCGTTGAGCGTAAGCATAAGGCTTGTGTTGAGTTTGTATCAAGAAGAAGGGCTGTGCTGGTTGGAGGAGTTGTGAGCAAAGGCCCCGCCCCTTTCTTCTTGCTTGTTCCCCTGTCTGGCCTCACTTGTTTAGGCTACTGCTATAGAGCACTGTTGCACTGGGGTACTTAAATGGTGTTCACGTGTGTTTACATGGATGCACACAGATGCTTACATGGATGCTCACTTATATAGTTCTGCAGATTGGAAGTCCAGTGTCCAGGGCTGGTAGGCTCCATATCTAGTGGGGACTTGGTTTCTTATGTATAATAGCACCACGTCCCTGTGTACTCTCCTACAGGAAAAGGGTCTGGAGTCTCTATAGGGGCTAATGGAATTCAGAAGGCTTAGCCTCCTGACTTCATTGTGCCTGAGAGCTCCCATATTCTCCTACTGTCTCCATGGAGTTTAGGGGCTACAGACGTAACCCATAATACAGGTTGGTATATCCCCAAATGCTCTGGCTGCTGCCTGCCTGGCATCTGTTCTCTCAGGGGCTTCTCTGCTTACTTTCTAGAATCTTCTCTTTGCCTCTGACTAGGCCCTCAAGCCTCCTGGTCCTCTTCCTGTCTAATTCAGGTTTAGAAAAGAGAAACTTGAGCATAGACCCTCCTCCACTGCCCAGCTCAGTGGTGGTAGCCTCTCCACCCATAATAGCTGTGGTGCCATATCTGTGTGCTTGCCTCTTTGACTTGCTAAGACCCTTTGGAGCAGAGCCTTCCCTAGACGCCTGGCAGCTGCCTTTGATCTGGTGTTGGAGCCCTCGCCCTCCTGCCCCAGGCTGCTTCTCTCCCCTTCCTTGTTTGTGCAGCTCCAGAGAAGCTGCAGTTAGATCTTTGTAAGAACTGGGGATGGCTTTCCCAAGGATTTGTGGGCCTGGTGTGATATGGAACAGCGTCTTAGTTGTGCTCTTATGGAAACAGAAGCCAGCTATGCTGGAAAACTATGGTGCACAATGTGTGAGATTCAGGCTTGAGGGCTCTGGAGGTGAACTTCATGCCACAGGCCAGCTAGCTCCTCTTGGGTGACTCATTTCCATTAGCCGTGCTGGCACAGAGGAGATTATAGATCCACAAGAGATACTTGGTTTCGATAAGCCGATTTCCTTCCTGTACCCGTTTCCATTCCTCACATGGAATATTTTTAGGATTGCATACTGATTTGATTTACACTTCCTGTGTTTATAATTCTTTTTTGTATGCTCTGCACTTTTTTTTCTTCAGCGTTATCAGATAGGCTGTGGGAGACGTGGAAGCTGACAAGGGTATTTTTCCATCACAGTGTAATTTTTCCTTGCACAGTTCATAGAAGTGACTGCTATGAGGCTGACCTGCTGCCTGTCAGAAATCTGACAGCACTTTTAGTCCATTGTAATCCGACAGAATGGCCACGATCAAAGGACACTCACCCCAGACTGGGTGGCTTGTGAAAGAATTTCTGTTCTCTTGTTCTTGTGGGGCTTGAAGTCTGTATAAGGACAGGGTAATTAGCAGGGCTGGTCTTTCCTGACCTATGTCATAGGTAGGTGGTCTTACCAGAATCATTTCCCTAAGCTCTAACCTCTCTCCCCCCCCCCCCCCCCCGCCCCCTGGCTTTTTCGAGACAGGGTTTCTCTGTATAGCCCTGGCTGTCCTGGAACTCACTTTGTAGACCAGGCTGGCCTCAAACTCAGAAATCCGCCTGCCTCTGCCTCCCAAGTGCTGGGATTAAAGGCGTGTTCCACCACTGCCCAGCCCCAACCTCTTTTTACAAGGATGCCAGCTATAGTTCACCCAAGCCAACCCTGACGGCCTTATTTAAATGCCCTTCATAAAAGTGTCATCTCAAGTAGAGTCACATTCTGTGGTCCTAGAGCTTTTTGATTTGTGGGTATAAAAAGGCATCGGCTAGCCCGCAGTGAGTGTATTCTAGAATGTGTGGTATGATTGACAGTTGGCTGTTGGTGACTGGACACCTTTGCTGGGGTTTCTCACTGGCCATCACTGGTGTTCATGTTCCTAAAGTGGCTGGCATAGGAAGTTAGTAGAGACAAGCTCAGGGCCTGCTCTCGGAGCTTAGACTCACGTGCTCGATTAGCTGAATGGGCAGGCAGGGAGCTAACTGAGTTGACAGACTGGTGTGTGCACAAAGATGAGCTGAAGTCTTGTTATAATAGAATAGACCCTTTTCCCTAGTTAGGTGCAAACGGCAATGGCTTAGCTTTCGACTGTGCTCAGCCCAGAGGGTGCAAGATCAGGAGTCCCAGTCAACTCTCAGATCCTAGTCTGTGGAGCCCGCCTTGTGCCACAGCTCAGAAGCCCCACGCTGCTGGTCCCACTTCGAGAGTTTAGGAAAGAGAAGATGCTGGAACATGCTCTATGCTGGCAGTGCTCCCACGACAGTGAGTGAGCCGAGCTATCACCGATCCTGTGTCCTGGGCTTTGGCAACTCTGGATTTACCCCACATTTCTCCTCTACAACCTTGCCTAGCTCAAAGGAACCTGCGGGCCTCCTTTGCTTCTGCCTGTAACCACCTGGCATGTTGTGCTGTGTGTGCAGTGTACAAGCCCGAAGGCTGCAGGTAGGGAAATGTGTTAGGCTCAGGTATGCTGGTGGTTACATTTCTCACAAGAGATCTGGCAGCCACTGTGACTTGGAAAGGACCCTGCAAGGGACAGAAAATGTGTCTAGATTTACCTCCCAGTGTCTGCCCTGTCACTGGTCCTCTGTGTGAGGAAGCTGCCCTTGGGGTGTAATGGTGGAATGCTGCTTCCAGACCATCTTACTGCTTCTAAAGAGGCACTTTGTCCCCTTAAGCCAATCAGAATCCTCCTTCATTTCAGTGACTGTTACCTTGTGTGCAGACCTGCTGCTCTTTTTCTGCACTGAGACAGGTAGCAGAGATAAAAAGGAGCAGGTTCCGAAGAGGGAATGGCCTAGTAAGTGCCTGGGAAACTCCTGAGAAACAGAGCTCTCTATTATATCTTTTGGCTGGTGACCAGCAGGTGGCGCTGTGACTGGAGACAGCAAAACTGACATTGATATATCTGCCTCTGACCTTTCTTAGTGGACTGCTCCTGTCTTTACAAAGCGCTTTTCACAGAAGGTCAGATTTTGTGATCCTGCTTCAGAGTCCGCTGTGGTCAGGTGCAAGGCCCTTCCCCGGGGAGGTTCCCTGCAGCTTATATAACCTGCTCAGGAATTCACGCTGCTGCAGGCCCGCCAGGAACCTGGCAGAGAGCCTGGGGCTTGAGCCAGCTTGCCCCCTCCCCGTCTCAGCACTTGGTCCAGAGCTTGTAAACATCTTTCCATCTGGCATGCTCCATCTTGCTGCCCTGCCTGGGCAAACCACAGCCACTTGTACTTTGTCTTTATGGTTGCTGGCTTTGTGACCAGTGACTGGGCTTGTGAGTACAGGTGAAACCGCCTTAAGAAGTTGCACAAATAGCACTGGTGTTTGTTGTTTCTAACAGTGGGCACTTGTGTGTGACCAGTGAAAGGTAGGATTGTGTCCCCAAGCTGCCCCAGCATAGGCCCTGGGAATGGATCTCTGTTGTATCTGTGACTGTAATCTTTTGTGATTTTCTGTTTGTTTGTTTGTTTGTTTTTTCTTTGTTATGCTGTGGACTGAGAACTAGGTCAGGTCTTCATCCATGCTGTCATCCGGCACTGTACCTCAGTTGTGTTTTTGTTGCGACCCATATCTGCTCACCCTTTCCTTGCTTTTTGTTCGTGACTTGACAGTGTTAGGACCCCGGAATCACACTCAGCTGGCATGGAGATCATGGCATTATCCGGGATGGACCAAAGTGGGACTTCCATTTCTCTTGGGGATGTTCGAGTGCTCTGTTCTTAGAGAATGTAAGAGGAACTCTGGGTCTCCCTTGTCTGTGCCTAGCACATCAGGAGGAGAGTGGACACTGACTGTCCTTAAGAGCTGACTCACCCAGCTCAGGCACTGTTCTTCCCCAGCCTTCCAAGGGCTGGGACTGCAGCGTGCGCTACACCCTTGGCTTAGGTGCCTGCCTTTACTTAGCTTAAAGACTCAGCTTTTTACCTGGTCCCAGGCTCCATCATCCTAGCATCCAGTTGAAGGTGTAGAGATATCTTTGTGCAAATGTAAGGAAATAAGGTTAGGGCAAGGTTTCCAGACTGTTTACCCAGAGCACAAGTAAAGAAGACCACTCAGACCCTTCCATGGCCCTCGCCACTATCAGCGGGTTTGAGCACCACGATTCCCTTCCTAGAAGCTCACGCTTTTACGTTGATTATTAAATAGTATAACTTGTCCGGTTGTTTACCAGCATGTAGGCATGATTATAGGGCTTGCATGGATACGGACATCTGAAGATGTTCAGCTACCTTATGAAACAGTTAACTGCTTGCATACAACATATGAACATTTCCTACATACTTCAAATAATCTCTAGCTTGCTCATCACACCTGCTAATACAATATAAGCGCCATGTAAATAGTACTCCACAGTGTTTAGGGAATGGCTATGAGAAGAAAGTCTCCATGTGTTCTGAAGTTGATGGAATCTGCAGGTGTGCAGTCTACTGATACGGACAGGCTAGAGTAGATATAATCATGGAGATGTCACAGACAGGTAGATTTGTAAGGCCTCTTAGTACTTAGTAGCTATATATATATATATATATATATATATGCTGTCAAGTAAAGCTGCTGTCCACCTTACAGCGAAGAACGAAAGGTTCCAAGAGGATGAATGCCTCTGGGTAGCGAGTGCTTCTGGTGAGTTGGGGGTCAGTGCAGACGCTCCTTAGGTGGGCTCTATGACAGTCGTCATTCAACACAGTGCTTACCACAAAACTGTGACCATCACATTGACTTGTTTCAAATGACAGTATTCCAGAATCTGACAGCAGAGGATCAGGGTATTTTTAGATACATTCAGTAGAGACGCAAGAAAGTAAGTACATGTTACAGCCAGAGAACCAGAGTGGTTTCAGATTGCCCAGCGATCTTCATGAAATGCTTTCTATCTTTACGAAAGGCCTCTGGGGCCCCTTGTTAAGGCTGTGAGGTCCTTTCTACTCAGCAAGCACAACAGTTCTGATCTTTGACCACTGTGGCTACAAAGATTAAAATTGATACTGATACTCAGTGGTTCATTATTGGACCTTCATGTAGGTGACAGAGGTCACCAGATCAGGGTCTTAGCTAAAAGGACTCTTCTCAAAGTCTGACCTGTTGTATTAATAAGCCTGTTAGGGAGTCCTGAGAGAGGGTAGTGTGGTGTGATTTGTGTGTGTGTGTGTGTGTGTGTGTGTGTGTGTGTGTATGTGTGTTTAACATTGTCAGAATACCCACAGGAGAGGTCACAGAAAAACAGCACAGCATTGCTCAGCAACAGATCATTCTTGTTGACAATCCTAAGAGTGTTTGAGACCTTGTGATATGACAGATAAAGAATTTGCAAGCAGGAGATCACACCAGGCCCAAGGTAGCTGGGAGCTGCCCAACCTGTGGATACCCATCCTTTTCCTCCCACGCCTGGGTTGGACAGAGTTGGGATGCCTGGGTTGTGAGTCAAAAGTGTTTGTGTGTAGCTGAGGGACAGCCAGAGTAGGTGTACTCGGAGTACGTAGCCCCGGGAAGGATCTGGGGAAGAGGACAGGAGAAGAATACTAGTAACTTGAGTGGGTGGAAGGCGAGTCGAGACCATTGAGAACAGAAGAGACTGCGGCTGTGTTACATACCCCTGTGCCTGTGCCTAGGATCTCCCGATGCCCTGTATTCACCTAGTCAGGTCCACAGGCCACTCCCTCCTGGCCGTCCTTCCTCACTGTCATGCATGTGCTTGAGTGGACCCAGCTAGATCTATGTCCCCAGCTTGCCCTAATTTCCTGAGACCTTGCTCTTCAAATATTTATTCTCTTAAGTGTGTATACAATTTGGGAGCAAGTCTGGATTGAAAGGGACTTCACTTTTCCCTCTCTTCTCCCCACCCTGACCCTTGTAACTTCTCCAAGGCAGCCAGAGGAGAACAGGACAGGATCAGCTGACACAGGGCCTTAGTGGAGGGCAGTGTGGCATCAGTCTTGGCTGAGAGGACTAAACCTTTGAAGGGTAGTTGGTGTGAGGCATGAAGGCTCAGAAGAACATTTCGGAAGGATTCTTTAATTCCAAGGACCATTTTGGATTTGAAGGATTCCACACCAGAGACCTGGGCCAGCCTGCCGTTTGTTGTTGGGAAGCCAGCATGGCTCTTGGGTCTTCTTCATTCTTGATTGTGGATAGACAACTGCAAATTTTCTGTGCCAGGACCACTAGAGATGGGATCTGTGTCTTCATCCTCGCAGAGGATGCTTGGGAGAAGCCTTTGCTTGTTTGTCAGCAGGAGCATCCCTTGCAGGCTGTTTCCTGGTAGATAGCACAATGTCAACAAGTTTTGGGTCTGCCCAAGGGCTGTGGTGCCCACCCAGCCTTCCTGCCTCGGCTTCTTGGCCTTTGATTTTCTGGAGTTTCCGTGGGATAGTTTCTCTGGTGAGAGGATGATTGAGTTGTCCCCTGGACATGTTCTTGCCTGGTTGGTGGGTACTGAGGTTTGATACCCTGCTTCTTGTTTGCATTTGTGAAGTATGATGTTTTCAAGCCATCCTTTACCAGGAAGAGTGCCTAGCGCAGTTTCCGGTGACATGGTAAGCCACTGTGGGCACTGTATAGTCTCAATGCTGAGTTCAACTCAGTCTGCCTTGGACCCCTGGAGACTCTGGCAAGGCACTGCTGGCTTATGGCTCTTCCTCTGCCAACTGAGTGAGGTCCTTTTCATAGCACGTCTTCTCCCCACTGGTGTGGAGAAGCCTTTGTTAGCAATATAAGACAGGGCACACCAGGCACTCACTCTGGCCATGGTCCTACAGTTGCTGTATCCTGCTTGTCAACATAGCCATGCAGGGTTCTAATGTGATTCTAATACTTCCTCTAAAATATCACCTCTAGGACCTTGGACACCTGGGAAAGGGACCAGCATCTCTTGTCTCTCTGTCTGGGCCTCTGTGAACCCCCTCCTCCATTTCCCTACCCCCTCACATTCTAGGCTATACTCAGCAAGCAGGATGACAGCAATAACCAGCGTCTCCATGGTGTGAGAGCCAAGAGGTGTTAAGTGGCAACATGGAGATTTGAGATGAAAGGGAAATGTCATTGCAGTCAGCTGTTAAAAAGATAGACAAGAGACCACAGGTGTCTTCTAACACAACTCCTGCCTGAAGGGTGTGGTCTTTTGAGATTTTCCTTTTGTTAAGATAGCATGGGGGCCACAGGGAATCTCTTAGTGGTGTGCTGACTGATTCTCTGCCTCCGAGGTATCTTTTCAGTGTGAACATCTGGCCACAGCTGTTCAGAGGCCATACCATCTATACTTCTGTGCTAAGCAGTGAGCTCTGCCCCTCAGCCATTGCCTGTTTTCTCTTCCTCTCTTAAACTAGGTGAAATGCTATCACAAGAAGTTCCGCTCGGCCACCCGTGATGTCATTTTCCGCCTGCAGTTCCACACCGGAGCTGTGCAGGGCTACGGGCTTCTGTTTGGAAAGGAAGAACTGGACAGCGCCTGCAAAGGTGAGTGAATAAAGCCCCCTGGGACGTCAGAAGTAGCATCCTTCCCTGTTTTCCTTCCCACTTGCTGGTGGAGTTACTGCCAACATAACAGAACCGAGTTGATCTATGGGTGAACAACTCGGAGAAGCCAGGAAAATGTTGACACTCTGCTCGTGAAGGTGGTCGGTCACAGCTTTGGGAACAACCTTGCACTGGCTGGGCTGGAAGGGCAGGATCAGTGTGTACACAGTGCGGTGTGGTTCTTTGTTTCAGATGACCGCTTTCCTGACTATGGCAAGATTGAGTTGGTCTTCTCGGCCACACCTGAGAAGATTCAAGGTAGGTGACTGGCAGTGGGCAGACAGACTTGATCGGACTGGAGACAGTTTTGAGGATCCTGAGCTTGTACTAACACCTCCCACCTTGACCGTGCGTGCGCGCATGTGTGTGAGTGTGTGTGTGTGTGTGTGTGTGTGTGTGTCTGTGTCTGTGTGTGTGTGTGCTGTGCTGCTTGGGGTCTTGTGTATTCTAGGCATCCCCTACTGCTAAGCTTGGTCTTGAATTATTATTTTTTTAGATAGCATATTGGATAATAAGGGGTAGGTGGCTTTGAAACAATAGCACTCACTTGGGAAATATCAAAAGGTAGCATGACTTGCCTCAGGTGGCCTCACTAAGGAACACTTGAAGGCTAGGGTGCTTGTTGGTGTCCCTGAGGGTTCACTTACATCCATGAGGTTATACCAAATGCTTGCTTTTTCCCTCAGAAAAAGTGTTTTAAAAGGATTGCCAGTACAGTGTACTAAATGTCGGTATGTTTTAGAAAATATGTTTAATAGTGTGTGTGTGTATGTGTATCTATCATTAGATATATCTGTAGTGAAAAGTACTGATCTGTCTCCAGGCCTCCTGTGTATGACAGTTTCAAGCGTGATTATTTTGTAGCCTAAGCTGTGACATCTGATCATCTGGCCTCAACCTTCCCAATACTGAAATTGGCTACATGGTCATTTTAACTCTATTCTTAATTACTTAGAAAATGATCCCTCTTAAAAGTAGGCTCATTGTTATAGATTTGGGTAGGAAGGCTCACAGGGTAGTATTTCCTGTGGTAGTTTGAGATGCTGGGCTTTGCTAAGTAGCGGCTGTGCCCCATAGGATCGGAGCATCTGTACAGCGACCAGGGAGTGACCGTGGACTATAACACAGCAGACCCGCTGATTCGATGGGACTCCTATGAGAACATGAGTGCGGATGGAGAAGGTGAGTGGCTCTGCTTGTAACAGGAGGCGCAGGGCAGAGATGGGGTGTCCCCGGCTAGATCAGCAGAGCTTGGCTCTCGTTTACAAAATGAAGATCACCCTCACCCCACAGTCCCCGAGCTACACGTGTCTGGCACTGCCGGTTTTGAAGGCACTTGCACATATCAGGCTTGGTGAATTTTCAGAGTTGTAGTATATGGAGGGCTGATGAAGCCTCCTGACTGGAGCAGGAAGTGTGTTCTACCCACTGACTTCCATCCTTTCCTTCCTGTATGTGCTGGGGACTGTCATATATTGGGCAGGGGCAGTGTCTACTGGCTGCATATTCCCAGGGTCGTGGACCTTCCGGCACTGTTTATGTTTGCTTGTTATCCAGGTTGTAGGCAGACGTCCATTCTCTGATCACCTGCAGAGTGTACACTGTGGCTCTCTGGGGATCCACAAAGCAGATAAAAAATAAACGGACAGTCATCTCTTGGGGATACTGAGAGAATCCCTTGGGGTTGATTTCTGAGAAGTGGGCATCCAGGTTTTCTTTGATCTTTAATCTTTTCTGGTGTTAAATTTACCTGATTACAGAGTGAGTTCCAGGAAAGCCAGGTCTACACAGAGAAACCCAATCTTGAAAAACCTAAAAACAAGCAAACAAACAAACAAACAAACCAATCCATTTTATATATTTATCATGGTTATGGAGATGTCAGTGTGCTACAACTCGTGTGTGTGTGTGTGTGTGTGTGTGTGTGTGTGTGTGTGTTGGGTGTCAGGGAGGCTTGCAGAACTTATTCTTTTCTTTCTGTCACATATGTCCTGGGGATCAAACTCTGGTAGTCAAAGTGCTAATCAAAGTGCTAATCAAAGCCCAAGTACTGAGCCTGAGTGGGTGCAGGAGACCAGTGGCTAGATTAGAACTGGAGAGCCATGGCATGATAGAGCCTGTAAGTGACTATGCAGAAGGGCCACCAAAGACACACTGGGATATTTCACTGGCATGTTCTTTTATATTTTTAAACTACTGACTGAGACTCAGACCTGTGTAGAGAAAGAAAATTGAAGTCGTGTTTGTCAAGTTAGTGATATCCTGATGGGAGACATCAAACACCAGTGGAGATCTCCACACCAGCATCCGCTTCTTGTCCATCACTAAATGGAAGTCTGGGGAGACCCGGGAAGACGGCATCTCTGGCCAGGGCTAGATTTAACAGTTCTATGTCTCCCTGTTTGTGCTGGAGAAATCACATGCCTTTCTGTGCTGGGGAGGGTGAAGTTTCAACAGAAGGGACTGCTGGGATTTCAAATCCATATGGATCTGAAGTGGCACCAGGGGTGAAGTGTGAAAGCTCCAGGCATTAAAACACAGGTGAAATTTTGGGGTGAGCAGGCAGGTGTAGACAAGGCAAAGCTTTCTATCTGTGTTTCTTCCCGGTGTGAGTCATTCAGAGGCCTAATCCTGCAGGTGCCAGTGTAGAAACACAATTATAGCTGAGTACTTTCGGAAAACTTAGCGCTGTGCCTCAAAGACCCATATTGTACATAGAGATCGTTACGGGTCCCTTGCCAGTTTTATTCATATGGGGTTATTACTAGTCTTAACCCCAAGGGTATATCTTATTGATGTATGATAGTGTGTGACACGGTCCTTTCCCATTGGCCATGCTTCTGCTACCTTCTGTTGGAGAAGAGTGACAGGTCCCCTTTATGCAGGAGTGAGTGGATGGCTTAAGGCAGGAGGGGTAAGGGACACTTTGGAAAACAGGATAAGGGGTATCAATCAAAGTATTGGCCCTGGGACAGGGAGGAGATGGTGACCTGACAAACCATTATTGGCTAGAATAAAACCAGAGAGTTAGGTAATGAAGTAGCCAGCGGCTGTGAATAGGGACCAGCGGCCAGGGAAATGTGGTCAAGAACTCTTGCTGGAATTGTGGCATTCTTCGTATGATGGAAGTCACCTTACTTACATAACAGATGAACTATCCCAAGAGCCAGTGTCCAAAGGCTCAGGTTAAAGGATGGAACGGTGGATGGGACTTGTGATATCAGGGATTTCAGTTCCTTTTCACCTCGTTTGCATTGCTTTTGTCTCCTGGCAAGTGGATCCTTAGAGGGAGGGCTGGCAGCTCTCCTCACCTCACGCCTAGGAGACTCAGAGAGAGGAACTGGCAAGGGAAAGGATGGAGCCTTTATATACCTGCCTGCAGAGACTGCTTCTTCACTCAGGCCCCTCTTTCTGTGATGTTACAACCAGAGGCAATAATTGTCAGAGCCTCAAATGCAGCCATTCCACACACTCATGGCTGCTGGAAGCATTTTGCTACTGTTTTAATCTGCTCAGATGTGATAACAAAATGTCACAGATTTGTGTCTTGCACAGTCTTGGGGGCTGGAAAGGCAAGATCAGGGTGTCAGCAAGGTGGCGGTCTCCTTAGGTCTGGTTGCATACTGCTGCCTTCTTGCTGTGTCTTCTCAGCTGGATGGTGGTTAAGAGAGCTTCCTTTTATAAGGGCACTCTTCCTATCACAAAGGCTCCTCTTCCAGGCTTAGTCACCTGTCAATACCATCTCCTTGGATGTTCCTTTTCAACATAAAGGATCTTGGAGGACCACAGACATTCGAACTACAATAGATATGTGATGTATTTTTTGAGTGAGAAATTATTTTGTCTTTAGATATTTATTCTGAGAGTTCCCCTTAGGGTGATTTTTCTTTCAGTAGCTTCTAAGCTGGGCAGCATGGTCAGGAGGGAGAGCTAGGTTGTATGGTTTCATGTTCTGGGGCTCTGCAGTTGGACTGTCTGGCTGGTGGCAACCTAATGTTCTCTAAATAGCCAAGGCTTGGTTCTGGGGTCAAATGGACTGCGTATGTACACAATGTGTCATGAGTTGGCTACATTGTTATTTTAGCAG
Source organism: Mus musculus (assembly GCF_000001635.26). Taxonomy (NCBI): domain Eukaryota; kingdom Metazoa; phylum Chordata; class Mammalia; order Rodentia; family Muridae; genus Mus; species Mus musculus. The sequence goes on along the minus strand of NC_000077.6, from coordinate 8,515,293 downwards.
CACCTGGCTACAGCCAGTTCAGACTGTTGAAGGATGGCAAAGACTTTAAAATCACTGTTCCTCACATCTCACAGATTCTCTCGGGCTGGGGTGGGGCTTCCACTGGAAACAGTGCTCCAGTGCTTTTCACCTTCTCTCACACACTATGTTTCTTTAGAGAACTTCAACAAATACAAATGAATATCAAATTATTAACCCCAGAAGAGCTATGGGAAATGGGTGGTTAGCAAGTGGGAGATGTATTTATTTTGAGAAAGTGATTACTCCCCTAAAGATAAAAAGCATAGAACATGCCATATGCTAATGGGAATGGCTGTGCATAGGGTATGAACTGATGATGTAGGCTACACAAGATTTATAGATATATTGGTGTGAGCTGGGGAGCTTTGCTAGGTGTCTAGGGCTAGCCTTCAGGATTAGGAGGGTCATATCCAGAAGGCAAGCTTCTTGGAATGAAGGTAATATCCCCTTCCTCCAGAGAACAGCTTGCCCTGTCCTAGCAGGCAGAAACAAGTAGATAATATTATTAGGAGTAGTATTATCAGCCAGCTACACTGTTGCAAAAGTTTAGAAAACCGGGTCAGAGGGACAGAAGGAAGAGTAAGAAATGGTAGAGTTTTATTTTCCCATTGGAAATCAATTTGTATTTATATTTTCTGTACTTTACTGCAAAATACAAACTATCATTTTCAAAAAGCACCATCCATGTTACTGCCTGGAAACAAAGCTCTTGCCATTGCTGTACTGTACTTTAGGCCTGGTTTCCCACATAAGTGGTTCCTACACACTTTCAGAGCCTTAGGTTTTGTTTTTTGTTTTTTTTTTTAACCTCACCTGCCTGAGCATGTGTGCGTCTGTGAGTAGTTTCTCCCAGGTCTTGCTTTGTCACGTTGTGTTGCATTAGACAGGTCACCACAGTGCATTTGATCCTATCGCTGTCACCCTGTGGGACTTCTGTGTTTCCACTGTTGCACCCAAGACCAAGGCCAGTACGGAATAGAAGATCCATTCTCATGGCTGGAAAGTGAGTCCTTTCCGATGTCCCCCTCTCCCTTAGGATCCATGTCCTCCTTAGCACCTCTCAGGCTGGGGGAGGCTGGACTCCTGTGTCTTGTGCCAGGCAGTCCCTGGCTCTTGCCAGGGGTCTGCAATCCTTGGCTTGGGTCCCTGGACAGAGCCACTCCTTGGCAGGCAGAAAGCAAAGTCTTAGCTTCGTTTCTTGCCAGGGCCCAAGCCTCAAGCGGCATTAGTCCTGACAGCTGTCGGGAGCTTTGAGGAATAAAAGGGAGGTTTGGCAGCTTTTGAAACATTTTCTTTTAGCTGAAAAATGGGGTATTACAATGCTCCCTTTAACCCCCACTGCTGCCTATAGTTTCTGCTGGTCTTAAAAAAAAGAAAAAAGAAAAAAAAAAAGGAGCTGAAATATTGACTTAAGCCGCATTTATCTCTAGAATGCCTGCTTCCCTGGAATGAGCCCGCCACAGCTGCCTTTTGTCAGGGTTCATGTTAGGAAGGCTCTGGGTTTTATGCCTGATGCCCCACTTTCCATACTAAGAAAAAAGCCATCCTGGAATGTGTTCCAAGGTGAGCAAGAGGGCACAAATGTCCCATCTCTAGTGGTGTGTGTGTCCATGTGGTCTTCGTTATTCCTGATCTCATGGGGCTTTAGTCCTGCTGGACAGTGGCCTGCTATGCTTGCAAGCTGTACAGCCAGTGGCCTCTCCAGGGTACTTACTATCACCCAGAACAGGGAAGAATGTCCTGGTGTGGCAAGGTGCCAAGAAGCTCATGGTGTGGGTGTGGCCACCTTCAGTAAGCTTGGCTGTGCTATTTCATCTTCATAAGAACCTATGAGCCCTCTTAAGAGATGAAAGGAACAGCAGTTCCCAAGAACAGTAAAAAGATGGGGCCTTCAAGCGCCCTGGGAGCCTCCTGGAGTTTACTGTTAGCGCCCTCTGTGAGTTGTATTGTTTTTTGGATCACTCAGGACAGAGCCCTGTCTGCCTTTCTCTGTGTGACAATTGTGCTGGATATCATTAGGTGGATTGCGTTCCCATGGACCAGAGCAGATGGACTTACTTAGCTGGTGGGGAGATGCAGAATTGACTTGGCTGTGATGGGCTAAGGAAGGTCTCCTAGCAGCCCATGACCTCTGTGAAGGTCATAAGGGTAATCAGTGTGCGTGGTGTGTTGCTGGGGACTCTGTCCCTGGAGTCCTGGCTCCTTCTCTTCTCTGCTGTTTTCTTACTTGGGTAGTCTAGACTGGCTTTCCCTCTCCCATCGTTGGGCCTCAAGCCCTCTATTGCTGTGCATATGGCTCTCTGTAAAGCCATCTTATCTCCTATTTAAGAACCCACAGTGCCATCACCATAGCCTCTAGTCCCTTCTGGGTGGTGTGTGTGTTTGCTCTGACTTTGTTCTATTTCTCTTTGTTCTATAGAACAAAGGGAGGAATGTTTATCATATATTCGTTCACATCAGCATGCATCATATGAGCAGTCTTCTTCATTGTTGGCAAAAACTGGTTTCAGGACTCTGTCTCAGACACCAAAATGCATGGATGTTCAAGTTTCGATCTTCAAAGTGAGATAAGATTTGCATATAATCTACACGCTTAACCCATTCTAGGGTTTCTTATAATGTCTACCACAATATTAATACTAATTAATATTTCACTGTTTGGAGAAAGAGACACACACACACAATCTTTTATTTTTAAAACAGATGCAATTTTTAAATAATTTTTTGATCTGTGATTGGTGGGTTCCATGGTTTCAGAACCCACAGACATGGTAGGCTGACCAAAAATCATAGTCATGTTAGTAGTATAGAGGGTGTGCCATAGACTGGAATTTGGAGTACAGTGATTAAGAAAAAAGCAAAGAGAGTGGTCACTCCATCAAGTGTTGAATGCAGGGCATCTCTACTGGACAGTATGTGAGGTCCAGCGTGTAAACTTTAGGACTAATAGTAGCATACAAGACTTGTGCCCTATCCTGAAGTGTTATAAAGCTATAAATGTCTTGTTATTTGACAGTGAGGCTGGAAGATCCATAAAGCTTGAAACCCTAGCACAACACTGATCTAGAGGATACCCCACAGGCATTAGAGTCTGGAAGGCAGGGGAGGTAGAGGAGGGCTTATAGAGCTCTCTAGTCAAGAGCAGTTCTAGTCCTGGAGGATGGGGGTTTCAGGCCCTCAGCAGTGGATGGGTATCACAACCACAGATCAAACAAGGACCAGAGGGAAGGAAGACTCACGGGTGGCTTGGCGTTGCACATGAGAGTTGCTGGGCCATTCCCAAACCCTTGGTTTTCTGCATTGACCTCCTACTCTGACCACACTCCTTACCAATCTAAGGGTGAGCCATATGAGGGCATCTCCAGGTTTGGACTCTGACACTTTAAGGGAATACCTTCCATTCTGGTGCTCAGGCTTGACTTCCTAGACAGCTATAATTGAGCTGTGTGAGAGTTCCCTCTGCGGCTGTGGAGTAGACAGTCCAAAGGGCATTCAGATCTGCAGTCCTAAGATGGCCAGATCCACTGCTCAGTATTCCTGTGCTTCTGTTAACTTCTGGGAATCATGGGGTTCCTCCTGGGCAGTTCCTCATCGGTAGGATGAGATGCTCCCGTGGAGCATCCAGAGATATGTTTCTTCTTCACCTGGTGTTGGCTACAGCCCTACTCCATGAATGGGTGACTGTCAGATAGAACTTCTCTAGATCTTATTTCTGTGGCATAAATAGTCATGAAGAGATTTTCCAAAGATCTTGATATCTGCTGGAAATATCACTGATGGGAGTGTGTGTGCCATAGCTCAACACAGCTAGCATAGCTGCATAAGGAGGTTGAGGCAGGCAGAGGTATGGGAAAGCAAATGAGGACTAGGTGTGTGTTCCAGGGGGGAGATTGTTTGCCATGGTGGATAATGGTGAGGGCGATGCTAGTCTGAGGTTGAATAGGGCAGGCAAGCTATGGAAGAACTTTCTATATAGTGCTGCTGGGTCAGTTAGCTTTCCTGTTCCTGTTGTAAAATGCCCAGCAGAAGCAGCATAAAGCCCCAGAGGTTTTTTTATTTCATCTCCCACTTGCAGAGAGTTCTCAGTCCATTCCGACAGGGAAGACTGGTGATGGCAGCTTGCATAAGGCTGTTTCTGTGGCATCCAGCAAGAAGCAAAAAATATGGATGGGAACCAGGGCAGATATAACCTTCAAAGACTTAACCTCTAGTGAGCTACTTTCATCTATCCAACTATCCATCCATCCATCATCCATCCATCCATCATCATCCATCCATCCTACCATCCTTCCATCCATCCATCCATCCATCCATCCATCCATCCATCCATCCATCCCCACCACCCATAGGGTTCCCAACCTTCAAAACAGTGGTACGAGTATGAATTGAGTTAAACGTGAACAAATGGGGACGTTTCACATTCCAGCCAGGACTGTGGCAGGGCCCTTGTGCCTGTCTATACTTCATAGTCTTCTGTATTTGGATCAGAATGGTCTGTGAGAACTCTGCCTTTAAAAATCTCTCAACTTAATTTTTGTTTGTGCTTACTACAATCACTCTTTTTATTATGACAGCGTTCTTAATGTACACTCAGCCCTTTGTACACTCAGCCCTTTCTGAGTCCTGCCTGCTGAGCTGGTTAGGTGAAAAGCACTTCACGGAACACCTTATGCTGTTAAGGGACAATGATCCCTATGGGTAGCCAATCCTACTCTTAAAGAGCTCCTCCTCTTGTTGATAAATTGAGGCCACACTCTGCTGCCACCCAGGCTCCAAAGGTCTCCTTTCATTGACTCTGTGATGTAACAGTTGTGTGGCACTTTTAGGTGCAGGGTGACAAAGCTGAGGGCAGTGGCTCTCAATAGCTGTCTGACCCCTGGGAAGCCTCTGCTCAGTATTCAGAGCTGTAATCCAGTCATGGACTATTGACTTTTGAAAATGGATGGAACCTGTTGGGAAAGAAAGTGTGATGTCGATGCTGCCAAAGGACAAGTGCCAGGCCCTGGCTTCCATCCCATTAAGAAGACTTTTATTATTATTGTTGCTGCTGTTGTTGTTTTAATTCCCAAGTGGTGCTAGAAAAACTGTCTGAAAATGTGTGTCATTCTGTAGTGTTGCAAGAATCTTATGAGTTTTGAAGTGATGGCCCCAGGATAGAGAGGTGGCACTGAGATTTCAGTGGATTTGACCTTTGCCCTCACCTCTCAGTCTCCAGCCTATGCACTCTCCTGAGGTCTCCCTCCCAGGAGGAAGCAGGAGCACCATCTCCTGAAACACCCTCGGGTGCTTCACTCTACCTTCCAGAGGGCGCATCATGAGAGTTTGGCAGGTGATGGAGGCTGGGGTGGTCCATCTGTCCCACTACAGTTTCCATGTCTTTGTAGTCCAGCTGTCATGCAACATCACTCTCACGCCAGTTTCCCCTCTGCATCGCAGTCACGGACTGCATCTCTAGCTTTCTCTGATGACCTCACCCTCTTAGCTAACACACACAGTGACTCAGTCTTAGCCTTGTATTCTATCCCCGGGGCTGGGGACCTTTCCACTCCAGTCGCACCTGTGGGAATAGCAGCTAAGTTCTTGCTTTGCCTTTCATTGTCTTTCCTGAGATTGGAGCCAGGTTGTTGCTCCTTCCATACAGCTTCTTTTCTCACACCTCAAGTCTTGTATGGAAACTCTGCTGTTGTGACTTCCCACCATTTCCTTCCATTAAGGTACAAATGGCTGCCCAGTGATGTCGCAGGTCCACCTGCCTGGCTCTCTTCTGCGTCCTCCATGGGAGTACCATCCCTCACAATGCCAGGGAGATGTGAGATTGCAGCTTTATTTCTACAAAGCCTGAGGTCTTGTGTTTCTCAGTTCTGCCAAGTCCGGGAAAGCTTTTGACTACAGTATTTGGTCCATGGGATGTAAAACAGCAGAGACAGGAAGCTGTGATTAGTGGCTCTTCCCCTTGTGTATTTAGCTCATGTGTTCCTACCCCTGGAACATCCACCCCTTCCTCTCACACTTGGCTGAATGGTAGTCCCCTCTTTTCTCTTGGAGATTTAAAATGTACCAAGAAAGGAATAGAGATCAAGCCTGTGGGGCTATGGCCTGTGCACTCTTCTCTTTTAAGGAGTCAAGGGAGAGAAAATTTGTCTGTGAATGCATTTTAAGGGCAAAGGGAGGAGCTTTAAAAAAACAAAAGGTTCATCTAGAACAGTCTTTTCAGACAGGTCTTCTGTGTAGCCGAGCATCCTTACCCTGCCTTGCTTGTCAGAGCTACATGTCTAGCTCCCTGTGCCCTGAAGCTCTGGACTGGGGGACCAACATGCTTAGTCTTATGGAAGCGTCTCCTGCTGATGATGGTGGAGTTGTTTTGGACCAGTGACATTTCCAGGGCCAGTGGCTTTCTGACTTTAGTTCTGCAGCTTCGAGACCTCATGCTGATACTTAAAGGGCATCCCTTTTCCATCCTGCCTCCTATGCAAGCCCTCCCTCAGCCTCTGGTCCCACCGTTACCTCTTTATAGTCTTCATATTGGCTTCTTACGTAGAACTTTATCTGAAGGTTGAGCTCAGTCATTGGCAGTTGGAAACCACTGCCCTGTGTGCCTTTTTCTGGTATCTCAGAGTTGAGATTGTTTTTTAAGGTTTGCACACAAGACTTGTGATATCAAACACACCCTGCAGTATTTAAACAGTCTTGCTTCCCCCTATAGGTTCCAGGACAGAGAATAAAAATAGTTTTGAGTCTTATGGGTCCTGTGAAGGGCTGGGCATGAGGGTAGAAGGAAAGGTCAAGGCAGGGAGTGTGCTTTGCCCTTGAACTAGATTGAGCCTGGATTATAAGACTCCTGGACTGTAAGACTTTTTTCCCCCCTCTCTTTTAGGCCACCAAGCTATTAGAGATTCAAGGTTATTTTAATGGCTATATTCAATGTTATGCATCCAGGGACCTCAGATTTTAGACCTGCTTGGTTTACACTGTGAATAGGAACAGCTTTGGCTACTTTTTGTGGATAAAAGGTCTGTTTATACATGGTGTTCCTTTCTCAGGAGCTAGACTGTGTGGAGAGTGCTCCTTCGATAGAGCAGAGTTCTGAGGCCCCCTTGGATGCACACTGATGATCTGGTAGAGTCTCCTTTGCCTCAAAAGAGAGCCAGTGTAGAGGCCTCTGAGCCAGGGCAGGAGACAAGTAGGCTCCCTTTGATTCATGAACCAAGGGTGATCAGAGCAAGTTAGAAAGAACTGATTGATGTATGGCTCAGAAGAGAGCGATGAGGGAGCCGGGGAGGCACTGAGGCTGAGATTACAAGCTACAGCTTTAATGATGAAGGCCGCAAGAGGTGGACCAGGAATACAGAGAAAACTGTTGGTCCTAGAGGCTGAAAGCAGGTCCTGGAAATGGGAGGGGCCTTGGAAATTCTTTTGCTGGTCCTGACCACGCTTGGCTGTTGTAGCTGTTATGTCCCAGATAGAGTGGGCATTTGTCCATGGAAGTTACTTCCATACCCCAAGAGCAAAAATGAGCCAGTTTTTGTTGTTGTTGTTGTTATGAAAAACTGAAATAATGCAGGATTCATGGTGGTCACATCCTTAGAAAATTAGATTTTGAGAACTCAGTAATGTTCACTTTCTCCACTGAGCGGAGTTTTACCTGCAACCTGTTCTCTGAAATGATGCCCAGTAGCCATTGGTGTCATACCCACATTCTGGACGAGGAGCAGGGCCTATTGCTTGCAGGATACCACAGGGATGTTGTATGGGATTGGGAAGCATGGCAAAGGGAAAGGAGCTGCCTCTTGATGAGTAGTCTGAGTGAGAGCAGGGGCTATGAGGAAAGCATCCTCTCGTTCATTCATTCATTCATTCATTCATTGTTGTTAATACATAGAGCTGTTGCACAGCTCTCTATACCTACACAGTATAGGACTAGGTCGCCTGAGGAGCAAAGGCAGAGTTCTGTGGGAAACTGATCAAGGAAACCTAGCATGTATGCACATGGGGCAGGCTATGGACGCAGTACATACCTCTGCTTGTTAGTATTTCAGTGCTGGGTATTGACAAAACTGGAGGAGATGCTCATGGCCCATGCAAAAGTAAGGACTATAAGGGCTACTGACTGTTGGCTATCAGAACTCATTGTTATTGAGTGAGTAGCACATTTATTCCTGACCAGATTTCAAGGAGTCAAATAACTTATTGGTATGTCCTAGAATTCTAAGAGGCCCGGTTTAATAGTTGTAATGCTCTGGCCCTTGATATACACTGGATAGCACACCAGTGGAGGCAGGAAATAGAAGGGACTCTGTGTGTGTGCACATGCGTGGGCATGCATATGTGTATTCAGGGCAGGGGACTTGAGGTCTGGTAGCTGATATAGAATAGAGGACTGGGAGTAAGCTCCTAAACTGTAGCCTTTCTTGGTGTACTAAGGAAGGAAATGTTTTCTTCTGGGAGCAGCTGACAAGTGAGTAGGAGCCTTGGGGACAGGAAGGCTTAGAGGTAATCACCAATGACAGTGAGAGGGTTCTGAGAGTCAACATGGTGTGCAGTGATGCTGTAAACCCTCAATGTAGAGCCTCCTGTGATCTTAGAGGTGTGCATATGAGCTGAGGGAGATAGCAGAGCCTCTGGGTCTGGATGGGTAAGAAAGGAACCCAGGGGTTCATGCTACTCTTGGTATGAATGTGGTGCTGGACTTAACTCTTCATTGGCTCTCTCTGCTGTGCTAAGGCGTGAACCTGATGTATGTAGATGTGTACATGGTGGTGTTCGTGGAGAAGAAGAGAAACTGTCAACCCTCTCAGCTGTGTGGGAAGGAGACGTTGGCCACCATGTTGGTGGTACTCAAGGTTTTCAGTTTGGTAAAACGTCAAGATTATGTCACCAGGAATGTTACAATCAAGCTGAGGTCTAGAGAGTCAGAGCCAGAAAACCAATGGGATATCTCAGGAGAAGCCACGGAGATACCTGTGATAGGTGAGCTTAGACTACAGCTGATCATGGATATGTGTACAGGACCAGGAATAGTTAGTGATCTTGGCTGGAACAGGGCACCCTGAAACATAGGCTTCTGGAGATAAATGTCACTTGATGGATACATCTTGATTTGGGGCAGTTGGAGAGAGGTGAGGACTTGGAAGAGAGCTGCCTAGCAGGCTTCCGTGGAGACCAGGGTCAGGCCAGTGGGTAGAAGGACATTGCAGTGGGACCTTGGGGCTCAGTGTTGTGGGCTGCAGTAGGGAAGCCAACTCAGGAGGATCAATCTAGAGAAGCCCAAGGGTGAAGGAAACAGAAGACTGGGGGCCAGTGGACCAAAGGCATCAAAATGCGGGGGAACTCAGTAGCTCCTCCTGGAGGGTTGGAACTTTCTGCCAGAAAACACTTCCCTGTCATCTATCTAGGTCTAGAACATTTCCATCATCCTCAAATGGAACCTTCTACATTAACAGTCATTTCTGATCCTGCTCTCTCTCTGGTCTCTGGAAACCATTCTTTCTTTCTCTGGATTGCTCCATTCTTGGCACTTCACATCAGTGGGACTACTCAGTCTTCTTGACTCACTCTGCTTGTCCCAGGTTTTCAGGGTTCGTCTCTGTATTTCATTCCTCTTCTCAGCTGACATTCCATTAGAGCTCACACTGAAGGCATCAGCTCATGTGCATATGGGTCTCCACCGCTCCTATAATTATGGATATTGTTGCTATGACCATTCTTTTGTATGTGTTGCCATTATGATATTGTTGTGGTCTCTGATGTTATCAGTTACTCTTTTACTGTCCTCTTGAAGTGCCTTTATCTCTTTCTGGATTCCCACAGAGGAGTCATACTAACTCTTTTTCAGGTCTCCTGCTCATTTGGCCAATCACTTTCAGGGACATATGAGAAGTCCACTCCAGCCTTCTCTTCATTAGATATATGATTTCATGTACAGGATCAAAACTTCCCAAGGTTAAAGGTTTGGTGCCTTTCAAAGCCCCCAGGGCCACAGAGCTGCCTTCTGGCTGGACTTCAGCAAAGCTTCAAAGGGGCACGTTGTTTCATGAGGCATCAATGCTAACAGCTTAAGCAGGCCCATGTAATCAAAACCCACTGCTGAGGAGTCTATGGAAACTGAGAGGACTTTGGCACACCTGCCTAGTGGCCACAGCAGCAGAAAGGCAGGACTAGAGGCCAAGTAGATTCTGGTTGGTGACGACTTGGGGCAGCTCATTTATAATGTCACCTGCACCCTCAGATACTAAAGATAGAGGACAAACCTGAGCTCTAAGTAACCTCAGTGTCACTACAAGAAATGGGGAAAAGAGGTCTCTTGCAGGTATAAATGATTTCTTGTTTTCTTTGTTGTTGCTGCCCTAGGTGCCGTTTTTCCCTCCACATGCTTGGGATATAAAGATTCATGTTCAAGGTTCTCATGCCTCGGAAGACACAGCAATGGCTGCACATAGTTAGCTTGGACCCAAGGAGGCCCTGATGCTCTAAAGGCACATGGGCATTCATTTTAGTCCCTGAGCTAGGTTATTCAAATATCTCCTAATCTTTTTTTTTTTTTTTTTTCTTTTGATGTGGATTCTTTGAAGGGAAAACAGGTTGTGGTTAGCAAATCCCTGCCTTTATTGCAGTGTCCTTGCTTGCAGAATGAGAACGGGGACCTTGCTTCCCTTGGTGGGAAGGGGTGTTACTTACTGCCCTCTCCTGAATTCCACACTCAGTAGAACTTCTTGCCCAAGAAGCGCGTTATGTCCTATCGTGGAGGAGATCCTTTCTCCCGAGGGTGAACGGAGTTTATCTGAGATCTTGTAAGCTGTGTATGCTTCTGTTGAGGTCTCAGGTGATTTATTGAAGATAAGCCTTGCCCTCCGCCTGTATGTCCAGCCCAGGCTTGTCTTTCTCCCTTGCTGAATGACTAGAGACATTTGTAAGCGTTCACATTGTGCTGTGGGCACCTCGTGGAATTGGAGAGGCTCCGATTGTCTCTGTTCTAGGGGCATATGGTTGTGTTGGGACTGATTTCAGCCTGGGTGAGAGGGCATTGACTCACCTAAGTTGAATATAATGAGGCCTGAGATGGAAATGTTTTGCCTATAGAAATCACAAAGGTTAATACTGACACCACCCTCGGTGCCTCATGGAGCACAGAAGACAAGCAGCTCCAATAATAAACACAGAGATTTTCTGTCTGGATCTCTGAAAGAGAGCAAATAAATGATAAAACTGGTTTGTAAAATGCACAGGTGCTGGCCACTGAGCAGAGTGGAGGCCTCTGGACCCGCCCCTCGGCCCGAAGAGTTCAAATTTCACTAAACCTGATTGCATCAAGCCCCGCCCGCATGTTTACATTGCTTGGGCCTCTTGGGCAAAATCAAAGTCCCTGCAGCCAAGGAGACTCTTGCCTTCTGCGCTAGCTGGAGTGGGAGGCAAGGAGCTCTGGGAAGGAGGCGGCACCCGCGATGCTGCCCAAGACTCTCTTTCCTAGAACTGGCCAGACTCTCTCTATTGAAGGAGTGGTCGAGGACTTAGAAGGAAGGTAAGCAGTGAGCGTGTGCTTGCAAATGTCTCCGTGTAGCTTTTGTGAGGTTCCAGGTGTCTTCTTTGCCAGGTCGCTCCTGGAGGGAGAGATGATGCTGGCCAGAGTTGCAGAGATTGTACAATGGAATGTAGAGAGGATCTGAAACGCCTGCTTGGCATGTCCAGCAGGGCGGATCTAGGACATCGCAATCCAGAAGAGTCTGTCATGCCTGCTTCTTTGAGGGAAATGCTCAGGGCAGCTTGAGGCAGAAGGGTCTGTTGTGAGGTGTATGTTCAACTCTTGTGGCCCGCTTTGTGGCTCGTCTGCTCAGGTGGACTGTCCTGAGGATCCTATTTTCTATTTTTCTTGGCCTGAATCTGTTTTCTGTTTAAAATGTCTTCAGGGAGCTGGGTTAGAAGGCGCCAGGATGGGCACTGCAGCCCTGTGGCCAGCATTTGAGGGCTTGGGGTGTGTTTGTATGCTAGGGGGCCAGGATGGGCACTGCGACCCTGTGGCCAGCACTTGAGGGTTTGGGGTGTCTTTGTATGCCGGGGGCACCTGGCCCTGTTTGGGACCTGCTGTCACAGACCTTCCTTTATTGCCATATTCTGGTGCCTCGCCCAGGAGAAGTCAGGCGTCTTAGGTTCCAGGCAGTACAGCCGCTCTTGTAGGAGGCAGGGTGAGGGACAAGCTTTCTTTATGGAAGGTCCAACACACTGCTGACCTGGTGTGTCCGTGTGGAAATTGTTTCCGCTTTTGCTTCCAGTCCTTTCTTTTCTGCTCTACGTTTGTCCAGGTATGCAGAGCTTCTCTGGCTTTCTCCAGTGCCCTGTAAAGCTCTTGGTGTCACATGCCAAGGGCAGTTGCTGCCAGTGGGAGTCCTGTGGCTCTATGGCTGACACCACAGGTGTCTTCCCTGCCCCTGGCTTCCACACCTTGCCATTGAGAGGGTTCTTTTGTGTTTAGGGGTTCAGGAAGTGAGAGTGATGGTGTAGATGGGAGTTATTTCTGGGACTCTGTGACGAGAAATAGGGACTACCTTCTATGTTATAGAAGTTTATTTTCTTCTTGGTCGTTTTAAAAGGGGGAAAGGCTGATTCCTTCCTGCCAAAAATATGTGTGTGCTGTAGATTATAGGTGATATTTTTAAACACACATATTGCTTCCCTCTTGGTGTCTATGTGATAGAAAATAATTCACTACAAGCAGGAAATATTTAGTTAGCACAGACACAGAACCCTGGTGCAACAAACTAAAAGCCAAGCTTGTTTTAATGAGGAGCTAGTAGTGCTCTGGTTACTAAGGTCTACATGGAAAGAAGAAAAAGTGACTTCTGAAAATAGTTCCTGCTGTTGCTTAGCAAGGCGATGCCAGAGCATGTCTCCTGATGGTGGAAGATGGGATTTCTCGTACCCGAGCCCACATTAGACCCCAAGAAAGCGGGTGCTTTGGGGCCATGCTGGCGCTCATCCCTGCCTTGTGCAATGGGACAGCTTTGATTTTAGGCTGGTGATAGTGATGGGCTCTCTCATGCACAGAGATGGCATTCTGGTTCCCCTGTCACTACCAACCCTGCCAGCGATATGCACCCTGCTGTATCTGTCAGCCGTGCCGTCTTGTTGGGAAACTCATGGGTTCATTTACTGTACATGCTATCAATAGCTCAGCTGTCAGCAGACTTAGTTGAGAAGAATGGTCTAGAATTTTAAGGAGAGGTTCGGTGATACATGGTCAGGGCTCCTCGGGTCCATTGGGTCGTCCTGGCCTTGCCCCTAGGCAATCAGCTGTGGACTCTATCTCTAAGTACCATGACCTGGACTCCTCGAGGGGCTGGCTACCAGCCTTATTGGAAGCAGTATTCTAGGCTTACATACAAGGAAAATGAGCCACAGAGATATTGAGTGATTGACCCGAGGTCAGAAAACTGGCCAATCAGAGTGACTAATTACACGGAGGTGCAGGGGGCATGCTGGCTACCCCAGCAATGGCATCTTACCTTTTCAAGAAGGAAACAGAAGAGAAGAGGGGAGATGGGAGAGGGGAGAGGCCTAGGAGAGGGAAGGGGACAACAGGGCAGGATGGGCCTATTGCCTTAGTCTAGCTTCTGTCTGACTCTCCCCATGGAGGTTGTAATGGAAGGAAGCTGTTGAACATTCGCTTACGTTAGGAACATTTTACAGCAGTGCTAAACCAGTCAAGATGGAAATGTTCATGGGCCAGAACATCCCCACAACCCTTTGCAGGCTGCCCTCTCTCCTAGCCTTGCACCCCCAAGATGTTCCCCTCCTGGAGTCCCACGATTGCAGCCTTTGAACCTGGCTGTGTTCACTTTGGTATTGTCTTCAGGAGGCTGCTGGTGGCTATTTGTTCTTAAGGGCAGTCTTTTCTTCCTACAACCTTTCCTGGGAGGGCTGCTCCTCTTGGTTATGTGATGGGACCTCTTGGGGTTATGTGATGGGAACCTGTGGCGGCCTCCGCTTATCTCACTGTCCGAGTGGCCTTGAGCCAGTGACTTTAGCGCAACCTGGAGGAGACGTGACTGGGTGATAGCCACCGGGGAGAACCTGCCTGCTCCTTTAGGATCCTGGAAGGGCTCCCAACTGTAGTGTGGACCAAGATCTCAAGTTCATTAACGGAAAGAACAGAAGCAAACCTACAGCTTCAGTTTAGGAAGCTAAACACTAAACAGACCACCGGCACAAGTGCATTGAAAACACTTGAGTTCTGACTTGGCATGATTAGACGTGTCAAGAGTCAGGGAGGGAAACGCAGCACTCTGAATGGTCTCCAGGGGCTGAGCATGCAGGAATATGAATGTAGTGTAAGAAGCTTGAGTACTTTATCTGTGGAAGCCAGATAGAACATTCCTTTCCAAAGTTAAGTTGCTGATTTTGTGTTTGGCTAGGAATGGAATGCAAACTGAAGGAACCAAGAGATTCAACTTCCCAAGTAGGCAGTGGTCTTAACTTCTGGTGCTGTATTGAGTTTACCCTCCCTTCTCCTCCTCTCCTCTCCCCTCCCATTCCCTTTTCCTATATATGTTTTTCTTTCCTGCATGTATCTACGTGTACAATATCTAAGGACACCTGGAGAGTACCCCAGGAGGCAATAAGAAGGTATTGGATGCCCTGGAACTGGAGGTCCAGTGGTTTTGAGCTACCTTGTGGGTGGTTCTACTCTTGATCACCAGGCTGTGTCTTTGGCCCCCACGTTGGCGTTAGTTCAGCTGCCCTTGGCTTCTCTTTCCATCTGTAACTTGGGTCTTCCTTCTCAGGTTAGTGGATGCTTGCCAATCAAGCCGTTGTCCCTGGGGTCACAGGGACAGCAGTTTATCCTTCAGGTGAGTTACAGGAGAGGGGTGATACAGAATCATGGCATCCCTGATTGGGTTGTGGAAATTTCTGAGCCCCTGGTTCAATGAGATCAGTCTCGGGAGGGCGTATCTCCTCTGCATCCTACTCTTTATTTCTCTCAGTGGGTCTGCCCACATGCCTGCCTCCCTTCCATCTCCTGTTTCTCTCTGTTCCCCAATGGATGAGTAGTTCTGAGCCCTGGACTTTTGCTGGAATCTCTACATTCTATTTACAGCTAGAAGTCTGCATATGCTCAGTAAACACGATAACACACACACACATACACACACACACACACACACACACACACACGCTGGCTTGGGGTCAGGATGAGATTTTTCTATGGAAGACTTATCAGGACACTGTTAGCTCCTTTGAAACAAAAAAGTTGCTTTTTGAGGAAATCTGTCACAAAACCAGAACATGGAATCCATAAAGTCAGGGGCCAAAGGCACTAAAGACTCCCGGCAGCTTCTTAGACATTATGCTTCCTTGGTGTCGGTAGCTTTCTGCTGGAGGCGGGGCCAGGGCACCACTTCATGTATATAAATCTCCAGGTGCCTGACCTTAAACCTTCTGAAGTCTGCAGTCACCCTCTCTTCCCCCAGCTCAGTCTGCACATACATGCAAACCTAGGTATGCACCTTCCATTATCTTCATGCAGAAAGGGAAGGGATTATCTCATTTTCTTAAGAACATTATTTCTTCATTTTAATTGTGTGTGGATGTTCAGGCCTACATGTAGGTCTGTGCATATGAGCTCAGGTGCCTATGCATGCCATACATCCAGATCCCTTGGAGCTGGCATTACAGTCAGTTGTGGGCCGCCTGCTGTGTGGTTGCTAGGAAATGAACCCAGCTCTCTATGTTCTTAACTGCATTGTACCTCTCCACCCCCTTTGCTTGTTGTTGTTGTTGTTGGTGGTGGTGGTGATGGTCTTTTCCATTTGAAATACTTTGTGGATGCCTCTCCCTGGTTGTGGGAAAGCCACATTTTCCCAGTAGGGTTGGCTGAGCATAGTGGTTCAGGCCTGTCATCCCTGCCTTTTGGGATGCTGGGAAATTCAGCAGCTGCCTAAGCGACAGGATAACTTTAAGGCTAATTTGGGAAACTTAGTGAGACCCTGTATCAAAATAAACAGGGAGAAGGGTTAGGATTAGGTCTTTGGTAGAATTCTTTCGCAATATGCATAAGGCCCTGGATTCAAACTGTAGGACTGCAGGGAGGGGAGAGAATAGAGGAGGGGAGTGTGAGAGGCAGGGAGGCAGGGGAGGAGTGCTCGCTCCCATGTGGAGATGCTGGGACAGCTATTTCATGGTCCTCAAGGAAATGTGAATGTCCCATGTGTACTTTGTTCCCTCTGGTTCTCTCTCAGTCCCTAACCTCCCCAGTATTGTGCAGCATAAGTCATTCTGCATGTACAGGGGTGTGATAACCAACCCTGGCCACAGGGACGTCATGACCAGTCAGCATACAAACTGCTTCTGAAGGGGAGGCCCTTTCAGGCTGACTGGGCCTGGTGACAGTGCCCAGAGCCACAGGATGGATTACCTTGGATGTGAGATGTGGTGAGCTTCTTTCCCAGTGTCTAGAAAGCTGGGGTTCCCAGGTAGGTCCTCCTTTGACTCTGGGAGCTTATTCCCCATCTTCAGAAGGAGGCTGGCTTCAGACTGCTTCCGTGTGTTTGTCCTCTGAACCATGGGAAGTGTTAAAAATCTGCCATGTAAATAGTTTGTCTTTGTAGCTTCAGATTCCACATCCACAGAGTCAGCTAAGTAATCAAGAGTTGACACTATAGTCACCATTCTCACAGGTTTTGCATTGGGATGCCTTAAAGCAAGTGGGATGTGTATGGAGTTTACACAGATGCTAACCAATTTAAGTGGGGACTTTGGAAATTCATTGGTACCAAAAGATGACTGGTGGAGAAAGGAGGGGAGGAGCGGTGAGTGACAGTATTCCAGCTTCCAGAATCTTACTCTCCTGCACCTCCATCCTCAACAGCAGCTTAGGTAGCACAGCGTGTGTTCCATGGGAGAATTCTGGGAACCCTTTGATCCTGCAGGGCCAGGGTGAGCCAGAGTGGGTCTTACCTTTTCTACCTCATGAGAACGTGAAAGCAGCTACCACAAGGACTCTAGAACCTAGATAGGTGTTTGTTTGACAGTGTCATTTTTGGAGGTCTGGATGAAGAACATGAGTTTCTGTAACATGTTTTCAAATGAGAACCACAGTGTAAGGAGCTCTCTGTGTCAGAGATAATGGATGTCTTTCATGCTCAGCTCAGGTCCCTACAGGTCTCCAACAGTGAGGTCTAGGCTCCTATTTGGCTTGGTTGGCAACAGTGAGACTGGCCAGTGCTCATGCCTAAGTTTCTTTTCTAGTCAGGGTGTTCTTGGTGTCTTGGCAATTTTTGGGTTCTCTTAGACGCACCAACATTCAGATGGGATGGCCTTTGTTCCCTGTATAACACTAGACACAGATGTATATGGAAGAGGGACGGGTTCCCAAGGAATGTCACCTCAGAGGTGGCTAGAAGATGTGAGACTAGAAATGACATGTTACCGTTTACTCTGCCTCTGCTGAGCTCCAGGCTGTCTTCATCCTTCTTGGCCTGATGCAGAGCACACTGGCCAGACTGGCTCTACACCCCTTACACCTCTGGCTCCGCCTCTTACTCAGTGGACACATTGAACTAATGTTTAGGGATTTAGGTTTTCTTTAGCTTTTTTGGAGTCCTGAGGTTGGTTGACTCAGGACTCCTTGTCCTGTGAAGGCCAGCCGTGAGAGTGAGGAGTGATTGTTAGGCCTGCCCCCACCTTTTATGGACAGTCACACTTGGTATGCTGTCTGAAGGGCAGTCATTATCCAGAGTATGGGAAGCTGGGCTACAAGTCTGCTGGGCCCATCTGCTTTTGGACCTTTATTGGTGTGACCCAAGCTTTGCCATGTGATGAGAAGCTTAGAAAAGGTAGTCTGTCCATTATATGTCCGCTGGGTGCCAGGGCTTGGGTGCCACAGGAAGCAAAGCAGAGGAAACCCCTGCCTCAGATCTGAGCAGCTTAGAATGATGTTTGTTGGCACAAGACAAAAACCCAGCCAGGAAGGGCATGATGAGGAAGAGGAAGCTGGGAGGAGGGGCAGGAGCCGTGAGTGCAAAGGCCAGCAATCCATGGGATGACCGCTGAGGAAATGAATCCGAAGGAGCGGTTGGGCCTTCTTCATTGTAGAAAGAACTTTTTATTAACGCACATGGGTGTCCTTCTTAGGGCTTGAGGGTCTGAGTGCCTCTAGTGTGTGCTTTCCAGTTCTCCTGACTCCACTGCAGGCTGGGAATGATTATTTCCTTTTGTCAGTGGAAGGCCAGGGGCAGTTCACGTGCCAGGACTGAAAATTTTACAGAGAAATGGCAGAGTGAGAATCTGGTCTTCTAGGATGAAAGAGAAGCTTAGGCACCTAGTGTGTCCAGAGCTGAGATCCTTGTCTCTCTTGTTAAGTGGTGGCCTTTTGCCAGCAAACAGGGTGGACACAGTGAGAGCCAGAGCTTCTTGTTCTCCCCGCTGTGGGCCTCCAGGGGCAGCTGCGCAGCTGTTGCTTTGGGCAGCTTCCTCAGCCTTCCTGGCCCTCCCCTGTCTCCCACATCTTCTAGCAGGAGAGGCCAGCTTCTACTTTCGGTGTAGATTTCTTGGACGTTTTCTGAGGTTGAGAGCTAGCTATGCATGCAATTGGAATTGCATAGTTCAGGGGATGTCTCCAGTTCTTGTTGAGGGTTGCCTGTCTGAGCTATGTGGATTTATGAGAACCTCTTGGGGGCTCAGAATTGGACTGGCTGAGATCAGGCTCCTAGGTGCTGCCATTTTTCCCGTGTGTCTGCTATCATTTTCCGGTTTCTTTCACTTGGGGATAGTAATAGAGCTCACCAGCTAAAAACGTCTCTCACAAGCAGCGGCAGTTGCATGCCTTTAATCCCAGCACCTCGGAGGGAGAGTCTCTGAGTTTGAGGCTAGCCTGGTCTACAGAATGAATTCCAGGACAGCCAGGGCTACCTAGAGAAACTCTGTCTAGAAAACAAAACAACAACTACAACAACAACAACAACAACAGCAACAACAGAACACATACCACTCTGGCAATGCTTTGGAGTCTGGTTCCTGGCACATCAGTACTTTCTGACTGCACTTCTAATTGGAAAATTAGGAGAATGTTTTTACAGTTTATTCTTGCATTTCCTTTTCTTTTTAAGCCATGGTATCATTTAATTAAGATTTGTGGAGGACTCATACTTCAGACCTAATGAAAGCTGGAAATGCACTGTCTTAGCACCATGCACTCTGTCCTCGAAACGAGCAGAATCCTTGCCCTTAGCTCTGCGTCCCCGGGACCTGTGCTCTGGCTACCTGCCTTGTGCAGGGAACTGGAATAGCAGCCATCTGGCATCCTGCTGTGTGTGTGTGTGTGTGTGTGTGTGTGTGTGTTGTAGGGATGGGGTTGGGGGAGGGATATCTGTATGTGTAGCTGTGGGGGGCAGATGTGAGTAGGGGGCATGTGTATGTGGTGTGTGTAGAAGCATAGTACCTCTGTAATTCTTATGGAGCCGAAAGTTCGCATGAGCGCCCTTCCCCCATACTGTGTAGAACAGAAAGAGGTATGCTGGGTCTTCTGTAGTTGAATTTCCTATAGCAGA
Organism: Mus musculus; assembly: GCF_000001635.26. Lineage (NCBI taxonomy): Eukaryota > Metazoa > Chordata > Mammalia > Rodentia > Muridae > Mus > Mus musculus. The sequence goes on along the minus strand of NC_000077.6, from coordinate 8,495,737 downwards.
GGATCCCAGTGCCAGATGGCCCTGTTGCTTCCGTGGGGCCGAGAAAGATGCTAGTGTGTCCTGTCGTTGGTTCTCAGGACAGCCTCTACACAGAATCACTTCCATCCTTTGTGGTGGGGATGCCTGGTTGGGAGAGCCTGGGATGGAGGCATGGGCTAGTGTTGCTGTGTTTTCAGGGGCCTTTATAGATCCTTAGTGATTCTGCACATGGTTGCTTTGTTTTCTCTGTGAAGGGGACACTTGCAGGTGACTTTGGATTTGGGATCATCTTTCTAGGTATTTCCTTGTGTATTTATAACAGAGCTGGATGTAGCACATGCTTTCAGTCTCTCTGTCTGAAACCTGGCTCACTGCACTTGCTGTGTAACTATTCTCAGGACCACCAATGAAACTTCAAGTATGTGCGTTTGGCCTTGTCTGTGCAGGGAGGTGGTGTCGGGCTGCAGGTGCACCCAGTCCCCTGAGCCTGAATTCTCAGTGCCTCCCACTCCTGACAGCTGCTTAATCTTAAGTTATTTACTCTCCCAGAGCCTCTGATCTCCTTAAACAAGCAATAACAACATGAAGGTCTGTAACTGCACACTTGAGTCCGGCGTATGTATGTGCGTGTCGCCGCTTGCCTTCTCGCTAAAGACTTGCTCTTTTTACAGCTTGTGTCTATGATTCTTACCCCCAGAGCTTCCCTCCCCCAAGTTCTGCCCTAGAGTGCGGTTGAGCTTCTGTAGGCTAGACTACACATCAGTGTTCTCCAGCCTTGTCTCCTCTTGTCTGCATGCTTGCCCTACAGTGCAGTTAAACTGAAAATGGAGCTCAGGCTAAGCATGTCCTTGGAGCTGTGTTCTCAGGAGTATGTGAGTACTTAGCAGAAAACCCCCCAAACCTTTCAGTCCCTTTCCCAATATGTCAACCGATCCCAATATTTCCAAAAGCAGGCAGCATGGAGCTCAGGCTAAGCATGTCCTTGGAGCTGTGTTCTCAGGAGTGTGTGAGTACTTAGCAGAGCACCCCCAAACCTTTCAGTCCCTTTCCCAATATGTCAACCGATCCCAATATTTCCAAAAGCAGGCAGCATGGAGCTCAGGCTAAGCATGTCCTTGGAGCTGTGTTCTCAGGAGTGTGTGAGTACTTAGCAGAGCACCCCCAAACCTTTCAGTCCCTTTCCCAATATGTCAGCCGATCCCAATATTTCCAAAAGCAGGCAGCAGCTGCTAAGTCTGACCAAATGTCCCGCTGTTCTGAGGGGCCATAAGACACGTGCTCAGGGCTCGTCTCTCTGAGCTGCTGAATGAATGGGCTCAGCAGCCACCAGATAGGTGGATAGTGGCTCAAAGCTCGGATTCTAGGTGCCTAAACAACTTAGCTTTCCAGACCTCAGCAGCTCCTTTCCTGTAGAATGCCCAAGATTCCACAGTACAGAGAGTTCAGGAAGATGGGGGAGGTTTGCAGGGGAGATGTGCTGACTGTGAATTCCCGTTTATTTTAGGAAGATCTTGCTATGGCACACTCTGTGTGGCCAATGCAGTTAGAACTGCCAGTCAGCAGATTGTGGCTTGGGAATCTCCACGTACAGCCGCCAGGGCCCTAATTAATAACTGCAGCAGGGGCTTCAGCTGTTCCTGCCCACATTGTTTACATGACATTCCATGTAGTGCATGCATGCCAGCCCCGACATCTAACAGTTATCAGATACCTGTGGTACCCAGTGATCTCGTGCTGTATCCACAGGCCTTCAGCCTCTCCCATTATCTTTACTTTCCCTTCCCATTGAGCTGCATATTTAGATTTCAGCACATCCCAGAGTACTGATGGGATAGCAGGCTTATCCGTGACATAGTGAATTTAATGACAGTTAGTACCCTACATGTTCGAAAACCGTTAGCTATATCTATGGAAGTAGGTAAACTGGTGATTCTTCTTGGGGATTCACATGAACTCAGCTGGGCTCCACATTCGAAATAATGACATTAATGATTCAAAGAATGAAAAATCCCCGAACGTCTTAATAGATATGTGTGTGTGTGTGTGTGTGTGTGTGTGTGTGTGTGTGTGTAGTGTTTCCTTCATGGGTAGGTAAGTATGAAGCTAAGATAATAGCTCAGTGGTCAATTTCTTACTAGCATGCATGAGACCCTGGGTTCCACCCTCAGCATGAAAACGAAACCAAGCAGGAAAGGCAAAAATGATTTCGGCCGAATGCGTCTGATATATGAATCCTGTTTTATTGCTGCTTTCTCTGCAGAGGATTGTGTAGAGTTTGGGGACCCGAGCTGAGACTGCACTTGCGTACTATTGAGTTGCATTATAGACCCACTCATCTGTTTAGATAAGTGCGTGCCCACTGTAGTAGGTAATACTTCCTTTTCTCCCTTGCTTACAGCCTGTCTCTTTCTTTTTCTGCAGTGCTACACACACAGGGGCCAGTGGATGGCAGCCTGTATGCCAAGGTGAGGAAGAAGAGTGCCTCAGATACTGGCATCCCTAGTAGCCCCCAGGGCATGCCAGCCACTAGCAGTCCAGACCACGGAGACCACACCCTGTCAGTCAGCAGCGACTCAGGTCATTCTACTGCCTCCGCCAGGACTGATAAGACAGAAGAGCGCCTGACCCCCGGAGCACGAAGAGGCCTGAGCCCTCAGGAGAAGGCTGAGCTGGACCAGCTGCTCAGTGGATTTGGCCTGGAAGACTCTGCAAGCTCCCACAAAGACATGACTGATATGCGCAGCAAGTACAGTGGGACACGGCATGTGGTACCAGCCCAGGTCCATGTGAATGGAGATGCTGCCCTAAAGGACCGGGAGACTGACATTCTAGATGATGAGATGCCCCATCATGATCTTCACAGTGTGGACAGCCTGGGTACTCTTTCCTCCTCTGAAGGGCCCCAGTCCACCCACCTGGGTCCTTTCACCTGTCTCAAGAGCAGCCAGAACTCTCTCCTGTCTGATGGCTTTGGCAATGGTGTTGCTGAAGATCATAATGGTGTCCTTTCTCCAGACCTGGGCCTTGGTGTAGACACCCTTTACGATCGGGAGCGGATGTGTGGGGGCCGAGAGCAAAAACCGCTGCAGCCCCTGTTGAGGAAGCCCTCTGCACCCACCCCAGTGCAGGCCTATGGGCAAAGTAACTATTCCACCCAGACTTGGGTACGTCAGCAGCAGATGGTGGCTGCTCACCAGTACAGCTTTGCCTCAGATGGGGAGGCCAGGCTTGGCAGCCGCAGCACAGTGGACAATACTGGCCTTGCCCAGCCCCCACCCCACATCCCAGTTACTCCCAACCGTGGAGCCAGCAGCAGAGTGGCTGTTCAGAGAGGCATCAGCAATGGGCCAAATCCCCCCGACACACAGCAGCTCTGTCCTGGTAAAGCTCTCCAGCCCAGATTTCAAGATGACAGAGTCACGAATGGAGTCCATCAGGAGCCGAACACTGGCTCCTCCCCAGGCTCTCCTACTCTGGATATTGATCAGTCCATTGAGCAACTCAACAGGCTGATCCTGGAGCTGGACCCCACCTTTGAGCCCATCCCCACACACCTGAATGCCCTTGGCATCTCAGCTGTGTGTCCTGACGGTGTGGGAAGTGGGCTCCGGTGTAGTGGCCGGCTGGACTCTGTGGATGGCCCTGGCCGGAGCCCTGGCCGGCAAGGTGAGCTGATGGGGTGTTGGTGTCAGGTAGGAAGTATCTATGCAGCTGGGAATTTGGATTTGCTGAAACTGATGATGGAGCGGCATTTTCTACTCTCACAAGCTGTGGCCTAGAATCCAGGTGATACTGTGGCACTATAAGAGCTTGTTAGCAGAATTGAAAGGTGGGGAGAAAGAGGTGTAAAACTTGCCTATAAAAATGGTTTGGGGCCGGGTGGGCCCCCCTGAAGATTCCTCTTCTTAGGAATCAGTGTCTTATTTCACATACTTGTCACGCTTGTTGGTAAGTGCAGTAGGTCATTTGGAAGCACCAGATAGCCTGGTCCATGTTCCTTTGCCACCTGCCAGCTGTGTGATTTAAAACCTATGTATACATCTCTGAGCCTCAGTTTCCATGCCTGAAGAATCAGCTCAACAATGAAACTTTTCTCAGTTCAAGAATGTCCCTTTAGGGAAGAGTGCCGGGCGTCTTGGTGAGTCAGAAGACCCTGCTGGGCTCTCGAGTCATTCTTGTAGAAACAGAGCAGGAGCCACCATGTGTTAGAGAGGAGCTTGGAGGGTCTTGATGACTGAGGGAGACAGGTACATGGAGCAGAAAGTGGAGAGTGTGGAGTGGCCTCAGACACAGCAGATCTGGGTTCCTGGATCCTGAAAGCTGTGATTTAGAACCAAGACCTAAGCCCAGCAAGGGTGACAGCCACTGTGTGAGGGCCGTTTGTGTACTGCACCTTCTGAAGTTGGTAAGAGTTGTCAAGAGAAAACTGTGTGGGCCTTTCTGCCTTAAAACAGGGGAACTGGACACCAGAGCAGGGGCTTCCTGGCAAGGCCAAGCTCAGTAGCCGTGGACAGTGTCCTCTGGCCAAGTCTATGGGAGTATTTCCTGCAGACTGCATCAGAGTGACGATAAAGCCTGCTTCGGGATCAGATTACTACCAGGTGTTCCTTGTGTGTGTGAACACAGGTCAAGAGGGTTTGAGAGACACCTTTGTCATTGGATGCAAAGGCAGACAGCAAGCCACAGTGTATGACGTGGGCGGAACATCCTGAGAAAAGGTCTGGGAGTTAATGGAAGGGACAAGGCTCTGGCTGGGATCTGCACAAAGTTATCCCTGGAGGGGACTGGCCAAGGTGAGGCGCCTATGTGAGGGTGATGAAGTGGCTGCAGGTGGTGGCGGGTAAGGTGGAGCTGTGGGTGGTGTTGGGAGCCCGGACCAGGAAGGCAAGAAAGACAGTGCAGGAGAAGGCTGTCCCCATCTCTTCCTTCCTCCCATGGTTGCTTTTCTGTGCTTCTCAGTGAGTCCGTGTGAAAATCCCCCTTCTTGGGTGCTAGTAATGCTGATGATAGAAGTCCCTGTGTGGGCTGACTATTGCTTTAGGGTCCTGGCAGAATGGCTTAGTTCATCTTCCAAGGCCCCTTGCTTCAGGGCCTTGCTTCACCTTGCTGTCACGTCTGTGGAGACTACTAGGTGATGACAGGGCTTGAGTTCACGTAGACCCTGTGGTATAGACCCATCCATGGTCTCTGCCCTCTTTAGAAGGTTGCAGCCTGGCTGATGTCTGGCCCCCTCCCCTTCAGGCAAGAACAAGATCTTGTAGCATGGATCCTAACCAGTGTCAGGGTTGCGTGGACTGCCAGCTAGCTGGCAGGCTGCTATCAAAGGACAGGGTTGCTGGGACTTTTGCTCATGCTAGCTGTGGAAAGGAAGGGCCATCCCAGTGTCTGGTGATGAGAGGTGAGAAGAGAAGCCAGATTACATTACCTGGGACATGCTGGGATCACTGGACTAACAGCAGGATCTTCTCGTTGGCTGGAGTGCTGGTAGGTTTGTGTTCTCCCCAATACAGTTCTGAGGAAATTCAGAGTTCTAAGGTTTCAGTGGAAACACTTAAGCAAACTCTACGACCCTTTGCTTAAGGAATGTTCTTGGAAGGCTGTACTTGGGAAGAATAAATCAAACGCCTTTCTTCCAGGAACAAAATCCCCTCCTGAGTTTTGGAAAACTTTGCATGTGTCTAGCGGTGTATGTGGGTGGACCCAGGACTCAGGCGCAGGTGCCTTTTTTTTCTAGTTGACTGAATACAGTCCTGAGGGATACCCCATTCCTATAGGAAAGGTATACAGCCAGGGACTGGACTTCTGCCTTCACGTTGGCCTTCCTTAAATTACTGAAGAAATGGGTCACTTTACTAACTAGAATTTTATTTTAACCTTACACCCGCTTTAATTCCTCTTCTTATAAACATACATATAATAATCAAATGAAATAACTTTTCTACTTAAACAGATTAGTAATTTATCAGTCTATCTTTGTTCAACAGGCATCTTGGGTCATTGTCAATCCTTGGAACTATAGTGGTATCATAATATATATACCGGGAATATGTATAAAACAAAAACACCTTCTGCAAAGGTGCTTTTGGAATTCAGAGTCCTGCTGCGAATGAGGTTCTGTCCCTAAGCAGCAGGCAGGAACACAGAGCTCAGCGTGAGGACAGAGCTGAGCCGGTGGGTGACAACCTTCTTATAGCCAGCTAGCTATTCTTCCAAGATGAACTTGCTGTGTTAGTCAGCACCCAGTTCCCAAATGGTCCCAGGCTTGCACTACACTGCATATAAGAAGCCTGGCTGTGGTGTGGGCAGCCGCACAACCTGACTCTTGGGGCTCAGGGCAGGCAAACTTGTTTGGATAAAAATCCCATCAGAAAATGCTCATGTGCTTATGCACCTGGGTGAAGAAGGGGGCAGTCTTTCCTCCCCGGCAGGTAGAGAAAATGCTACAACCCTATTGTTCTTAAATTTTATAATTGAATTAAAATTTTTTTATTTATTTTTATTTTATTTTTATGTGTATAGGTATTTTGCCTGCATGTATGTCTGTGTACCACTTGTGTGTCTGGTGCCTTCAGAGTCCAGACGAGGGCATCAGATGCTCTGGAACTGGAGTTTGGGAAGATTGTTAGTCACCATGTGGTACAGAGACTCATGCACAGGTCCTCTAGAAGAGTAGAAGAGTGAGTAGCTCAGCTTTGAACTGCTGAGCTACCTCTCTGGCTCCTGATTGGAAGATTTAAGTTTAGTGTGCATGCTCCCATCTCTGAATGGAAAGGGTTAATGATGAATGTTATAAAACAGAAATCCCCAGACGTCAGGGAAATTCAGAATAGTACAAATGGCTAAGCAACTGATTTGTTTGAACCCCTGTAAGTTTTGGGGTGTTATAAAAAGCCTTTACTTTACACAGTTCCCAGGTCTCTTTGTCCAGGAGCGAGTGAGGGCTGCCTAGCTGCAGAGCTGAGTAAGAAGGGCCCAGTGACACTGCAAGGCTTCATGATTCCAGTGCAGGAAACCCCTCCCCGTGGTGGATGCGGAATTGCCTGAGTCTTGTACACGCATGGAGATTCGGGGCTGCAAAGTTCCCAGAATGTGGCATCTTTTCCATAGGCCCACTTCCGCCCTCCTTTCCTCTTCATCCCCATGCCAGCTCCTGCTGCGTTTCCAATTCTGAGCATAGATGCAGGTTCACTGTAGGATGCTGGAGCCTTAGCATCCTCAAATCAGTAAGACCCTTCATGTTCCATCATGTCTTAAATGCAAGAAAGCTGCCGTGCAGTAAGGAGAGCAGCTCTACCAGGTTCCTCCTGGGGACTATACTCCAGCAGAGCTGTGCAGCTGAGTCACTCACACCAGCTGTGCAGGGAATAGCAGGCCGTATGCTCCCTCGGGGGTGGGGGTGGTGGTGGGAGGGGTGGCTTGTTTCTGAAGAGAAACCACAATTTGAAGGCTGTACATTTCACAAGTACAGTAGGAATAATGGTACTGCTGTGGCTGCAGTCGATGCTGACAGGGATGGCAGTGATGGTGGCAATGGTAGTGACGGAAACACACTTACAGTCGTTCGGATCTTACCTGTCTCCCAAAGGTCCATGTGATAAATGCTTGCTCTGAGAAGGTGCCGTTGACACGTGGCAGAAGTTGTAACTAGTGGAGCCTCGCAGGTTTTAGGTGATTGGGGTGTGTCCTGAGAAGGATAATGGAAACCTGTCCTTTCTCTTTCTCCTCTCCCGTGCTCTCTGGCCAGGAGGAGGCTTTGACTTTGCGGTGCCTTTCTGCTATAAAGGCTCTAGGACCAAAGCAGCAGGGCCAACTGATTGTGGGTTGAAACCTCCAAAGTCCTGTGCCAAAATAGCCCTTTGTTCTTTCTGGGATGGTTATCTCAGCTACTGGTGATGAATAGCTAATGTGAGATTTTTATTCTAGCTAGAAACTTTCATTCCGCTGGACTTGCTTTTCTAGAAGGATCTTGTTGTTGTTAGTTGGTTGGGGGGGGGGGTGTTTGTTTTGGTAGATTTTGTGGGATCTGCTCAATAGAAAGTCATGCCATTTGCCAGAAGAGTAGTGGTGGTGATAACAGTGGTGATGGTGATAGCAATAATCATGATGATGTGGTAATGGTTGTGGCAGTGGTGATGGTCACTATAGTGATGGTTTTCATAGTGATGGTGGTGGTGGTGGTAATGGTGATTGAGAAGATGGTGGTGATGCAGTGAAGGTTGTGATGGTGATAGAGATAATTCACTCTGAGTACCCTCTCTGTTCTAGTGATTTCAGACCACTAGGAAGGAAAAGGCCTCCCTCTTGTCCACACTTCTTCTCTTGGCCATCCTTTATTCTGCTGCAGTCCTGCCCTTTGACCAGCCAGGCTTTTTCACGATGTTTGCTGGGATGGGTAAAAAACCTTAGAGGTCTTTGTGAGCAAAGATCTTCTTGTTAGGCAGCAATGCAGACGCCCTTCTGCCCCAGCTGCTCTGCTAGATGGAAGCTGAGCTGAGGTGAGGTTGTGCGGCAGTCGGATTCCACCATAGGACCAGAGAGGCTGTCCAGAGGTGAGGAGTCATTTCTGGCACCTGTGTTGCTGATGGCAGTGCCATCTCCCTTGTAAAACCGGGTGAGGGCAGGCAGGGTGGGGGAATTTTGCTTCTTCAAAGTGCCTGGTGGCCAGTAAGACTGCACCTTCACTCTGGTGTGATGTACCATGGATGTACCTGATTTGGCAGACCCCCAGCCTCTGCCCTCCTGTTGCCCCCTGCCAATTTCAGTTCAGCCTGCAAGTGGGTAGATTTCTGGGATCCCAGCCTTTAAGTGGCAGTGGTGTGGTGGGGCTACCCTGAGAAGAGAGGCACCTTTGGAGCCTGTCTTTCTGTGTATGACAGAAAGCTGGCTGCCTGTTCCATACCTTGGAGACTTTTCGTTTTGTGTTGTTAAAGTATTTGATTCTTGTTCCATTAGTCTCAGTGGCCCGATGACAGGAACCTGGCAGGCACTTCTTGCACATAGCACCCTGGCCTATCTGCCTGTGTTTTTAGAATTCCTTTGCTGTGGGAGGGGCGCATGAAGCTTCAGATTGCAGCTTGTAGTACTTCCCCTGTGTGCTTTCATGGCAGGGACCAGAGATGTGGAAGAGGAGACCCTCATACACTTCACTTTTGCTAACACTTTTCGGTCCCCATCACTGCTAGCAAGTCAAAGAACCTGGGAAGTTGTTCCATGAGACCCTCACACCCAGTTCTCACTGGTACAGGAATAATGGCCAGACAGATGCCCCCAGAGGGTGTGGTATTTAGGGAGGCTCGGTACTAAACATTCAGTACCAGGTAGAGATGTCAGGGATGCAGACTGGGCGAGGTGGGCCCCCACCACTGGTTCAGTCTTGTGTTCCAGGAGCCCAGAGGGTGAGCCACGGGACCTTGGGCAACTCAAGCTTGTCTGTATGATCACTGTCTCATCAGTGGTGATGGTGGATCTGACAGGGAGCACTATGGGTAGGACTTTGTTATGGATCAGGAGTCATGACTCAGAGTCACTTGAAGGGACTTGGTGCATGGAAATGTCATGGGTGATGTTTTCTTCCAGCTCTGCAGAGGAGAGAATTCTTTGGGGACACTTTTCAGTGGTCCAGTATTGCTTGACTCGACATATGGGAGGCCTTGGGACTTTTCCCTGCAAGGGGTGGGGAGCTACCAGGTCACAGTTCTTCTAGGACAGCTATACTGCTGTACAGTCACTACCATCCTGTGGCTTCTCAACTTTCTCTACTCCTCCCAGAGAAGACTTTAACCCATTAGTGATCACCCAACCTTAGCGGGCAGCACACTAACTTACTTCCCTAGATTAGCTGTTCTTGCTTCTGGTATAAATGCAGTTGTATACTATGTAGCTCTTCTTGGCCGGTTTCTTTTACAGAGCACATTATGTTTAAAGGTCTGTGATTATTGGAGATTCATTCCTGTTTATGGCTAAATAATACTCCATAGTTGATCTATTCATCTATCAGTGACACTAGGATTCTATCAGCATTTGGCTGTTGTGAATATTGATGGTATGCGCATGTGTGCACACATACCTGTTTGAATACCTATTGGCTTATTACCAGATATGGATTTACTGGGTCACAGGGCGGTTCTTGCTGAGTTTGCTGGAGAAACCACCTCCAGCCTTCTATATGGACAGCTTCTCTCCAGAAGCATTTGGTCTGTTGTCATCTCGTAAGAGACCCAGGTTCTAGGAAGGCCACCTCTGAGTATTCCATATAGTGGAGGCCAAATCCTTTCTCTTCATCTGGATGAAGAGACTCTGACAGTTCTCAGGCTTGGTAAGGTCAGTTGTGATTTCTGATTCTGCCTCATGGCCTTTGTGTCATGATGTGGGCCTTGACTAAGGGGATGCACTGTGTCCTCTGTAGATGTAGTAGAGGATGTTACTTATAAAAGGAAGGAACCATAACTGGGCTCTAGAAACGTACTGATGAGTGGAATGTCCTACATGTGAGTAGTGGGCGAAGTGACAGGGATTTATTCCTTTTGGAATTAGGAGATCTTTATTTGCAGAATTCATTCAGCAATGGGGAGATGTTCTCTCCCTTTCAGACAGCCTTCCCCACAGCAAGCACTTCCAGGATTCCCAGGGCAGCACATTAATTCCATTCCCTTGTCGAAGCTTTGCAGAAGTCTCCTTCCCTAATGGTTAGGGACAGAGATGGGAAGGAAGGGATGGCCCCGTGTATATGCAGAGGGCTTTTCCTGCCTTCTTACTGATGCCACTCAGCATGTGGGCTCCCAGTGTCCTACCCACTTTCTTTATGGGAAATGCATGCCCCCTGCTCTTGAGAAACAAGCCTACCAGGTGACCGGGCCTACTGAGCCTGTCTTGGTTCAGCTTGCCACATTAGTGGGTTCCAGGGTATATTTGAGCTGAGCTAGCCTTTCTCTATTCACTCTCTGTAGAGGTTCTGTCTGTTTACTTGAGTGAGCTGAACTCAGGAGGCCCTTACCTCAGCACAAACCAGCCTTTGCCTTATTTATTTTCACTCTCAGGAATGTGAGGGAGTTTCCAAAACCACCCCATGCCATGGGGTGCCAGCATTGCTTCATTCTTACATGATCCTATAAAGACCAGTCATTTACCAGTGCTTCTCCTTCTAGGGTCCCAAATCGAAAATAAGGATTGTGTTGCAGAGTGGGTCATGCTCTCGGACCCGTTCCCTTTCATTTTCATTAGTTGTGTGTTATTGTGTGTATGTGAGATGCTTAGTGTGGCCAAGCAAGTTAACCTGTCCATCCCACTGCATGTGTGTGCAGAGTTCCGGTAAGAGCTAAGTCCACTGTCACCTGGGCGGGGCATATTCTTTCCCGATTTCATCTATTCTTTTCACTGCACACTGTAACCACCTGGGGGCTTTTGGGATGTGGGTGGTAAGGATGACTCTGTTCACTTTGGTCTGCAAAGAGTGGCTGTTTGGCCTGGTAGGGACTTGAGTGTCTGAAGTACTTTATGCTCACCCACTGACTCCTGGGTCCAGATGTGCTGTGCCTGTAAATTGAAAACATTGACAGTTGTGCCGCGGCTCCAGGGGAAGAGTAGATGGAAAAGAGGAAGAATGAGGCCCTCAGTGGAGGGTTGTAATGGCATTCTGTGGAGAACCACATGGTTATAATTGTGGTTGTGTATCTAGGCACTTGGAGGCTGGGATGTTCCCCCTGGTTGCTTCTAATGGGGCCAGAGCTTGGGACCGTGCTGTAGAGGACAGCCAGTGGTCATGTAGCTGCCCATAAGCTGCCTTCCACAGGACTGGTAGGTTTATTTTCGCAGCACAGTGGGCCGTATGCCTCACTGAGGAGAGGATTCTGCCCTGAAGACTCAGTATGGGTGTCATAGCATGGATGCCATGATGTCTCCTGCTCCGTTCTCCTCTCCCTCTTTCCAGATAGGCCAGGTGATACCAAGAAACTCAGTGAGGAAGGGTTTGGTACCATTGTCACGATTAGGACTTTGGTACATTTGAAGAAGTGCAGAATTGCCAAGGAGCATTGTGGGAGATTTATCCTAAAATGTAGTTTTCCAGCTAAGTGGTCTAAACTCCTTCCCCCAAAAACACACTCAGAGTTTCGCAGTAACAATGGGCTATCCTATACTCAGTCCTGCATGGCAACACAGTGCCTGACAATCTTGGTCTGCATCCAATTCGTGTGTGCCCTGTGCTTTGCAAACCTTCCCACAAGACCTCCAGTGTCTCCAGATGAAGCGCTTGAGGGAGTTCACTCTCATGATTTCCCCACTATCATAGTGGCCTTGGTGGGGATGCCCCCTAGCCTGGCTGTCTTTGCCCTACTCCCACACTGCCCACACAGCTGCCTGGCCTTGGAGTGCTATAGGACTCTGTCCCTATCTGTATTCTCAGTCATTTAGCCTCAGCTTCCCAGTCTCTCTGAGGTTCAGTGCCCTCCAGAGACTCATGGTAGTCTCAGCTCCTGTTTTGCTTGACAAGGTCTGTGGTCCTGGGCAGTGCCCAGAGGGTGTGCCCACATATCAGCGCAAGGACTTGGGGGGTAGCAGGAACGGGGAAATAGGGACTCAGGTCCCAAGCTCTAGCCTGGAGTCCAGTGGGTCCTTTGGGTTAGGTGTAAGGATGATCCCGTGCAAAGACAAATGAATGCTCAGAGGTACTGATAACAGTTGGTGGGCTGTGGGGCGTCCAGTCAGTGCTGCCACTTGGTTTTTCTGGTTGCCCCTCCTCCATAGGGGGCCTGGCTGCATGGAGAGTTCCTGGAACAAGACTCATTGGCATAATGACAGGCCAATACTCCGTGTTCCCGTAGGCCTTAAGTGTCCTGGTGCATTCTGAGCTTCCTGAGCTTTTGAAAGTGCCAGGGGCTGGTTCAGGTTTCCTCTTCACTGGCAGGGATCCTGCTGGAAGTAGGTGTAGCTCCCCACAGCAACTGGGCCCCAGCAGGTACTGGTGGGAAGGGAGCCAACTGGGCCCCAGCAGGCACAGGTGGGCCTGCCACAGTTATAGGAGAGGCCCTGTGCCTGTAAAGGTTCCCTTGAGCTTGATTTGGTCCCTGTTTCCCTTGGGTGTTCTCAGAACCCAGAAGGGATTGGTGTGAGTGTGAGGCTGCCCAGAACCCAGAGAGGGCTCCTTCAGCCCAGCCCAGCTTCTCTTGCATATCAAACCAGCGTCAGTCGTGTCCTTAGAGAATCCACCAGCATCCCCTGCTCCCATGAAGTCTTTTTGTTTTATTTTGTTTTTCCTCCTTTCCTGGTTTCTTCTGGAAAGTGAGAAATAAATATTGCTGTGGCTACCCGTATGGCATGAATTATATGCAGTGTTCAGAGAGTAGGGTTTACCTACTTCCTCCTTGACCCAACAGTTATTTTGCTATTCAGATTGCCCACGCTCATCAAGTCAGCTTTACCCTGGCAATCTGAAGTCAATAGTGTAAACCCATGCTCTGCCGTTTCTGCAGATGTGGAACAGCAGCCGTGATGCAGCCCCCGACTCCCATCCCTAGCCCCTGGAGTCCTGCTAGGAGATTGCAGATAAGATAGCCCCAGGGACACCCCCTGAGCAGGGGAGGACAAAGGGTGGTACATAGCGGTGGCTGTGTGTGCAGGTGGATTTATGTTAATGAAGAGTGTAACCTAGTGAGCATCAAGGATTTATTACTCTGCAGATGCTCACACATTGAGCCTAGAGTGGAAAAATAAACAAAAAGCCATGTGTCTTCCTCACAGTATGGCACTGTTCCCAGGGAAGGGAGGGTCGGGAACCTGTGTTTGGCAAAGGGAGGCTACCCTCTGGCTCCTGCCCTCCTGTCTCTCACCCACTCCCAAGACACCCAGTCCTCATTGGGATGGACATGAGAGCTGAGATCTAGGCATGATCGCAGGGATCGGCACCATGCCTGGGCACGTGGCTACCTCCACATCTATCTTCTGTAAGGAATCCAAGCCCCAGAGAGGCAGCAGTGCAGAGACGCCATGCTTTCTGTTTCAGTCTTTCTAAAGGGGGCGACCAGCTTGGCAGGCACCAGAGATAGTACATGACACCCATAGAGAAATGTCCCTGTGGCAGCCAGCCTCCTTCCAGATCTCAAGATAACTAGGGTGTGAGTAGAAATGTCTGCTTGCTTCTGTGTCTTTCCTATCTGGGAACAGTGGCTAAGAGGCCCTGGCGTGGTGAGAGGTGTCAGGCTGAAATGGAGGTGCCTATGGTTTTCTGTGGGTAGTCCCTAGCCCACCTTTCTTCTGAGGCTCTGGTGTCTATGTCTGAAAACATAAAAGATACAGACAAAGGAACCAGAACTTTGCTAAGAGATAGTATCTTCTAGAAATGTCAGAGAAGTCATACTCGAACTCTTATCAGCATGGTGGCCTAAACATGACCTGGCCAGGTAATGCCAGTAGACATGTTAACATGGATAGGGAGAGCTCAGGAGGTCTCAGCCCTGCACAGAGAACTGCAGGCAGCTGAGGGTTGCTGAGAGCAGAGAGAAAGTCACCAGGAAAAAGCATGGAAATGCTTATCAGATAGCAAATGGTCAGCCCTGAAAATATATAAATACAAGTTAACATATGGACTAAGCAGGTTGTTCTATGTATTTAGGAATATGTGTGTGTGTATGTATATACTATATGCACATGTATTATATATCAGCAGTTAAAGAAAAAGGGACCATGGATTTGAATAAGAACAAAGTGTAGGAAGGGGGAAATGATATAATTATAGTATAGTTTTTAAGAATAAAATTATGAAAAAGAATTGTAGTTTGAAAGCTTGAAAAAGATGGAGACATCCATAGAAGATATAAGCCCTTGTCTGGAATTCCACATCCCAGAGATTGGATTTTGAATATTTTGGTGCCATTGTCTTCTTTCTTTGGTACCCTAAAGCATTTGCCATTGCACCTCTGACACTGATACATGGCTGTTTACTGATTTGCTGAGTGATGCAGAGTGAACTCTCAGCTCCGAAACTGGGCTGCTGCTCACCACTTCAGTGATGAGTGGATTATGGACCTTTCATGAAGAAAGGCCTGCTTGCTCAGCAGTCTCCATGGGTACTCCTACTCTTTCTGACCTGTCTTCTTTGTCACCATTGCTGGGGCGGATGCAGGCACCTTGGATCTAAGGCTGCTGCTGTCCCCTAAGACTTTCTCTCACTAAGCCTTGTTAGTCCTGCTGTGTCCGACTTCCATCCCAGGACCACACATCTTGAGAGTTAGGATGGCCGCCTGTCTCTCTGAGAGTGAATTTTGGTGACCTTGTGTGAAGTCTCCTCCCTGTGCAGCAGACACTTTACAGATGGGGCCATCTCCTCAGCCCCCATTTAGTTACTGTTCTTGAGATAGCTTCTCAGCACCTAGTCCAGACTGACTTTGAACCCACGGTGGCCCTGCTTCATGGAGTCACATGCTCGCCCCTCCATATTTGTAGGGATTTTGTGTTTTTAGCTTAAGCCTAGACTGCCAACAAATCCTCCTTTGTTATGAAAGACTGCATTGTGACTTGAAACATTATCACCTTTGTAGGCTGCTGCAGGTAACCCCTATTGCCCAATTTTAAGAATTCCCTGGAAGAAAGTTTAAAAAGCTAACCAGCTAGCCAAGACCTATTTTTCTGCCCAACAAGACGATCAGGCTTGGCTAAGAGCAGGAACCAGGTACCCCTGGGTCAGGAGTAAATGCCTGTGGAGATTCTGGCACTGGGTTGTTAAATGTTCATTCTTAGTGTTCCCCCATGTGAAGACTCAGTTTGCCACAACAAAGCCTCATGCCTGGCTCACTGCGGGTGCTCACCTTCTTATAACAGGCCTGGGGCTGGATCTTAGCTGGTTCTCTCTGAACTTGAGCTTAGCCATAGTCTACTGTCCTAGCATTGTGGGCTGAGTTCTGGCACCTGCCTTGCCCTTTCTGGATGGAGTGCTCTGACTTGTCTCTGGGCATCCCATAGCCTGCCCATAGCAGTCCTCCTGTCCGTGTAGAGTGGCTGACTAGTGACGACGTTGTCCGGGGATAGTTTAAGATGGGTTTTATCAGAGGTCTCTGCTGTAAGGATCGTACCCATTTGTTTTTCCTCCTCATTGGCTCCTCAGGTGATGACCCCATTGGGGGACGGCTTCGTAAGCTGAGCATCGGGCAGTATGACAATGATGCTGCGAGCCAGGTGACCTTCTCTAAGTGTGGATGGGGAAAGGCTGGAGTGGACCCAGCCCCAAGCCTGGGATCATTTTCCTCTCCTGAAGACATCAAAGAGGTATGTGCTGGTCCTGTGCCCATCTCCTCTCAGCGCCACTTGTTTTCCTGTCTTTATGCTTAGGGAAGTGGCTATGCCATGTCCTTGCACAACATCACCAGTCACTGAAACTTCTCTGCCTTTGGCTGACCTCCTCGGCTGATATAAATGGTTCTTAAGTGACAGACAGGGGTTCTGATTGAGAGGGAGCACAGGCCAGAGGGCCTGGGTGGGGGCCACATAATCCCAGATATGGCAATAGAGGGGGTACATCATTTGAGGCCATTGGAGCCTCAAAGCTCTTATCTGTAGAATGGGGGTGAAATGCATACAGGTGGGATGTGAAGGTTAGGAAGCATCGGCCTGACCCTAGCAGGGCTCTGCAGATGGACGTACAGCCAACAGCTATTGCTGACTTCTAGTCTGCCACTCAGGGCCCTCATGCAAATGATGACCCCAAGGAGATCCTCAGACAAGAGACTCCAAGGTAGTTAAGGCTTCTCATCAGAATTTGGCAGGGCAACCTCCCCAGATAATTAGCCCTAATTATGTACCTGACTATCAAGTTGAAACATTGGAGCCTTTCAAGTAGGCAAAAAGAAAAGACAGCTTATTTATCGTCTTCACTTTTACAATTTTTGTTGATAGCTGGGATGGCTCTCCCATGGAAGGGTCTGCTCATGTTTTGTGACTTCCTGTGTTTTTTAATTCCCTGTGGCAGTGATGTTGTTAAAGAATCCTTGGTGATGCTTTTGTGCTCACTGGTAGGATGCACACTTCCCTGGCAATGTCTCCATCACTCTTGTCTCCCTGCCGCCCAGCACCATGTTAAAGATTGTAGTCCACAAGCTCCTTCTCTCCGTCTCCAGCTTTGACGATAGTTGAGCTTCTTCCCCATAGTGATGCCAGTGTCGTCCTTCCTGACCCACTCTCAGCTATCTTGAGGGGCCAGATCTGTGGCAGGGACCTTTCTGTGATTTCTCACATTTCTGTTCTTCTTCTATGCTGATTTCAGACGGTGATCACTGCATATCCCTCTGACCTCAATATGATCGATGGCAGGATTCCAAACAGCAAGGAGTCATCTATGTGTCTGACCCCATCATTCCCTGTGTCTCCGGAAACACCATATGGTAAGAAAGAAGAAAAACTAGCTGGGTACAACTTGGTACTTCAAGATGGGGGAGTGACAGTATCCTTTGTTGTACTGTTTTGTCCAGTGAAAACATCGCCACGCTACCCTCCGTTCAGTCCACCTGAGCCCCAGCTGAGCAGCCCAGCCAGTTTGCACAAAGGTCGAGGTAAGAACCCATATGCATGGTTGCTGTTTCTACCAAGGCATTTTCTGATGCAGAAATATTTCCATTTGGGTCATATCCCAATATCCTTGGGCAAGGACATGTCTTTCTAGACCTTGGGATGTGGCTATCAGTGCCTTGGTTGGGAGTTGAGTAGTAGTAAGACACTGAGAGGATTCTCAGGATTCTTAGGAATCAGGTTTGATGCTCACATATGTGGCAATTTAGGCTCAATTCAGTAGGGTTGGCTCTCAGCTTGGCATAGGTGCTTAGCTTGCTGGTGAATTCTCCATTCAGCAAGGAGTTTGAAGGAGGAATGCTATCTAACTTCACTATGCAAATGAGTTCCAGCAAAGAGCAGGGTGTCTACATGAGCCCTACAACATGGTCATCTTTATGTGCTGCCGTGTGTGAGCCAGCTCCTAGCCGAGGCACACTTGGATTTCCTGTCCCTAAACCCTTGTTCTCTACGTTGAAACCTAGAGACTTTCAGTATTTCGCACTGTAGGGAGAGAGTGCTAAGAGTCCAGTGCTTCTTCCAGGTAGAAATTGCCCACCTTTCTTGGGATCTTGGGATGAGTTGGGCGTAAGCAGATGGAGAGATGCCCCACATATATTCTTTGTGATCATTTAATTTTCATAATGTAGTTTGCTGCTGCTATTCCCTGAAAATGCAGGCATTCTCTGGCCATAATCCACAGGCACGTCAGTCCACCAGAGGTCCAAAGAAAGATCCTAACCTGCACCAGTTCTCCCTTAGAGCCTGGCTTGTGACAGCCTGTTCCGTAGACTGAGGAAGTCTCTGCTTAGTAACAGGGCTTTGAAGAAGAGGACTTTGGCTTCAAGGTTACTCTTTCTGCACTGCCTGGGGGGATTTGAAGTTGAACTGGCCATTCAGTACCATTGCTTCAAGTTGTTCTCTGGGCGAGTTTACTCTCCTGTCCCTCAAAGGCAGTCCCTAGGCTACTCCTGTCCTTGAGGAAGGACCCAAGCTCCTTGGTCTTCAGGCTACACTTTGGTCAGCAGGACATGGTTCAGCCATTTTAATAATTGATTTATATAACACAAGCTTCAGGTTTGAACTCTTACGAGGCTGCTCCTAGATAGCTTCTTAAACTTCTTTTTTTTAAATTTATTTTTTAATTCAATTTACAGCTCCATCACAGTCCTTCTCCCCACTCTCCTCCCAGTCTCACTCCCACAAATCCCTCCCTCCATTGCCCTCTCCTTTTCTCCTCAGAGAAGGGGAGCCTGCTTGGGTACCAATCCACCCTGGGGCATCTAGTACCAGCAGGTCTAGACACATCCTCTCCCATTGAGGTCCAACCAAGCAGTCCAAGTAGGAGGGAAGAGGATCCAGTGTCAGGGGACAGAGACTGAGACAGCCCCCCTTCCACTTGTTATAGGAACCACATGAACACTAAGCTGCACATTTGCTACAAATGTGTAAGGAAGGGGTCTAGGTCCAGCGCCTGCATGTTCCCTGATTGTGGCCTAGACTCTGTGACCCCTCCAGACTCAGGTTAATTGAATCTGTGGGTCTTCTTGTGGTGTCCTTGACCATTCTGACTTGGTCTAGCTTCTCAAACTTAAAAAAGCATGTGGTACACACAGCTCGTAGTCTGAGTACAGGTCTTCTCTATCGTGGTCTGCTCTGGTAGAGCCATGCATGATCTCTCCTTTCAATGGAGTGAGAGGCTTGGAAATTAGCAGTGGCCACCACAGACACAAAGTGCTCATTCAATGAACACCACAGGGACTAGCCACTAGAGGGTGTGGTCGCAAGGGTCAGACTGATAACATAGACAAATTTCCCATACCCCATTGAGCCATCCCCTCCCCACCCACAACAAACTCCATGTACATTTATTTTATTTTTTTGAGTGATGAGTTTTTTTTAATTAGGTATTTTCCTCATTTACATTTCCAATGATATCCCAAAAGTCCCCCATACCCACCCCACCCTCACTCCCCTACCCACCCACTCCCTCTTTTTGGCCCTGGCGTTCCCCTGTACTGGGGCATATAAAGTTTGCAAGTCCAATAGGCCTCTCTTTCCAGTGATGATCGACTAGGTCATCTTTTGATACATATGCAGCTAGAGTCAAGAGCTCCGGGGTACTGGTTAGTTCATATTGTTGTTCCACCTATAGGGTTGCAGCTCCCTTTAGCTCCTTGGGTACTTTCTCTAGCTCCTCCATTGGGGGCCCTGCGATCCATCCAATAGCTGACTGTGAGCATCCACTTCTGTGTTTGCTAGGCCCCGTGGCATAGTCTCACAAGAGACAGCTATATCTGGGTCCTTTCAGCAAAATCTTGCTAGTGTATACAATGGTGTCAGTGTTTGGAAGCTGATTATGGGATGGATCCCTGGATATGGCAATCACTAGATGGTCCATCCTTTCGTCACAGCTCCAAATTTTGTCTCTGTAACTCCTTCCATGGGTGTTTTGTTACCAATTCTAAGAAGGGGCAAAGTGTCCACATTTTGGTCTTCGTTCTTCTTGAGTTTCATGTGTTTAGCAAATTGTATCTTATATCTTGGGTATCCTAAGTTTCTGGGCTAATATCCATTTATCAGTGAGTACATATTGTGTGAGTTCCTTTGTGATTGTGTTACCTCACTCAGGATGATGCCCTCCAGGTCCATCCATTTGCCTAGGAATTTCATAAATTCATTCTCTTTAATAGCTGAGTAATACTCCATTGTGTAAATGTACCACATTTTTTGTATCCATTCCTCTGTTGAGGGGCATCTGGGTTCTTTCCAGCTTCTGGCTATTATAAATAAGGCTGCTATGAACATAGTGGAGCATATGTCCTTCTTACGGGTTGGGACATCTTCTGGATATATGCCCAGGAGAGGTATTGTGGGATCCTCCAGTAGTACTATGTCCAATTTTCTGAGGAACCGCCAGACTGATTTCCAGAGTGGTTGTATAAGCTTGCAATCCCACCAACAATGGAGGAGTGTTCCTCTTTCTCCACATCCTCGCCAGCATCTGCTGTCACCTGAATTTTTGATCTTAGCCATTCTGACTGGTGTGAGGTGGAATCTCAGGGTTGTTTTGATTTGCATTTCCCTGATGATTAAGGATGTTGAACATTTTTTCCAGGTGCTTCTCTGCCATTCGGTATTCCTCAGGTGAGAATTCTTTGTTCAGTTCTGAGCCCCATTTTTTAATGGGGTTATTTGATTTTATGGAGTCCACCTTCTTGAGTTCTTTATATATATTGGATATTAGTCCCCTATCCGATTTGGGATAGATAAAGATCCTTTCCCAATCTGTTGGTGATCTTTTTGTCTTATTGATGGTGTCTTTTGCCTTGCAGAAGCTTTGCAATTTTTTGAGGTCCCATTTGTCGATTCTCGATCTTACAGCACAAGCCATTGCTTTTCTATTCAAGAATTTTTCCCCTGTTCCCATATCTTTGAGGCTTTTCCCTACTGTCTCCTCTATAAGTTTCAGTGTCTCTGGTTTTATATGGAGTTCCTTAATCCACTTAGTCCCTGAATAAATTGAAGAAGCCAATTTAGAGGAGCTAGAGAGGTGGATCACGGCTTAAGAGCACTGATTGCGCTTGAAGAAGACTGTGTTCTTTTCCCAGAACCCACGTGGTGGTTCGCAGCCACCTATGACTGCAGATCCAGGGAGGATGATGCCTTCTTCTGTCCAGATACCTAGAAGGCTTTTCAGCCTGGTAGATTTTAGCAGGCTCTGCAACCATGCCATTCCCCTGTGAGAGGTACCTGTTTGGCCTTTGGTGAACATGGAGGACTGGGTAGCTGAGGCAGGTTTTGTCAGATGGCTCCCGTCCTACCACGTGCAGTTCCTGTGATCAAGAGCCCAGGGGCCGGTGAGCATCCTTTCCTGTCTGATAGGAGACCTTGAGTATTGTGGGGATAATGTTGTAACAGCCAGCAAGAACTCGCAGTGCAGCTGTCTGTTGGTGCCTGTTACTCTGGCCATATTGTACCCCAAAACTAAAAGTCACCATAATGGTACCCATAGATGTCTTAGGATTCCAGATGTAAGTCTTTTAAAAGGAAATGCCTCTATAAAAGAATTTAAGCAAACATTGCTTATCTCAACCTTTACATAGGTAAAGGAAAAAATTATGAAGCATAAGATAACAAAACATTCTGCCATTTCTTAGATGGTACTTAGCTTTGGAATTTCCAAATTAAATAAAATAAAAAACCACAGTGAAGTGTTTCATGAAAAAAGTCATGTTCCTGACATAACTTACCTTCAAAACTGTTCTAAAATAGTTTCTTTTTTTTTAATTTGGCAAAATTCCTATAACACAGCCGCATTAAAGTGAAAGTTCAGTCATTTATTGCATTTACAATGTCTTACACCATTATCCCTCTGTAGTTCCGGACATTCTTGTCACATAACAGTTGTTTTACAACTGTTGTTTAGAGAACACTTAAGGACTTTGGGCATCCTTAAAAATGATTAATAGCTGTTTGTTTACTTCAGAGGAATGCTTTTGTAATTTTGCAGTTTCTATTTTGTGTTCAGCAGAGTGATGCGGGGATTGTTTCGGGCTGTTGTCTCTACTGCGAGTACAAGGCTTTGTGAAGAGTTGGGGTTGGGTCCATTCATTTATTTACCGGGATCATAGAGCACAAGGACATCCAAGGACTTCATCACAGTTCAGAACAGGGGATTCGAGTTTGGCTGAACCCAGAGGTCAGGGATGTATGGTGTTTGCTGGAGGGGAAGAAAGGTGGGATCCAAGAGTATTTGGGAAGGGGACAAAAAGGCAGAGAGAAGGTTAGGGGCTCTTAATTGATCTTATTTAGAAGTAGTGTTTTATTTTTGCTTAGAAGAGTGGTTGGACTGGGGAGATGGCTCAGCAGTTAGGAGCACTTGCTGCTCTTCCAGATAACCCAGGTTTAATTCCCAGCACACAGTGGCTCCCAACTGTCTGCAACTCCAGTTCCTGGGATCAGAGTCTTCTGGCCTCTCCTGCCACTGCACACAGTGGTGCACAGGCATACATGTAGGCAAAGGACATATACATAGAATGAAAGTAAAGAAAAAATTGGGGAGGGTTTGGAGAGAGGAAGGGGAAGAGGGGAGTGAAATAATTATACTATAACCTCAAAGATAAACAAATAAATAAATAAATATATGATTATTTTTAAAGTTAGTATCATTGGGAGCGTGACATGTGGTAACACGTCCCAGCCAGCCTTCCCTTTCATACCCAGTTCCTTTTCTGTTTGAATTTTTATGACTTTGTCGTTAGGATTTTTACAGAGCAGAAAGAAGCACGTGCTATATGTAAATGCAGGTGATGTTTATGGCAGACCTTGGTGGCGCAAACACACCAAGCTATGTATTTATGATTAGGTGAACATAACATAGGAGTGTCTGGTTGTGGGACGCATGCACTTTCTGCACAAGGGCCTGCGATCCACTTAGCATTTCAGTTTGTGCCAAGGAATGAATCCTGGGAGGGGTGAGCTGCGGCGATAGATGTGCATTAGTAAATTCACAGCAGACTTCCTTCGCCCCACCCGAGATGAAGAATGTGAAAGGAAAAAAAAGCCAGACTGCTTGTAAATATCTTTAAAAGTAAACACCAGGGATGGGTTCATGGAGGTCGGAGTCCAGCACTGCCCCGTGAATGTACTGTTAGGAGTCTCTTTCGATGAAAACATGAATTGCTTTGTGTGGAATGCAGTTTGAAACACACAAGCTGCGGGCATCCCTTGCCGGCACCCCGTCCACCAGGCAGGCCAACTTGAAGGATTCCATGAGTTGGGAGCCTTACAAACTGAGCAGGGTGCATCCTTTGACTTGCTTGGTAGTAGGTTAGGGAGATCTTTGCTTTCTGATTATACTTAATCAGCTCATTTCATTGTCCAGGCCTGTGGGCTATTCTCGAAGCGAGCATGTAAATGCTATTCAGGCACTGTTGCCAGCAGAAGTTTTGGTCTGATCATGATTCTCAGCCCAGAGGGTGGCTCTGAGGCATGATGACAGAGCCCCTTGTCTGTGACCTAGCACAAAAGTTTCATAACCTCTTAAAATATCTGTTTACCAAAAGAATAAGAATGTTAACACTATGCATGGTATCGGGCGTTTTCTTAGAAATGAGAGTCTATTTCATCCTCTATCTGTGAAAGTGTCTTGGAGTTTAGTTTTTTAATTCAAAATGCATTTCCAGAGCCTAGCTGGCTATCTAGAGCATGCTCTGACCGTAAGACTGGAGAATTGGCTTGGAACCCCAGCCTGTGGTGGGTGTGCAACCTAAAATCTGTTGCGGAATCAGCCACAGCTGGGGGTGCAGGACACTGAACCAGGTAGGCGCCCAAGTGCGGACAGCTTGGAAGACAGTATAAAGGATAAGCAGAGGACAATTGTGGCATTGTCTCATCGGGCAGGCCAGTCATGTGCTTGTCTCTCTTCTCTGAAGGCCCTCTCCTCCAGTCCACCTGGACTAGGCTAGGTGTCACACAGCCTTAGTTGTCAGAATGGTGTAATACTCTGGAGTCTCAGCTATAACTCTGGTGCCACTGTCCCCTCAGGCTAGCATTCCTGGCCAGGGTGCCACATTGTGCTTGGTGTGTGGTAGATCTGAATTGTGAGAGGTATGAAGAGGCACATGAACTGAGTTGCTAAGAGCTATGAAGATGTGAACATTTTGTTTGCTCCCTGCTGTCAATCAGCTGGGGCCTATTGAGGTATCTGGTACTCTGTTAGATCACGGAGCTTTCTCAGAAGAAGGAGC
Organism: Mus musculus; assembly: GCF_000001635.26. NCBI lineage: Eukaryota > Metazoa > Chordata > Mammalia > Rodentia > Muridae > Mus > Mus musculus. The sequence goes on along the minus strand of NC_000077.6, from coordinate 8,471,477 downwards.
TGGCCATTTCAGTACAGTTATGTATCTCAGCCTTTGTTTAGATCCCATGATAGTATGTATACCCTTCCTCTAGGACTTGTGGGTATTGGCTCTAGGAACCCTATGTGTACCATTCTCTGGTGTGCTGAGCATGACAGTGTGGGCTTTGTCTACCCTTTTCACGTGTCCTCCCATCTAGATTGTATCATCTAGGGATGGATGTCAGAGCAGAAAGTCCATTCATGTATAGTACAGGCACCATTTTTAAATCATGGTTTTCATCTGTACATAGAACTGAGGATCTCAAGAAGCCCACTCTACACAGATGCATAATACATAGCACATGGATGGTCATGTCAGCAAATTCTCCTATAAGAGTGTATCACCCTATTAGTGCTACATAGGAACTGTGCACTGCTATGCCCGAACCTGTGAGGAACGACCAGTGAGCACATTTACAGAGAAATACAGGCAGCCACTTGATGTCTTTGTGGGGGAAAGTGTTCCAAAGGGTATTGTGGGTAAATTTGGTGTTCCTTGGGTTTCAGCATGGCACACTGGTAGAAAGTCAGTGTCACCAGCTGTTGGATTTTAGTTTTCTCGGAAGGCTATGGCATTGGGTGACCATGAGGTGGCGGGCACATGGGTTTGGGTGTGGGGTGTGTTTTGTTTTAAAGCCTTTCTCTGCAGAATTGTCAGGGAGAATTCTCTTTGGGTCTGCTCAACTGTGGACAGTGGTTTCTCAGACAAACAGGAAAAGGGCATTGGAGTGACTCGGGGTTGTCAGCTATGGTGGTGGTTATTCTGGTGGTTTGGGGGTCCACCTGGCTCTGTCTTGGGGGCAGTTCCTGTAGTTGCAGGTAGGACCTGCAGGTTACATCACCATTGCCCACTTATGTTTCCCAGGGCTGTCAGGTGGGTTGTAAAGAAACCTACAACTTACACACAAAGCACCTGGTTTCTTTTTCTAGGGGAGTGTCCGTCTACACAGTTCCAGCCAGGGCCTGAGCCTTCTAGCTGCACCAGGAGTGCTGTATCACCAGCACTCAGGAGGCTGAGGGGGCTTTCAGTCAGTGATAAGATGTGCCTAAGGTTATGGGTTCATCGTTTGCTTGTTTGTTTTTTAATATTGAGTAGAGTTAAAGGCAAGGCTTTCCCATCAAGGGGCCAATGCATCAGCTCCTCAGTGAGCTTGAGCCCCAGTATGTGGAGCCAGGCTCCAGGTGTCATCCTGCTGGCAAAGGTGAAGGCTGGCTCAGCCCATTCCTGGGGCGGTGGTCCTAACACCTATTTGTGCTCTGCTGTGGTTTTGCTGTCCTCCCATGGGCATCCTGCTGGTTCACAGTGGCTGTCTCTTGTCCAGGTTCTGACCCTGATCCCTAGGGGAAACAGTGGGGTTTCAGAGAATGACTTTCTTCCTAAAGGAAGGAACCCTCCAAGCCATCTCAATCCCTAACACTGCCGCAGATGAGCGGGAGGAGGGGCGGGGGTGATGAGCAAGTCTGTGAGGAGGCCTGCTCAGAGCTGCTTGGGTCATGGCTTTGACACGGTCACAACCCCCAGTCCTCTGGCCTGTGGGTAGACGGGACCCACAGAGGAGTTAGACCTTTTTCTGATGGAAGTCGTGGACTGGAAAGGCTGGTACACCCACCTCACTGAGCCCGCCGCTGATCCTGTTGGGTTGGGGCCAGGCATTTCCGATAGCAGGGATAGCTGTTTTCAGGCATATAAACAACTGGGAGGAAGTGTCTTCTCAGGGGTCTTCCTGGCTGGGCCCTAGACACGTGGCCTGAATGGGCCTGGAATGAGGGCCTCTCCTTATCAAGTTGCTCTTGGGACCTGCGGGGTTGGGCAGGCTTAGATTCAGCAAGATGGTCAGCAAGCTGTGCCGGAAACTTACCTCTGTGCAGAGGCCTGCGATAATGAAGTAAAATCAACACTGGCACATGCTGGCCAGGAAGCAACCCTTGGGGAACATGAGAAACTTCTCTTTGAGACGTTCAGGGAGAATGTTCTAGAAGTTTCTAGAAGCTCACATTTGCAGAGTGAGTGAGACTCTGTTGCCTTCAGTTCATGGTAAAACGTGGAGTGCTGCTGGACAGGCTGTGTTTTAGTGCTCAGGTAATAGACTCTGTATGCTACTTGATGCACAAGAAAATGTCTCAGACTAAAATAGGTACTGGTGTTTGTAAGCAATTTTGAAGGCTGTCGAGAGGTTCAATTGATGTTTTGGGGGGCCCTTCCATATGGGGGAAACACATGAAGGAAATAGGAGGAAGAAGGGGATCTAGATGTAGATGCTTCCCAGAACCTGTTAGTAGAAAGCCCAATGAAACAGGCTGGTTCCTGATCAGTTTCTGTTGGTTCCCACTGCAGCCAGGAGGAAAATCTGCAGTTGAGCAGATACTGAGGAGTGGGTTTCCGCAGCTGAAGTCTCCTGGCTGCCTTGTGTAGGGCTGTGGTGAAGGCTTTGTTGGGGCGAGGCGATCCCCTTCTACCAGGAAAGGAATCTGTGGCTCAGCGTCACAGAGTCAAACCCCACTGGCTTTTTCCTCCTGCGTCCTCAGGTTGCCGCGAAGGGCAGGTGTGGGGCGTGGCTGTTTGTCCTGCCCCTTGTCTCCGCTGGGTGTCCCTGGTCTCGGCGGCGTGGTTTTAAGTTGTGGTGGGTTTTGGCCGGGAAGTTTTTCCGAACTTGAAGGGGGAGGAGGAAGAAGGGAAGCAGAATGGAAAGGAAGCGAACTGCAGCAGAGAGCAGGCGGGGCCAAGTCTGGAGGCACTGACTGGGCAGGCGGCCCGCAGCAGCCCGCGGCCGCCCAACAATCCCGGGATTCTTTCCTGCGACCTACTCTCCCGCTGCCCTCTGAATGGGCCTCTTTGGAGGTGGCAGCCCCGCCTCTCGCCCTGACTCCCCCGGGGACTGGCAGAACACTGAGCCCTCCCAGGGTGGGTGGGGGACGCCATTGGGCCGGACTCAGCACCCGGGGCTGCTGGGGACAGACCCTGCAGAGTGCCTTTAACAAGGCTCACAGATTCTAGGCCCTTCCATGGACTGACCGGACCCCAGGTGCCCAGGTAAGCCAACAGCTGGCCTCGTGGCTTCTCCAGGAGCTATTTCTGTGTCCCTGGTGTCTCTGAGCTCTGGTTCCTTTGGGCACATCCAGTTGCTGAAACCTGATCTGGGATGTGGGGGAGGGTAGTGGTGGGAGTAGGGAGGAGGAGACAGACAGACCCAGTGCCAATGGCCAGGACACCTAGGTGAACTGGGGCATGGAAAGATAGCCAGACAGTTTTCTGTTCTGAGTTCCCTTATCACTTAGTGGCGTTTCTCAAGTCTCTTAGGGACCGTCTTTCAGGGGAGGCACGCTTTCTAACTTTGTGGAGCTCCTTAGGGATGAACAAAAGCCTGGTTTGAATGTGTGCCGCTTTCTGTGCACTCTTCTGCCCAAACTGATGATCGTGGGCCTGCCCCTTTCTCTCTGTCACAGCCCAACCCATAGCCCTCAGGAGAGTGTTCCCCGAGCAGCTTCCCCAGAGGGCAGTTGTTTCCACTAAAGAGGCAGGCAGCCTGTGGAGCAGATGCTGGGATTTTTAATGAGGCTCCCTCATCTCTTCTATGCTTGGAGCCTGCAAAGGTAGCATTTCTAAGCAAATCCATGAACACTGAAACAAAACAGGCATTGACTGGACTGATGTGCTCAGATTCCGGCAGAGCTTCTGCAGCCGGGGTGACTGGTACCTTAGCTGTCCTTCCCTCCTGGGATAGGACTGGGGTTGCCTCCCCCACATGTCGGGTAGGAGAATCTTAGGGCTGTGAGTGGCTAGGGAGGAAGAATGTGGTCTCTTGCAGCATCTGTTGATCCTTACAGATACAAGGCTGTGCGCTACAGCTCACATCACGGGGCAGATCGTACTCTCGAGAGAAAGCCCTTGCATAAGCCCCATGACAAGCCCCGGCAGGTTAGGGTCTGCCCCATGCTTGTAAGTTTTATGTGTTGTAAAACTTCCTGGTTGTAAGTTTTATGTGTTGTCCCTTCTAAGAGCCAGAGATATTTTAAGTCAAATGCTTTTTCAAAAGCTTCCTGTTCTTCTAATGGAATCCATATAAAACCATCATTTTCCATGAATCCCATATGTCTGTCAGTAGATTCAAAGTTGGCCGCCTCGGATGGAAATGTTTTCCTAGTCTTAGGTGAGATGCGAAGTGTCTCCATCTGTCTGCATTGGCACCGAGCTCATGTTTACCACCAGCCTAGGTGGAACCTATGGTATGGAGTTTCTGGGGACCCTTTCTGTGTTCTGAGCACAGCAGCCAGGCTATAAATTCTCACCGAGAACCATGCAGCTTCCCTTGGCTCTGAGCAAGCCTGTACAGCAGGCTCCTTGTCATTTGCATGTGCGTGCGTGTGGAGGAGGCAGCTCCAGCGGTGGGCTGCAGAATCAGAGACCTTGATGATACTGATGGGAGACAAGGTTCCTGTTGACTTCCTGTGAACCAGCTTCCCTCCCTCACTGTTTAAGAATCTGTCTCCTGGTCCCTAAGGGAGGACTGATAATGTGTATGGGAAGATGTCGGAGGATTAGGTGAGGTAGTGCCTGCATGTGTCTTAGCAGTGTGCCTGTCACGTACACAGAAGGCACTTAACCCGAGTTGGCTGCTTCTCTTGCCTCTTACTTTGTGTGGAAATGATGTGAGAAGCAGCGGCATCAGGATTTCTCTGCAGTCCTGAAAGTGAGTGATGGGCGGTGGCCATCAATGTGCAGGTCTATGCTTACGGCGTGTTCGGCCCTGCCCTAAAGCTCTGAGAAAGTGAGTTGTGGTGAGGGCGGGACTGTGGTCACTCCCAGTTCTGTGGCCACTGTTGTCGTCCTGGTTCCTTCCTTCCTCTACCTCTCCAACCCCCCTTCTTGTCTTTAATTTAGAGAGAACAGACAAAGGCATATAGTTGCCCTCCGCAGGGAAGCAGGTCAGGCTGGTAGGTGCCAGTGATACATGGAAGCTGCTCAGACAGCTGCTCAGCACCTCTGGAAGCAGCTTTCCATTCTGGGGCTATAGAGAGTACTTTGTCCCTGTGCTTCACTGCTGTTCATTCTGGAACTAACTTGAGACTTAAAGGTACTGGAATCACAGGTTGCAGGGAGAAGTGAAGGCCCAGGAGGGCCCATTATAGACTCTAACCTATGAAACCAGGGAACTGGTTCACCTGCAGTCCTATGACACACAACTTTGGGTGGTGGCTTCTGTATGGTATTTGTTTTTGAGTAGCCTTAAATGGTGAGTACTTGGTTAAATATGTCTAAAAGACTATGGTGAACAGTAGTAGCCTGACCAGATTCCTTAAGAGACTGGATATAGCTGGAAAAGCTTCCAGAATGTTCTCTGGAGCCTCCTCAAAGTAATGAGTAAGTAGGGGAGTAGGGAAAGAAGAGTGGAGGGAGGGAGGGAGGGAGGGGAGGGGAGGGGAGGAGGGAGAGAGAGAGAGAGAGAGAGACAGACAGACAGACAGACAGGCAGGCAGGCTGGCTATAAAGGACTAGATCTAATCATACATAGTCTCTCCTGTGTACATTCTAGGAAAAGACTCTCATGGCCCAGAAAGCCACCCATCCTACTTCACAGTAGGTCTTTGTAGGAAGGCGTGTATTCCCCAATGGCTCCAGTCCACTCTGATATCTGGTCGGTTTTCTAGCATTATCAAGGTCTCTGTCATTTTTGTAGCCTATGTTGCACCTGAGCTGGGAGACAAGTTGATAATATCTTAGTGGCCATAAAAAACAGCAGAGTAATAAGTCACTCAGAAGTTGTTGAAAATGACATTGTTCATAAAAGGGAACATTTTCAAAGCTTATTAAGAAGTATTTAAAAGCTTTAAATAAATGGAAAGAAGGTCCGTGTGTATACATAGGTTTGTTGTAATGGTGAAGAGTCTTATGATTATGAGCTATACATTTAATTCCTGTTATTATTATTATCGTCGTCGTCGTTGTCATCATCATTGCTCATTGCTGTGGATGAAACTTCATAATTCTAAGTTCAAAGAATAAAGACCCAGCCAGGAGTGGTGGTACATGCCTTTAATCCCAGCACTCAGGAGGCAGAGGCAGGTAGATTTCTAAGTTCGAGGCCAGCCTGGTCTACAGAGTGAGTTCCAGGACAGCCAGGGTTACACAGAGAAACCCTGTCTCGAAAAACCAAAAAAAAAAAAAAAAAAAAAAAAAAAAAAAAAAAAAAGAATAAAGACCCATAGTTACCAGTAGATAAATGTTAGGAGGTAGGACCTTCATGATGGTAGAGACCTCAGGCCATGTTAGCTTATTTTGATTCACAGTATAGGATGGTTCTGGTCCATGGTTAGTGTTGCCTCTTTTACTTTTGGTTCTGTGGAAGGATAGTTTGTCATGTGACAGAGTAAAACCTTCAAGTCCAGAAGATGAAATAGGGAGAGGAGAGGGAAGGGATGCATTTCTCCAACCCCTTGCACCTACTCTGTTAGTGGCCTGCAGAATTCCCACTAGGTTCCACCCCTTAAAGGTCTCCCAACCGCACCATGTTCCAATAGCTTCACAGTGGGTACAAACCTCTAACACTAGGATACATGGACCTTTCCAAACTCCAGCAAACAGTAAACATCTATATAAGACGAGATAGTCAGTGGGGAATAAAGATACTGTGTGTGTGTGTGTATCTGGAAAATGCCCTACTCCCGGTACTACACAGAAACATCAACTTTGGAGGAACCAAGGGCTTTCTTAATTAGTTCTTCAGTCTGTTGTGGAAAATACAAACATGTGTTTTTTGCCTCCCTCCCTTTTCTCTCTTTGTCTCTTCTTTCTTACCTAGACCTAATTTCCGAAAGGCTGCAGAGTGAGCTGTATCTTCTTAGGTTTCAGATACTGTGTTGAGTGTATGTCTCCGTAGGCATTTCTTAGTGCTGCTTCTGAGGTGCACGACTTACTGTTGTCTCTTTATGCCCATGTTTCCCCACTTGGAGTGAACTGAGAATTCTCTCTCAGTCGCTCACTTTCAGAGACAAGTGTTGGATGGTTCTCCTTCCTGAAGAGTATCAGATCACTTTGGAAGAGTTTTCTTTCTGGCACTCTTGGTTTGGGCTCTTTTAAAACACACCCAAGACATGGGGCTTGTGAGCAAACCTTCACCCTGGGTGAGAAGAGAGCATAAATCGTGGTAAGAAAACCCAGATGTGCTGGTGATGAGCAGGCACACCGATGTCAGCCTGTGCTGCTGAGGTGGTTGGGCAGCCTGGGTTGGAGAGAGGAGGCTAAGGAAGGGCACAGGGAGCTGTGGTGGGCATGAAGGTTGGCAGCATGGAGACTGCAGCCCTTGGACTAGGGACTCAGTGAATTGGAGGCCCTGACTAGGTGACCCCTGGGGGGTGGGGTTAACCCTCCTTCTTGGCCCTGCTGATGAAGTCACAGTGTGTGCTGTCACTGTGTACTAGGCTGCCTGGGAAGTTCGGCATCATCAGCAGGGGCTGGGGGGTGGAGACTGGACCAGGACAGAGGGCAAGGAGCACTGTTGCTCTGGAGGGTGTGCCTCTTTGGAGGGTGTGGGCTCATTCCTCCTTCGGGACAGAATTCCTATTTGTGTGGGATCTTCAGTCCTGGCTTGAACACAGTGCATAAGAGATATTCTACCCACGTATTTAGAACAGTTCTCCTCAGCTCAGTCAGTCCTGTGTTGGTCACAGGTAAATTAGTAGCTATTTTCTGCTTTCCCTCCCCTTCCTCATAGTATTCCACCTGGGTGTGGGGATGTACTTTCCATTTCACAGCTAAATTTTTGCCTCATTTTCTCTCCCAGACTTATACACTTCTCTACTGTATTCAATGCTACTGTTGCCAGCTGCTGCATTCTGCATTTCAAGATTGTATAAAATACCAACATCCCAGGCCTGGCCCTGGGCTTGGGCCTGGGCACTAGTTTTGGCTAGTGTTAGCTGTTCTAGTACCATCCTTCATGCTGGAACCTCCTGCCTCTATCATGACGGAAGAGCACCGAGAATTCAGGAAATGCCCAAAGAATGTTGTCACTAGACATGGGTGGATGTCGCAGGGTCTTCTCCAACTAGTCATCCGTCTTGACCTGCTGACTGGACAATGATTAAACATTTTCTCACCCACTCTGAAGTTCATCTGACTGGCCTGGAAGAGTACAGTATATAGTAAAGCAGGCCATTTTTAGTTACAACCTTTCTGCTATGTCACCTCCCCCTCAGAGCACAGTGCTCAGCATTCTGAATCTTGAACTCACTAGCATGAACTCACTTCTACAGAGTCAGTTGAGAGCCTCAGGCATGGAAGGTTCTGTCAGAGGATGCCCTTCTCAGAAAAGGAGTCCCCCATGACAGGAACTGATGCTTGCTGTACATCAGCCTATCGGTTAGCTGTAACATTTGGAGCTGTTTCAATGTGCTTGAAGCATTATTGGAAGTCCAGCCAAGTGCCAGCACAGCCTGTCAGAAGCTGGGCAATGCTTGTGTCCGGGCCATTTTTTGAGGTTTGGATTTGGCTAAGGATCTGGTTGGGCAGTACCCTCAATTCTAATGCCAGCGGCACTGTGTGTATGATGCTTGCTAGGCACTGCTCCTGGGAAAGGAAAGCAAGCCAGAGCCAAAATGGCAGCACCAAAGCTAAGGGTTGAGTTGATACTCTTGGGTCAGTTGGCATGGATAGTGAAATTAGAAATAAGTGAAATTAAAACCTGTAAGAGAAACACACAAACCAAAGCCACTATCTGTGGTCTGAAAGGCTCCTGCTGTGTGTCCTATAGCTCACAGGGTCCGGAGTTCTGGGCAGAAGTACCATTGCCCACTTAGAGTCCTATCCAACTCAGGGCCTCACCAGCTTGCCCCATAAGCCAAAGGCCAAGAAGGGAGGAGAAGCAGCTGAGGAGAGAGACAGTGTGGCACAGGGCCTCATGGGACACTGAGTTTGGGGTAGGGTTGACCACTCTGGAGTTGTGGCTCAGCCTGGTCAGAACCCCCGTCTTGTAAGCTACGGAAGAGAGAATTCAGAAGCAGACTCTGTGCAGCTCACAGCACCATGCCACCCTCCTGCTGCTTCCTCATGCCTAACCCTTAGGACAGTGGTTCTTAACCTGGGGACCATGACCTCTTCAGGGGCAGAGGGTTGAACAACCCTTTCACAGGGCTCACATAAGACCATTGGAAAACACAGGTATTTATATTAGGATCCATAACTAGCAGATTTACAGTTAGGAAGAAGCAATGAAAAGACTTTTATGGTTGGTGGTGACCACAGCATGAGGATTATGTATTTACAGGGTTGTAACATTGCGAAGTTGAGACCTCTGCTGTAGAAGATGGTTACAGCCTTATCCTACTGTCTGCACACTGCATGCCCTTCCTATATTTGATCCCCAAGAACTCTGACAGAGATCCTTATCCATCCCGCTGACATCAAATAAGGCTACATTTCCCAAAATCTTATTCCTGTGTATAGATGTCCTAGCCTGACCCCAGATATGACTGAATTAGGAAATGAGATCTTCACAGGGGTAATTAAGTTGAAGTGAGTCCCCTGAGGTAAAGCCTAGTCCAGTGTGACTGTGGCCCTTATCATAGAGGCGATTAGGACCTAGACCCAAGCACAGAGGCAAAGGGGAGAAGATATCACCTGTTAGAACAGTAGAGGACAATCGATAAACTGCTGACCTCTGGATCGTGGATCTCTGGGATCCAGAGCAGTGGGAAATCAGTAGTTTTTTATCATAGGCTGAGCTAAGACCCTGAGTTCATCAGACATCGGACACCAGAATTCTAACCCATGGAGCTTTGCACACAGAAAGAAGGACAAAGGTTTACTGAAGAGTGAAGGGTGGAAGCCCAAGAATCAGCCTGGGATCCTGGTGCAGAAGGAATGCCATTTCCTCCAGGTGCAGATGCTAAGGCAACAAGCCTCAGCCAGTAGCTACTGTCTCCGAGCCTGTGTTTTGAACACAGTGCAGCTCTCCATGGTGCAGTCATTAGATACGAAAGGTGCTGGTGTGAGCAGTTGTCAGTTGTTAGAAAGTCTAAGAGGCCTATGGAGTGCCACACAGACTATGACTACTAGTAACAAGTTGGTATTCTATGGAAGACAGGTAAAATGTGATTAGTTTCAGGTGAGATTGCAGCCAAATTTCACCTCCTGTGGTCTGTCCCAGAGTAAGAATATATCTTTTTGTTTAGTAGGTTTGACCAAAGCTGAGGTCTTGAGGTACCGGGTACTCTTGGTATTGTGTCCTCTGTAGCTACAATATCAGGAGTTCCAGGCAGAGGTACCTTTGCCTAGTTAGGGGCTTGCTTGGGAATCTGTGCAGTGATGTTTCGGTTTCAGGAAGGACGCAAGAAACCTGCAAACTGCCTGTGGTCCTGGGTATTTTGTGTGGAGTGTGTGTGTGTGTGTGTGTGTGAAAGAGAGAGAGAGAGTTGGTTTATGACTACTATAAACTTACATAGCAAATAAGATTCCAAAGTCCCAGTCAGAGACATCAGACATAAATAACAGACATGGTATTTCTGCACCTAGAGTCTGAGCGTCATGCAGAATTACTGTACTCATTAGAGGAGAAAGTCGTTGTACTGGGTCCTGACACTGTGTGCTTTGTGCATGAAGGCCTCTAGAACTGACTGGTTCTTGCCTGAGTAGGATTGAAACAAAGCTCAGCATCCTTCACGTGACCCATTTCTAAAGGAAAGTTGGGCTCTTTAGGGATTCTGCCCCCATACACAAAGTACCAAGAATTCTGCTTGTGTGCAGACCCAATTATGGGGCTGAACTTCTTCAGCAGATAGAGATTTGGAACAGCCAGAGCTTGTTAGTATTTTCATCAACCTATCAGTAAGTTTTGGCTGGCCCTGCTCCTGTCCATTTTCCTGGAGATGCTCTTGATGCCACCTCGATCTCAGGCTCCAGTCAGCCCAGGGATCCTGAAGGAACTGAGAACAGTGCTCCAGCGCAGTGAAAACACTCCTCTACATTTGGAGCATATTTCCTCTGCCTAAGGAAGGCTTCTCTGTGGATGGAGGGAGCTCATGTCTCCCATTTTTCTCTCTGGGGCTGCCCCATTTACCCTAGCTAAAGTCTAACTACCTTATTTTCATTTATACTTATTTGCCTCTGTTGCCACTGGGTGGTCACGGCTCAGGATAGCCAACATCTGTCACTGAAGTGACCAGTACCCATCCAAGCTGGCTAAAGGATTAAGAAAGAAGTTCTAACACACATGTCCTTGCAGCGGTGATGGACAGGAAAATAGGCATTGCACAGACTGGGTGGGTGTTCAGCCTGAGTGGAGGAGGCCATTCTGGCACAAGCCATGGCCTGCATTCATGAAAGACAGGGACTTTATGCTAAGTGAAATAACAACTCACTAAAGGACAAATGCTATGTGATTACTTACATGGTCTGTGAAAGAGGAGACTGTATAAAGATAGAAAGCAGAACAGGGTTGCCAGGAGCTGGGGCAGGGGAGCAGAGAAAGTTGACTAGTAGGGGCCAGAGTTTTAGTTCATAAAAACAAGTTTTGGAGAAAGCTGGTGTTATGGTTCAGCATCAATGAAGTTGGACTCAAGGCCCCTGGCATTGCCGGAGGTGGCTATGATAGTGACCCATGACTGCTTTATCACAATTAAATAATAACAGTAGGATATGGCTGAGCATCCTGGGGGCCTGGCCTCTGATCTCTGCAAGGATTTTGTCACCAAGCAAGTGGGGCCTCTCTCTGTCCTTTGTCCCCTATCCATACTCTCACTCTTTGAGTTCTGTACTGGCTTGTCTTGTAGCAGCACATGGTCTCCAGGTAGTTGAGTCTTCCCACTGCAAGGCATCCCTCCATCTATTTTTCCTGAAAGTCTAGCAAGCAGGAAGTGTTTGTTTTCTTGAGAACTCAGACCACAGCCGGTTTCCAGGATGCTCATCCCTTGTGAGGGCTGTTGGTGCATACTGTATCCCGGGGTACAGGCTGCTTGGTGAAGACATTGGGATTCTGTACACAGCCCTGAGTGAGCAGGACAGGGTGTTTGCTTCCCAGTTTCTATTGAAATCTCTGACTACGTGGATCATCTCCAAAGAGCAGGAAAACACAGAGCTCTGCATGTAGTGAGCCACTTTTCTGCTTCCTTTCCTGTTACTGGTTAAAGGAAAGGTTGGCATGATTCTTGCTAAGGAGGTATTCCTATTGGAATGAAAACATCACAGAAGGGTAATCCAGCTCTTGACAGTTGGGAATTACAACCCCAAAGCTAAGTGTGATATCATATGCCTGTAACCTCAGAATTTGGGAAGTGGGAGCCAGGGGATCCACAGTTCAGGGTCAGCCTTGACTACAAAATAAGTCGGAGGACATCCTGGGTTATCTGTGACCCTGTTTAAAATGGCTGCTGAAAACTCTAGCAATAGCTAGGATACCTCTGGCCTCCAGAGCACAGAATTGATTCACTATGAACACTGACCTCAGAAGTTACCAAGAAGCAGCTTGGCAAGAAGAAAGCATGCGCCTTCCTGTTCATGTGTTTTTTGTGTATGTTTGTATACGACCTACAGAGCTTGAGATTCAGTACTTAAGACCCTCATCAAGAGCCATGTGCTGCTCTTCCAGTGTCTGGGGCTTTCACTAATTAATTCTCATGATAATGACTGCCTGGCCATTTTTCCCTTGCTTTCAAAAAGCTGCTTTGAATAGCCTTATAGTTTTTAGAGAGCAGAATTATAAGCTAAGGACATCTTTTTAAAATTTCACTACTATCAAACCTCCCATTAAAAAGTTTTGCCTTCTAGAAATAGAACTTTTAAGTGTTTATCTAAACAAACTCCAGAAATCATCTATTATAACTTCAATTGATAAGAATGTAAGGAAGAAGAGCTCTGCGGCCCCAGAGCTTGAGAATGTATACAGTATCTCATGTGCTGTGCCAGAGAGATTTAGGCTAAGAGATATGCTGATGGCCAGAACTTTCAAGTGATGGCAAAAGAATTAACTGTGGTCTGACTAGTAAGGAGGTACGAAGACAGAGATGGATGAATGGGTGGATGAATGCATGGATAGATGGATGCAGGCATGGATGGATGGATAGATGCAGGAGTGGTAGGTAGATAGATACATATTTAGGTGGGTAGATGGGTGGATGGATGGATGAAGACAATATTCCTACTGCCTAGGCTCCCAGGCCAGCAGTGGTCTTGCCCATAACTACAGAGTCTGCCTGCTAACTTACAAGTCAACAGTAGCCAGTGCAGAGCGACTGTTGTCCAGCTTCCCACAGAACACTCCTGCAGCAGCTTTTGAAAGACAGCATAAAAATAGACCATGTGGAAGAATGCCAGAGACCCCTTCTGGCGACGGAAGTGGAGGAAGTGGGAACAGCGAGGAGAATCCAGGCATTCCTGAGATCCCAAGAGGCTCAACATATGCCCCCCAGTTCCGGCCTGGCCTGGAAGGAATGATAGACAGAGGTCTCTGTGTCCCCAAAACCACAGGGCACCAAGGATACACACAGGCTTGAAGTGAAACCCAGAAAATGGGATAAGCTCGGAATTCCAAACAGTTTTATCCCTTCCACCCCTTTCTCTGCATTTGAGCTGCAGAGGAAAAATGTGAGTGTATCCTGTGGAGAAAAGAATAAAGGATATATTGAGAAGATTCCCAGCAACTAAATGGGGTCTGGGCAGGACCCCATCTGACTCTCCCTGCCATGGAAACTCATTGCGTGCTTCAGGAAGGCAGAGTTTGGAAGGTCTGGGTCTGCCCTGTATGTAGACCCTCTGAAGAGTTGCTTTAAAAACCTGTTGCCCCTTCTGTGGTGCCTGTATGTCCCTTTCACTGAAGGACATTGTTCAGAGCAGAGGAGAGCCCTCATTGTCCTTGCCACTTTGCTAAGAACAGTAGAGGTGCTGATTCCACAAACGGTAACAGTCACTGTCCTCTTTCCCCTCAGGATTTCTGTCACCATGTTGGGTCATTTCTAGGTTGGTTTTAGGTGCAGAGTTGAGGAAATAGACCCGAGGTTGGGACAGTCTGTTCACCCTCCTGGCTGGTGATATTTCACCAGCAGTATCACTGTGACCCTCATGTTGAGGTTAAAGAACAGGGCTCATTATTTTATCTGCTCTTCTCGTGAGTGAATTTGTAGAAACCTGCACAGAGGATCTTCAGACTTCGGCTTGACTGGAGCCCGTATCAGTTCCTTGAGTAAGATTTCAGCATATGCCCTCCACCTCCCAGTTCTGTGGGGTTTCGATTTTATGCACTGCCCTGCATATTTTATACACAGGAGAAATCAGGAAAGAGGCCCATCTTTTCTCGCATGCAAAGTAGATAAAGCGCCTGTGGGGTCCTCTGGCCCCGAAGGTAGCCTTTTAAGGTGGCAGCTCTGCTCCTGCTCTGGGTAGGTGCCATGCTAACTGGTACCCCCACCTGTGTCTTCTTAGTTTTGCAATCTGCTCATCAGACTGGATTATTGTTCTGCCCTCTTAAAAAAGGCAGCTGGCACCCACGTTTCTGTGGATGCAGTGGCCCGGAGAGTAATTGAGTTTCTGCTGTGGCATTCAGCTGTGCAGGGCTTGCCTTTTGCTGATGGACATTTCTGAGTGCAGGCAGGGGAAGGGGCTCTGCAGAAGAAATTGTACCAAGACTCTGCATCAAGCACTTAGCAATAAACAAGCAACACAGTGGGTAAAGGAAGGGTTAAGTCCTGACACAAGGCCAGGGACAAGAGGGAACCACACAGCCACAGTGCCCCCAGAGTCTGCGCTAATGAATGATAAACAAAGCCACTTTCATGGGAAGTGCTGGGCTTGCTGTTTTCTGGAAAAACACAGTGATAACAGGGACAGAGAGCGATTTGATTTTCCTCCTTCTGTGCTCATTTGAAGGGCACCTTTGGCGCCATGTAAGCATATTCAGTGCTTCTGAATTCTGGCATGGGTTTCCCAGATTCTCAAGGCTCAGGAACTCAGCAAACAGAGACCAGGAGGAGTAAGGGTTGCCCTAGGCTGTGTGGGGTCCCCTGGAGCAGCAACAATCACAGGTCTAGGTACTGAGCACCTCACTCCTCCATCCTTTGCTGGTTTGTATATAATTCTCAGGCAGAAGTGTTAGCCTTCACTGGTGAATAGTTCCTAAGACTCCAAAGATCTGTGCTGCTCCTTGGGACTAGATCCTAGGGGTGATCTACACTAACTTCCACCCTCCAGCTAGACTCTGGCAGAACTTCCCCATCAAGCTCTAACGTTCTAAGCCAGTTATTCCTCCTTATCCATTTATCTATCCATCCACCCACCACCCATTTATCTATTAGTTGGTTTGTCCATCTATGCACACACCCATGCATCCATCCATCCATCCATGCACTCATTATGTGCATGACCAGAACCCCCTCTATGTACCACCAGGGAAGGGTAGGGACGGCTCCTCTGCATGAGCGGTAGGCCAGTGGTTGGCATTCTTCAAGCCTGTTGTAGCCACCTGAAGCCCACTGTCTGTCCTTCCTGGTCTTAAGCAAATGCCACCTCCACCACGCTGTAGTTTAAATGTGAATTCTTCCCGCCCCCAGGCGCCTGTGTTTATGCGTACTTGATCCCCAGATGGTTTCACTGGTTTAGAAGGTTATGAAAGCCCTAGGAGGCGGAGTCTCACTGAAGGAAGTGATGGCTGTGAGGTCTTACAGCTCAGCCATGTTTCCTGTTCACTGTTTGCTTCCTAAGCTACAGCTGTCTCATTCTCCTGTTCCCATGCATGCTCCAACTGTCAGCAACAATATATGGTTCCTCCCGTAACAGCAAAAGGTAGAGTAACTGATAAACTCTACAAGGAAGGCATCTAGGCTCCCTCTAGACAGAAGGTAGTCATCTAAGGGTCCTCCTGGAAGCCTCAAGCCCACCTCCCTCCAGGCCTTAGTCTCGGACAAATCCTTGCCTCTCGAGAACAAGACCCTGATGGTGTCGGTCCCCCTTTCTGCTTTCCTTCTTTGGTTCATCTTAGATGGAAAGTAAATGCAGACGGATGTGGATGGAGAGAAGTTTTCACCTGGAAGACAGTAAAGGGAGCGATGGTTTAAACAGCATGTAAAATTGTTTCTCTGCCATAGCTGCTACAGAAAATGTGAAGGATGGTCTTAGACAACCATACAGTTAGTTAATTAGTACATAAAGCATTTATTTTTAAATATTTATTGTGGATTGTACTGGGGGCAGGGATAAGGAGGCTACACCTGTCCCAAGGACTTAGAGATAAATCCCAGAAGACACAGGCATTCACCATCCTCTATATACAAATAGCACATCAGTACTGACTTTTCCTATACTGAGAATTTTAATAAGAGCTGAAAAAATAGCACAGAAATTCCTGGCCCATCATGGTTCCTGAATGGACAAGTTGCCGCATTTTGTCCATGTTTTGTCCTGGTTTTCACACGTTTTCGTTTTCCTTTCCTTTCCTTTCCTTTCCTTTCCTTTCCTTTCCTTTCCTTTCCTTTCCTTTCCTTCCCTTCCCTTCCCTTCCCTTCCCTTCCCTTCCCTTTGCCTTTCCCTTTTCCCCTTTTCCCCTTTTCCCCTTTTCCCCTTTTCCCCTTTTCCCCCTTTCCCCTTTTCCCCCTTTCCCCTTTTCCCCTTTTCCCCCTTTCCCCTTTTCCCCTTTTCCCCTTTTCCCCTTCTTTCCCTTCTTTCCCTTCTTTCCCTTCTTTCCCTTCTTTCCCTTTCCCTTCTTTCCCTTCTTTTCCTTTCCTTTCCTTTCCTTTCCTTTCCTTTCCTTTCCTTTCCTTTCCTTTCCTTTCCTTTCCTTTCCTTTCCTTTTCTCTTTTCTTTTTCTTTTACCTTTCTCTTTTTTCTTTTCTTTCTCTCTCTCTCTTTTTTTGCCATACTTAAGTAAGAGTATGCCCTTTTAATTTGTTCTATTTCTGTATTGCTGGCAATTCTCTTTTAACTTGAGGTTTGACTTCTTTGGTATTTTGGTAAGTTCTCAGTAAATGTCTTTTCCAGAATGGCCTCTGCTTCACGCAATGCCCACATGGTGGTAGACGTTTTCATCCTGGCGCTGCCTGCATCTTCCCATCCTCCTCCTGTGTCTTCTTTGTGTGTTTCCTTTTCACCCCGAGTTTGCTCTCTCCTCTGCTGAGTCCACTCCACTTCTGAAGTCCTTAACTCCAAGCTAATTTTATTCTACTTTTAATTTCCAGAGTTCCCATTTGATTTTCCTTAGGGACTCAGGTTCTTTGGTGAAATATGCATTTCTCTCTTTTCTGTTTCTTTATAGTCTGCATGTTTTAACTCTAATTTTTGAACCAGCTGTGTCTTTTGTTGGTGGTAGGATTTTCTTTTATTTTGTTTGGAAGAGTGGTAATTTTTTTTTCACTTGTGTTTCCTGGCAACATTTTGATTAGAAGTTTAAGACTGTATTAAAGCGAGGTGGGTGGGACACAGGTTTGGGAGGGTGGGCTATTCTTCTGAGATGCTATGGCTTTAAGGTGAGACTGGATGAAATTGATTTTATCTCTGGCGTGTAAGTCAGTGAAAGCTTTTATTATTGGCCAGGGTCCTGCTTCCTGGGTGCATTTCCCACAGGCAGATTTTTAGAAACTACCCAAGGTTTTTTAGCTCCATGGAGGCTCTTGCAACAATTACTTGACACTTGGTGCTAACCCCTGAGGCTTAGAACTAAGGATACCTGACTAGTTCCAAGTCCCGGCTTTTCTGTGACCTTCACCTTCTTGGTCCCAGATGCCTTGGCAACTCTGGACCTGCATCTTCATTTCCCAAGAACAGTGTGTAGCAGATCATCAGATCTGTGCGCCGTGGTCCCTGGATATGCAGCCCCGAGTCACTAATATGGAGGGTGGGGTATGAAAGGAAAGGTAAATATTCCAGATGATAGCTCTGTGATGCCTGCATTCAAAGGAAGAGAGTGTCTCTGGAGAAGGTCCCTGCTGGTTTACAGGGTGGGCCGTCCATATATCTGTTCCTCATGCATGAGTAGCCAGCTCAGGCTGGACAAAATACCCAGGGAATTGGCAGCTTTCTCTTTGGAAGCTGTAATGGGTGGCAATCAGCACATAATAGAGCAAGGCCGCCTCCACCAGCCTTCTAAGTTATTGCTGACATGGTTCACTGTGTCCATCAGCAACAGAACGCTTCAGAAATCGGCTTGGTTTGTTATGAACACATGAAAGAGGTGAGATTGTGGCTTTACGGATCACGTCATCAGGGTCTTTCTGCTTTTGTTTCTCTTGCTTCAGAACCACGAGGCTGCCCAGAGATTATTAGCCACACTGTGGGGATGTCAGAGAGCCCCGTTGGACCCAAACCCACCATGCTTCGGGCTGATATGCCTGCAACACCCAACTTTCAGCAGGTGTTTGCATCATCCTGCACGGTTTCAAGCAATGGCCCTGGCCAGAGGAGAGAGAGGTAGGAAGAGGGGCTTAATACTGTCGTAAACTCTTTCAAAGGCCAGAGCACTGAGATCTGAGGGTAGAGAGGAGTGGGCAGAGCAGGAACCGACAGTGGGACTTCACTCAGACAGAGTGGAGAAGAGCCCGTGCCCAGGACCGTGTGCCGGACTCTGTTGCTCAGGGAACACTCCCTGTGCACTGCACGAGGAACACATAGGAAACTCTGTCCTGGTGATGCTGCAAAGAACAGAAAGGCAGACGGGGCTGTGGCAGACCAAACGTTTGGTCTTTCTGTTTTATGAAGATGCAGGCAGGCCTTTTGAAATTCAGTAAGGTCATCTGCCTTGCTGGACCAGAGTAGAACTAAAATCCCTGGTGTTTCTTGTTCCTGTTTCCCTTCCCATTGAAATAAAGGGGACCAGCTGGGTGAGGTATGCATGCCTTTAATCCCAGCACTTGGGAGGGAGGAGGAGGCAGGCCAGTCTCTCTGAGTTCAAAGCCAGCCTGTTATTCAAAGTGAGTTCTGAGGCAGTCAGGGCTGTTACACAGAGAGACCCTGTCTTGAAAATCCAGCCAACCAACCAGTCAGCCAGTAAGCAAACAAACATAAATAAAGCAAACAAATTATTGAAGAATTAAAAGTTAAAAAAATAATAAAGGGGATTTTCTAAGGACTTGACATCACATGTAGAATCTATAGCTAGTGTGTCAATTTAAATACATATATGTTGTAAGAACTGTATTTTTAATGGGTTTTCTAGGTTCCTGAATGTGGTAATTCCCAGTCAAGTTGTCCCCCGGTCTGTAGGAGATAGGGTCATTAGTTGATGCCTACGATCCTAGACAGGAACAAACCCTATATATAATGTTTTCCCCTATGATAACTCTGACCATTTATTATTCAAAGGAAATAAATACATTACAGATTCCATAGCCAGTCAGCCAGTGTCCCTGTCCCCATACTTGCTCTTTGGGGAACTTGTTGTTAGATTTATATCTTTATTTGTTTTTATTGTATGAATGTTTTGCCTGTCTGTAGTCTGTTTGCCACATGTAAGCCTGGTCCTTGTGGAGGCCAGGAGAGGGCAGCAGTTCTTCTAGAAGGTGGTTGTAAGTCACTGGGTGGATACTGGGAGTCAAACCCCGCTGCTCTGCAGAGTGTTCAGTGCTTAACCACTAAGCCATCTCACCAGCCCCTTTGGGACCGTTTCTAAGTAACCGGAGAGTTACATACCATGTCGGCCAGTCATCTAGAGGCAGACAGCATATACCACATGGATACGCTGAATAAGGAGTGATGCATATCCTGGCCATGAGTAGGACAGCACACTGCTCATCATCCCACTCACAGTAACATTTAAGACTTAGCAGTTGTTTATTTCTACAGTGTTCTACTGAATAGTTTTAGACTGAGGTCAACCTGGGTCACTGAAACACATGCAAGGGATGGGGGGATACTGCGCTTCTATGCTGTCCTGCAGCAAGCCCCAGTACCTACTTCCCCAATCCTGTCTCATCTGTATCTTGTAACAGTTGCTGGGTTTGAGGCATCTGTATGTCCCTTACATTTCCCTATGGCTATTTTTGCCTTTCGAACAGCCCGCCTTCTGCAGAACGCCAGTGGGTAGAGAGCAGCCCGAAGTCCACCCTCACCCTACTGGGGAACAGCCACCCTTCTGAAAGTCCCCTCGGCACTCATGAGTTCTGTAGCTCTGGTAAGGACTCACCAGGGCTGCCCTGCTTCCAGTCCTCAGAGCTCCAGGCCTCTTTCCACAGCCATGAGCTGTCCATGTCAGAGCCTCAGGGTGCTTTGCCTCCTGCGGGCAGCCAAACCTTCTTAGGTTTCAACACAGTAACCACAGCAACAAGTGTTCTTCCACCTGGTGAGGACGCTGGCACCTTGCTGGTCAATTCCCATGGAACATCACCAGCTCCTGGAACCCCTCTGCTGACGACAGGGGCTGCTGACAACGGCTTTCTGCCCCACAACTTTCTCACGGTGTCACCCGGAGCCAGCAGCCACCACAGTCCAGGCCTGCAGAACCAGAACGTGAGCCTGCCTGGGCAGCCACCCCTCCCGGAGAAGAAGAGAGCGTCGGAGGGTGATCGTTCTTTGGGCTCAGTCTCCCCATCATCCAGTGGCTTCTCCAGCCCCCACAGTGGCAGCACCATGAGCATCCCCTTCCCGAATGTCCTTCCAGACTTCTGCAAGCCTTCAGAAGTGGCCTCACCTTTGCCAGGTATGTCTGCATCTGCCACTCCCTCAGGAGAGGAGGGCTCTGGGGCTTCCCGTGTGAGCCAGTCTTCAGTGCTAAGTCAGATGTCCTGCAGGAAATGGTCAGATCCTCTCTTGGCTCTCTCCCACCCAGTTTGCCTAAAGCCAGATAGACCCAGTTTTTCCGGTCAGCTTCCTCCTTAATCTCCTGCAGACTCAGACCAGCGTTAGACAGTGCAGATGCTGCAGTAGTTCTGTATTCACTTTGACTAAAAGGATAGAGATGCTTTAAAGTTTCTTTCTCTCTTCCCAATTACATAATTCATCCAGAATTGAGTTATAAGCTGTTTCAAGTGTTTGACACAGCCTCGCTGCCCTGTCCTCCTGTCCCGTATTGGAAGCACGTTTGTCTTGTACTGTACTCCGCGGTACTGGCTCTTCCTTCCAGTTGGTCCTTTGAACCACGTCTCCTCCCCACTTAGGACCTTTCTGTGCATCCCTCAAACCCAGGCATGGATTTGGACTCGCATCACCATTGTAAAAGAGGCAGCAATATAGATATTCTGTATTACTCTCAATGCTGAATAGAGAAATGTCCCATTTCCTACTCCTGTGAATGCTGCTATCAGTTCCCTATTGTAATTAAACCCAATTGAGATGTATTAATTTGTAAAAAACTAAACAAAAAACCCAAATATTCTGTATTAAAATTCTGCTTCACAGATAGCCCAAATGATAAACTCGTGATTGTGAAATTTGTTCAAGACACTTCGAAGTTCTGGTACAAGGCAGACATCTCAAGAGAACAAGGTAGGCGGGGTTAAGGGACCTCTTACAATGTTGGTCGTATTTGGTCTCTGGGTCCTTCTGTCAGGGATCTCCTTGTATTAGCTGTGGCGCAGATAAATACACCTTTTTCATAGGACTCTGGAGAACATTCTACAACCTTCACAGTCTTACAGGGAAAACTCAGTCCCCCTGAGGGTTTGGGCCAGAAGTGGTTTCAAGCCACAAGCATCCATCCCAGCGTGTGGCCTGTGAACACTGGCAGTTTCACTAGCCTGGCAGCCCACCACTGCTTTGAGGATGAGACACTGCTCAGGTCTCTACTAAGGACTCCTTGAGGTCCTAGGTTCCAGAGTACTGCAGAAAGAGGCCATGGAGAGCTAATGCTCTAGGAGAATCTCAGGCTTGGTGGCTGCAGACATGAAAGGGCATGGAGTGTTTGGAGCTCTCCCCATTAGGAGCTTCCTGTAGCCTGCATGAATCTACCCCACATTGGCCACCTGGTTGAAGTCCCTAAGGAGCTCATGGGGCCGTTCATTCATAGCATCATCTCTCAGAAAGGCTAGTTTTCTCCCTGAGGTTCTGCCATTAGATTTTAAAGCTAACAGGAACTGTGAGACTCTAGTTCTTCCCAGGAGCTCAAGGAAGCTGTTGTCATTTTAAATGGAAGAGAAGCATGGGTGGGGTGAGGTGGGGGATGAACACAACCACGGCCTGAAAAGCCTTTCATTTCCCTCAGGCACCTTTGTGAAAGCTGCTTAGTGAGTCCAAGCCTCCCCCAAAACACACAGAGCAACCTTATGTGGCCAGTGTCCCGAATTCTTCTGTCTCTGGTCTCCCTGCTTAGCTGCACAGGTGAAAAGATGGCATTTTCCTTACTCCACGTTCATCTGCCAAGCAGGGTCCCAACTGGCCCAGGCTGTAGGAGCAGCTGGGAGAAGGGGCTGCTCTGGATGTATAGAGAAAAGGAGTCCTGGGCGTGGGACGCTCCCCACGCATATCAGCACCAGTTTCTTACTGCTGAAAAGAGATGGGGAAGTGCCCATGTGCAGAAGAGAGAGGATGTCGGTGCTTTGTAACAGTCTGCTTTCAGGCAGCCGAGCCATCCCTGGAACCATTGCCAATCAAGAGAACGTTACTCTTCAATTGTCATTGATGCATTGAGCGTCAGCTCAGCCTTGAGTGTGATTTTTCAGAGGTGGAGCCATCCCAGGCTCTGGGTGGGCAGTGACCTTTGTCCCCTGCAGTCATCCATGCCTTTCCTTCCCCTAGCCATTGCCATGCTGAAGGACAAAGCCCCCGGGTCATTCATCGTGAGGGACAGTCACTCCTTCCGAGGGGCCTACGGCCTGGCCATGAAGGTGGCCACACCTCCTCCGTCTGTCCTGCACCTCAACAAGAAAGGTAAGCGTCCATAGACGGGGGTTGTCTGTTGTTTACAGTGGCTGATATCGGCAACTGTTCCCACTGCTTCTCTTTATTTAGTGTTTGCTTTCTAAGGTTACTTCCTTAAGTAGCTGTCCATCCATGTATACCTTTTATCTTCATTTTTTTTAACCCGTCTTTTCCATACTTTTAAACTTGCAATGTGAACACTAATATAGTACATAGAATATGTACTATCTTATGAATCAAAAATTTTAAGACTCACTGAACACCTCAGGTCACGAGGAGTGTGCAGTAGTCGCCCTGTGCAGGATGCCCTTCGTATTTATCTTATCAGGAGATAATGTTCACTGTGGGTCATGGTTTTAAGAGGTTCAGCTCATTTGGTTGGCTCTGGTACCAGGCCTGTGATAGAGAAATCATCATAGGCTGCTTGTGCATGAGGGAGTATGTGTTCTCCCTCTGCCTGCAACGTGAAGGGGAGAGGCTGGGGAGAGAGCGAGGTTTCGTCACCCTCCTAAGGGCATGCACTAAGTGACCCTACTCCAGCCCTCCTTACATCCTCACTGATCACCAGAGCATCTCTCTGGGAGCTGAGCCTCTGCCGCATGGATCAGTGAGAGACGTTGCCTTAGCTAGAGAGAGGAATCCGAATCAGCATGGCTGTGGTACCTGTCTGTCCCATCCCATGCCTGGGTCTGAGATGAGCCATCCTAACTCTTGTGTGAAATCTGTCTGAAAGCTTCCTGGAGCAAACATGGTACACGGTGTACTGAGGTTGTAAGATGTGGTTGCAAGTGGGCCAGCCTCAGGCACAGGTGGCTGACCTGCTTCAGGAATGTGCTTGCCTTGCAAGGCTAGGAAGTGTGGTTGGGAGGCACCTGGGACTCAGGCAGAGCACAGCTCCCAAACCTGGGGGTGCTGACAGGGCTTCTGTGAGGGAGTGGGAGAGTAAGTGACATCACATAGAACGTCTAGGATTCCCGCCTAAGAAGCTCAACAGAACCTTACTGCGGGGACGTATGGCCTTTATCATGAAGCACTCACTCAGACCTGGCTGCTGAGGACTACCAGGTCTGACTTAGGAACATCAGTTAGTGACATATCAGGAAAAGACTTCTAATGTCTGGGAATGTATCCTTCCTTGGGCAGCCTTCAGACTAAGTCTGAGAATAAACGAACAAAATAGAGGCTATGTGAATAGCAGATGTCAGAAAACCCAGCATGGTGGTCTCCACTGGCTGAAATACAGTCTCGACTCTGTGTGTATACCTAGGCCTGGGTTTGACATTTGTATTTCCCAGTCCAACGATAGATTTGAGCGAAGAGTTTACCAAATGAGTGAAGAGCCAGTTAGTCACTGAGCCACCTCCAGTCAATTTGAGATGAGACAGCTGTGGTCATTCTAGACTCTGTGTTCCAAAACACCCTTGGCAGCAGGATCTTCACGGGGCCATTTTCCACAAGTAGAATCCAGACCTTCAGTGGGTTTTCTCATTAGGCTGGAAGCCCCACACCTTCTCTTCCCACAGAGGAAGTGTCATATTTTGTTCCCTCTGTTTTATGTGTCAGACTTTCATGGAATCCCTGCAGGTTTGACTGCCCCTAGGAAATGCTAACATGTACTGCCGCTAATGTGTGGTGTTGATCAGCATCATTGGAGCCTAATGCAGCTCAGGATCTCTCATCATAAATGGCCCCAAACAGATATGGCGACGGTTTCTGATTATTTTCAGATTTCAAAATATTTGTACACTAATAATGAGGTATCTTGGGAATGAGGCTTAAGTCTTTTTTAAAAATTATTTCTTTATTATTTTATTTGTGTGATATTTTTCCTTGTATATCTGACTGCATAAATTTGTACATGTCTAGTATGCATGGAGGCCTGAAGAGGGTGTCAGATACCCTGAAAATGGAGTTACAGACAGTTGTGAGCTGTCATGTGGCTGCTGGGAATACAACCTGGGAGACCCAAGTCCTAAGATTAAATTCATTTACATCTCCTATAGAATTCATATACATTCCATATATTTTGAAAGTAATGTTATGCAATATTTTCCATTATTTCGTTCATGAAACAAAGTTTCGTGGTGTGGAATCTTCCATTTATGGCCTCATACTGGGGCTCAAAATTTGCCAGGTTTTATTCAGCTTATACAGACTAGAGTCTGGCAACCTCTCCCGAATCGCAAATTTAGTAGGTCTTGCTTTATATCAATTATACTGAGAGGCTAGGTCTCAGAGTGCTAAAGACAGCAATTAAGGAGAGAGATGCAGTACACAGGGTGTCTACTGACTTTAGCAGCTTGGGGCAGTGACTTCTTTTCTCCTGGTTCAGTTTGTACTTTTCCATTCAGTTGCTTCTTCTCTTTCGGTTCAGCAGCTGGCTTGAACACAAGTGTCCTGTTTACTAGCAGTTTGGTAGAATGCTGCCCCTACATAGCAGACTGCTTGTTGCTGCAGGCGTTTCTGTACCCAGCTGGCGGTTCCACCTCACCCAGAGGGCTGGCATCCTTCCAGCTCTGTACTGAAGTCTTTTCTGCCGGAGCCTCGGTGGCCTTTCCTCTCTTGGAGGAATGCAGCTGGTGCTCCAAGGCCAGGGTCTTTCTAAGCTGCCAGTTCATCCCGTCTCTGGGAGTTTCTGGAGTTCCGCCTGAGGGTGTCTGTCTCTCAGGGACTCTTAAGTCTTACTATCCACCTGCCTTGTGGCCCCGCCCACTGACCATCCCAGGAGTGGTTCTGGGAGTGGCCCAGTAGTGCAGTGGTTTAATCCTAGTTAGAGGGAGCCTTCTTAAGTGTAGCCCTTAGATTTGATATCTGCAGGAGGCAGATATAAAAGCTTGTCTGTCTGTCTGTCTGTCTGTCTTCTATATAGTTCTCTCTCTTTTTTCTCTACCCTCGATCCCTACTTTGATTCTCTTACATTTTAAATTTAAAACAATAAATTTTTATTCTTCCCGCAGCTGGAGATTTGTCCAATGAACTTGTCCGGCATTTCCTGATTGAGTGTACCCCAAAGGGAGTGCGGTTGAAAGGGTGCTCAAATGAACCATATTTTGGTGAGTTACTTGAGAAGCTCTTTTGAATTTCTAGAGCATAGATTCCCTCCTTCAGGTGGCTTGAGATTCGAGGGACTCTGTACCACAATGGGTTTCTCTCCTTTCAGCCCCAGGGTGTCAGGCTGCCACGTGAGGTCTTTAAGATAAGCTGAAGGGGCAGTTGTTCTTTAGAAGCCTTGTCAAAAACCAAATAAACGGAAGGGATCCTCCGAGAGCTAGAATAAGACAAGGTGAAGGTCAGCAGCTGGGTCCCAGCAGGGTTGGAGCGCAGTGTGTCCCCATGCCTCAGGCACAAGGAGGAGGAGCACAGTGCTGCCACCAGAGCTCCCCCTTCTTTGTGAATTGAGAGCCTTCTGGATAGACCGGGGCAGCCTTGTTTCCTACTCGTAAGAAGCGCCCCGGCACTTCGCACTTATAAAGGCCATATGCTTGGCATACACTACAGGTCCCTCCATCACCCTCTTCATTGGCTTGGGCCTTGTCATTCTTGGAGCTTTGAGTCACATCCCACAGTGGTATAAAGGCATGCGTTTTTGGAATTTTGGTCTCAACTGATTCTTTGGTTAAGCACAGAGCAAGTGAAGAGATTGGTGACATTCATTTACTCTTATCCACTTTATAGGGAGCCTGACGGCTTTGGTGTGCCAGCATTCCATTACGCCCTTGGCTTTACCCTGCAAGCTGCTCATTCCGGAGAGAGGTATGTGGAGGAGTTCTCAGTGCTATCTGGCTGCGTGTACGATCTTCTGTACCGCTGATAGCATGCTGTACCCAGGACCCACCTTACAAAATAAACTAAGGTTCTTTTTTTATGACATATACTCTTAAACCCCAAAGAAAACTAGTGGCCACCTGAATTGAGAAAGAAGAATGCCCTGCTGCTGATAATAGCTTTCAGACATTGCCCATCGTGGCCTGTATGGAAGGTGTCCAGAAAACAAAGACTGCTCAGCTTAAAGATGTAAAACACTTGGGGTCTGGAGAGATGGTTCAGTGGTTAAAAGCACTGACTGCTTTCCCAGAGGTCCTGAGTTCAATTCCCAGCACTTACATTAGGCAGCTTACGACCATGTAAAACTGTAGTTGTAGAAGATCTAGTCTCCTTGGGCACCAGACATGTAAAACGTGTACATACATAAGTAGTTATTTTATATACAAACATGTGTGTGTATGAAAAAATATATTTTCTCAGACTAATTTTAAGGTCACTTGCATTATAGATTCACAGTCCTACAAAATGAGAATGATGTTGCTATGGTTAAATTTAGGTCATGAATGAACAAGTCTCTCTACTTTTATATTTGTTAGAAAATACCCACAATAATTTTTTTAAAAATTAATATCCAGGGTGTATAGGGGCCTTACTGTGTGTCCCAGCTTTCCTGTAGGTAAATGTTATTTTATTTATCTTTTAAATTTTGATCACTTATGTAAATGAATTCAGAGACTTGGAACATGTTTTAGGGGCATACCACCTCCATCTGTGTTCAGAATGGGTTACAGTCTCTGTGGGCTGCATGATTGCCTCGCAAGAGAAAGCTCTGTCACCGTCTGGGAATTCTGTCATCAGATTTTCTTTGCCATGTGGACTACTGTGTCAGGAGCTCATGTCTCGTCTCACTCCTTCCTGCAGATCCACTGGAGGAAATAGCAGAAAACTCTCCCCAGACAGCAGCCAACTCTGCAGCCGAGCTGCTGAAGCAGGGAGCAGGTCAGTGGCCGCAGCTTTGGTTTTGTATCTCTGCATCTCCGAGTCACTGGGCGGAACCGAACTCCATGATAGAACTTCCCTTTGGACAGTCATTTCCTGCTTTTCTGGGGACTGTGAAGGAAGTTTCCTTTTATAGCTGCTTGGCACAGCTGGGTGGGGTGCAGCTGTGAGGAGGCATGGCCAGGGCATCAGAGGCTCGGACTCAAACAAGACCAGATTCAGTGGAATAAATAAATGTTAAGGCCCATATTTAGTGTGGGGGGAGGGGTGCGGGAAGGCAGGATGTGGTGACCTGCCTCGCCAGCTGAAAATGTAGAACTGTTCTGGAGCTGTGACTCAACAGTCCCTCAGCCTGAGTCAACTGCTGGACCCACTCTGCCATCTGTGCTGAGACACACCACACTGGGAGACCAGGCCACTTGGGTGAAATCTTTGTAAATAGATTGTACTTCCTAAATCCACTATGGGAAAGTATAGAAGGCAGAGAGATTCCATGTCAATGCTGGCTCTCCATTCACAGTATCCCACACCATAGTGTTACAGCTGATGAGTTGTCTAGTATCTTTGCATTATTAAGTGAAGTCTGTAGTGTATGTAGAGCTCACTCTTTTTATTTAAAAATTATAATGGCTTGAACATTTACATCATCTCTCCCCCACTCCCCCCCCACCCCCACTCCCCACTCCCTGTCATATTCACAGCCCGAATTCTGTATTATACATGCGCATACACACGAGTCTACTGAGTCCATTTAGTGTTTAGCTCATATGTACGTGTGTTTAGGGCTGACCATGTGGGGTTTAATAACTTATCAGGGCACTCACCCATGAAGAAAACTGAGTCTCTCTCTGTCAGCAGCCACTGGTTGCCTCTAGTGCTAAATTTTACAAGGCTCCGCCCAGAAATACAGTGTTCTCTCTCGGTGGCAATGGGCTTGAGAAATATTGGCATTCATTCATGAGTATAATGTCACATGAAGTATTTTCTTCATCTTAAAACTTACCTCTGATCTCCTTACTCACTCCTCCCTCATAGTCAAGATACTCACTGTCACTGATCTTTTTATGGTCGCCATACTGTCAGTTTTCCCAGAATGCTTTATGCTGTAAACACAAGCTATGTAGCATTTCAGGTTGGTTTCTTTCTCTCGGTATAGCCATTCAGCTTCTTCTATGGCTTTCCAGAGATCGGTCGCTTCCTTCCTTGTGTATAGTGCAGGAGATTATATGTGTGTTTGTACAGATCTGTATGCATATACATATGGGTCCCTGAACATGTGTGTGCACATGTGTTCAGAGGCAGAAGTCCATGTTGTATATTTCCTCAAATTTCCCTACACATTATTTTTTATAGCCGTCATTCACCGTACCTGTAGCTCATTGATGTGGCTAGGCTGGCTGGCCAGTGAGCTCTGAGGATCCACTTGCTCTGCCTTCCCAGTCCTGCGATGGTAGCAGTACATCACTGCATTCCACTTGCTGGGGACCTGAACTCTAATCCTCAGGGTCATAGCTTTCACTACAAACCTTTTGCCAACCGAAATATCTCCCCAGCCCTTGGTGAAGCAAAGCTTATTTATGCACACAGCCACTGAAGAATATCTGGGTTGCTTCTAAGTTTTGGCAAGTATGTATAAAGCTTCTAAAAATATCCAAACGCAAGTTTTCAGTTAATACATGTTTCCAACTCCTTTGATTAAATACGAAGGAGCCTGATAGTTAGGTCAGGTGGCACGACTAGTTAGCTTTGAATGAAACCACAGAACTTTTTTGCAAAGTGGCTGTACCATTTTGTATTCCCACCAGCAATGGAGAAGCATCCCCTTGCTCCACATCCTTACTTACATACCTCAGGTGGTGTCACCCTGAAGGATGTTCTCATTCTAACTGATGGATACTGTGTGCCATCTTACTGTTACCTCCCTTGTGACGTACTCTCCAGATAGAATGTCATGGTAAAGAAATATTCTTAATTCCTCTGGATAGTTTCTATTGTTCTAATGTAGGTCTGCTCCGTAAATCTAAGCACATCAATGTGACCATTATAAAATGAAAGAAGACACCCTCATTTATCGTGTGGATGTTCTAGGTTCCAAAAAGATGAGTTTGCCATAGCCACAACAGAGGTCACAGGGACTTGCCCCAGGCTAGAAGTATGTCCCTGTGATATTCTTGTCTTCCAGCCTGGCAGCCATACATCCATCCACATCTGATGTATGTGTAGCTAGACAGACCTCGGGTTTATGTTGTTCAATATGCACAGTGGTCTCCCTCTCAAGAGAGGTAGAGAACAAACGAAGAGACTCTGAGAAAGGCCTTGGGAACAGTTTTCCTGAGCGGAGACCACAGCCTTTCCCTGCATGGCCCACCCTTCAGTTTCTCTTCTGATCTCTTGTGAGCCTGAGCAGACTGTCCCTGGGAGACAGTGAGTTCCACAAAAGAGAGAAACTCAGAGCCCCCAACTTTGTTTTAGATATTCATTCCCTGGTGTCTTCCTAGGTTGACACCCCCTGTTAAACCATCAGTGTGGCCCTGGGCTGATTCGATTGTTTGGTTCTACCTCTTAAAAATGTACTTGAAAAAATTTAAAAACCTGTAATAATGATTGATTTTTAAACCACAACTATGTATCAACGAGAAAGAAAGAAAGAAAGAAAGAAAGAAAGAAAGAAAGAAAGAAAGAAAGAAAGAAAGAAAAGAAAGAAAGAAAGGAAGGAAGGAAGGAAGGAAGGAAGAAAGGAAGGGGGAAGAGAGAGAGAGAGACAGAAAGAAAGAAAGAAAGAAAGAAAGAAAGAAAGAAAGAAAGAAAGAAAGAAAGAAAGAAAGAAAGAAAGAAAGAAAGGGGGGAGGGAGAGAGAGAGAGAGAGAGAGAGAGAGAGAGAGAGAGAGAGAGAGAGAGAAAGCAAGCCATGAAGAAATAGGACCATGGTGACATGCCTGTCTCCATGTGGATTTTACTTGTGGGGCCCAGTGGTCTCATTCCACTCCATGGATGGAGCTGGCTGTTGGTCAGAGCCAATGGGCATTTTGCCTATACCACCATCTGCATCTGTGTTAGCAACAAAGCTCTGTTTCTTAGTCCCACACGACTGGTGCCATAACCAATGTGCCTCTGCCGTCATCTCTTGGGTTTAATATCTCTCATCATAAGCAATTTTTTTATAGTTCTCAATTCCTTAACTAGCATTCTTCCAGTAAATGTTACACTCAATCATTGTCCATGTTTCTTATCCATTTCAACACAGTATTTTTAATATGATGTTCTATTGATTTTTTGAGAAGCTCATATATTTTGATCATATCTACCCCAACTCCTCCCAGATCCTCTTTCCATAAGTCCTCATCCACCTCATGTTCTCTCTTTTTTGTTTAATAACTTACTGAGTCCAGTGGTTCTGCCTCTGTATGGATGGCTGTGGGGACATCCACTGAAGCATTGTCAGACCATGAACGGCACCTCCTAAAGAAAACTGGGTCTCATTTTCTTTACCAGAAATCAGCTGTAGCTGAGCTAGGCTAGGGCTCGGGGCTTGGGTGGCGCTTCCAACTATGTTGGAATGTTGAATGGCTCGATCTTCTGTTGCTGTGAGTTCATGAGCGCAGTAGTCATGCTGTATCAAGACATTGTTTTGACCCAGTTCTGACCCCTGGCTCTTACAGTCCATTCACCCCCTCTTCCATAATGTTCCCTGAATCTTCTGTGGAGGGTTATATTATAGATATTCTGTGTATGGCTACAGCTTACCACTTTAAAATACATTGTCCCACCTTTTAAAATAACATTTTTTTTTAATGGGTGGGTTTTCCTACTGGTAAAACTTCATGTCAAGCTTTAAAGTCTGTTTTAATTATCTGTCTTAGGCATTGAGCTATGAGCCTTGATTTAAGGCTGCTTTCAGATTCTTTTCTTTAATCCATAACACACCAGGAGTGTGGATTTCTATTTCTATTGCACATTATAAAGGCAAGGATTCAGCTCAATAGATCTGGGGGCGGGGCTTGTACCAACCTTGCTTAAGGATTGGCTATGGTCACTTAGAATAACTGTAACACAGGTATTGTATCAAAAAAGTAGGACTATTCAGATCTCTGATCACTGTAACTCTTCCCCCACCCCCATCTGAATTCCATTTGTCATCCTGATTCTAGACTTCTGCTAAGGTCCTTGGAAATGTCCCGTATCTTCACAGTAGAAGCCAAGACTGGGCAACACAGCAGTCAGCTCAGGATGGGAAATTTGATACTAATGCCATTATGACTTTGTTCCAATAGCTGAAACAATTTGTTTCTGTATTTTAAGCCTCAATTCTTAATTGTTTCTTCTTGAAATGGAGGAGGAATGTGATCGAATCCTTAAAAGAAGAGGCTCTTTCACCAGCCTCCCCTAGGTCTGTACATAGTCTAGCTGTTTAGCTTAGTGCTGTAGGAGTAGAATTTAATAAACATCATGTGGGTTTTTGTTGGTTTTGTTTTGTTTAATAAAAAGCAGGGGAATGCTGAAGTAAAGAGGTGGGTAAGTGAGTCCTGAACCCGGTGCAGCCACGTCTCACTGGGAAGAAGGGGAGGTGGGCTGGAAGTTTCTAAACCAGAGACCACTCTGAGCATCAGCCAGGCCTGTTCCCGCCCCCTCCTCTCCTGGGATTGTCCTTCGCACAGTTCTTTCACATTCCTTCCTGCGGTTTGTAGAATGAGTTTGCTCGTGGTTTTTAGAAATACAGTGCAAGTCTCAGTTCTCTGTGGTTCTGTAGGACTCCATTGCGTAACTCAGCTCTCCATGGTCATCCGTCCACTTAGCCTGACTCTAGCTTGTCCGTGCTACAAGGCAAGCTTGAAGGGTTGTCTTTCTACTCCATTCTCCCTGAATTCTACATATTGCCTTAAGCTAACCTCCAAGAAGTAACACTTAACAAGTCAGAATATGTGGATCTGAGACCACTTTAGATGGGAAATGTTTTCAGCTCAGGAACTCCCTGCCGCAGGTCTGAAGGATGCTGTCCTGTTTAATGTGTCATGAAGCGCCACAGCTCCAAGGCTTCCCCTCAGGAAGAGCACTTGTCCCTGCAGGCCACATGTTCCCTGTTTGAGAGCCTGACTTTGGGAGGTGATGCTGGCCCACGGTCATAGTCATAGGGTATCTGCCTCCAGAGGTGTCATTTCTCCCAGCATCTCCCAACACCAGGCTCCTCCTGCCTGGCACCACAGATGGACCAGTCCTTATCAGGAAGTTCCCCGTGGTGTCTCCAAGACAGCAGTCTAGCCTGTGGTTTCCGGTGAACCACATCTAGGTGTGCCAAGTCTATGGGATTTTCATAGTAGTTAGGTGGACACACACACACACACACACACACACACACACACAGGTACAGGCACACAAGTGCACATGATGCCTTTCGAAACTACATGAGCAGCAGGACAGGATTAGAGGTAGAATATTCACTGTCCTGAAGTCTGTTTCCCATTTTCCAAGCTGCTTTCCAGCGTATGTTCATAGCACACATGCTTTTGATTTTATAGTTCTAATCATAGCAGAGATGGTTTATTCTGCTTTTCCAATTACCTGCTAACCATTTTTCCATGTTGCTATATAATTTCCATGATTACCGTTTGCTGGTTGCTTCACATTTGATTGAGAGGATAAATTTAACTCTTTATCCTTGGACATACCTTTTTCATTTTTTCCTGTTGTAATGCAGATGGGCAGGGCCGTCTTCCTCTGTAGATTGGCTGAATCTCATGCTTATGGTAGACTTGCTCTTTGAGTCTTTGAAGAAGTTGTCTCCAGGCTTTTCAGCGCCTCCCGATAAAATGTGCTTCAGTTATCTAGAACAGGCTCAGGTGAGCCCAGCATGAAAGGGATCCGTTTCAC
Source organism: Mus musculus (assembly GCF_000001635.26). Taxonomy (NCBI): domain Eukaryota; kingdom Metazoa; phylum Chordata; class Mammalia; order Rodentia; family Muridae; genus Mus; species Mus musculus. Next base: position 8,438,069 of record NC_000077.6, on the reverse strand, counting down.
CAGAGCTCTGTGGGCTTGGGCAGTGTGAATGTTAAGAATGTTTCACACCTTGCTCTCCTCCTCAAGAGAGCACAGGAAAACCCCTAGTGTAGACCAGAGCAGGTAAACCACCACGGCAGACAGACAGTTCCCTTGAGTGTTCTCATCTGGGACCAAGGCAGGGAGGAACACGAATTGCCCATGAAGTTTTCTAGCAAAGTCACCTTGACCTGAACTCAGGGTGTAGGTGATACTACCAATGTTCCTTACCTGTGAGCCTGGTATCCTCGCCTGCAAACTGGGGGTGACAGTAATAGACTGTTCTTTGGGGCTCTTTAGGACAGTTATTACTAAGAGGTACTAAGTTAGTACAGTACAAGCCATCACCCCACAGCCCCCCTGCGTACCCTTCAGCACTTCAGGCTAAGCGGTATGTAAAAATGGAGTCGTCTCATTGATATTTCTCAGCAATTCCAGAGTCTCCATACTTACCGCATTTTGGGAGATTGTGTTAATGGGAACCATTGTCTTTGCTCTTGCTGAGGCCAGGAAAGGTCATGGATGAAGGGAACATTTCTCTCACCAACAGGCCACTCCCTGATAGCCTGTTAGATTCTCTCCGTGGCACTGGGACAAGTGTGTCTTTAATACTGGTGAGCTGGGAGCGTGTGCTTACCAGTGCTTCGAACCTGGGTCGCACATCCAAATTGTTCCCAATCCCTTCAGCTTCTGGTTGGTCTTTCTCTGTGTGTCAGAGCATGTGTGTCCCCAATGGTCCTGGCTAATGTGCCTCTTACCCCCTCCCCACTGTCTTGCAGCCTGCAATGTTTGGTACTTAAACTCTGTGGAAATGGAGTCCCTCACTGGTCACCAGGCAGTCCAGAAGGCCCTGAGTATGACCTTGGTTCAAGAACCTCCTCCAGTGTCTACAGTGGTACACTTCAAGGTGTCAGCCCAGGGCATCACCCTGACTGACAATCAGAGAAAGTAAGTCTTGGGAAGAGTTGTGGGGTAGAAGGGCCCGAGGTCAGCATTGGGTGTCTCAGTCATTTTCCATTCTATTCTTTGAGACAGGGTCTCTTAGTAAACTTGGAATTCAGTGTTTTGCTAGACTGGCTGGGATATGCCCAGTGCAGGCAATTCCCCTAGTCTCCCTAGTGCTGGACTTAAAAATCTCCATTAGCACACTCAGGCTTTACTTAGGTGCTGGGAATCTGAACTCAGAGCCTCATGCTCGCCCTTTAAATGCTACTCATGAGCCAGCTCTCTAGTCCCAAAGCTATCTTCTTTTAAGGATTTTTTTTTTTTTTTTTGATGGAGAATCTTTTAAGTGATTGCTTTAGAGCCACTGAGATGGACCGGAATCTACTGGCTTCTGCTTTGGCATCGTTACTTTCATAACTGTGGGCAGCTTGTTTTGGTCAAAGTAGCACAGTGTAGTATCAGGAGCCCTTGTGGCAAATGCATGGGACATAGCCCAGACCGTCCTGAGCCCTCTATGCACCATAGCCTCCCTGAAGGCCACCACACCTGCAGTCCCTAGGGCCAGTTCCTTAAGCAAGGCATAGTCTTCATTGTCCTAAGTTGCCAAATAGTTTGAAGAAAGGATCTTAGGATGAAGCAGTTGGACTCAGAGCATGGCTTCTCTGGTCAAAGCTTCTCCCCACACTTGCAGCAGATAACCCCGAGCAAACGTCTTAACCCTCTGATGTTTGGTTTCTTCTTTTTTTTTAAGACTATGCCAAAATACCTACCTCAGAAGTTAATAACTCAAAAAGTATAGTGAGCACATGTCCTCCGAGGCACGGTTGATGTGGGCTCAGCTTTGGGAGAGCCAAAAGGTCCAGCAGCCCTGAGCTGCCTCCTGTGTCTTACCACTTGTCTGTCCAGTTCCTCAGAGCCCCTGGGTCCGTCTTTCCTTTACCCATGGTTGACCCTTTCCCTCGTTGGACTGCTTCTGTCAGCTATGAGCACCCTTCTACCCAGCTTCCACCCGCTGCCTGTTTGAGAACACATACTCTGGTCCTTTCATAACAAGCAAAGGCATCACATGGTTTCCACTCCACAAATCTTCCCACTGGGGAAATAAGGAACCCACCCAGTCCATCACCCACCCACCTACCCATTACTCTAAACTTCCAGGAAAGGAACGACCCTCTCTCTACCCACCCAACAGGCTCTTCTTCCGGAGGCATTACCCGGTCAGCAGTGTGATTTTCTGTGCTTTGGATCCACAAGACAGGAAGTAAGAGTTTTGCATTCTTATAACTGAAAAGTATACCTCTTTTATCCTTTAATTTAAAAAAAAAAAAGCTAACGTAAAATTCTTCTCCCCTTCAATTCTCAAGGTGGATCAAAGATGGCCCTTCTTCTAAGTAAGTTGCCAGCCTTTCTCTATTTGAAAATCACAGTGCACAGCTGACCTCACTTCTAGATTTGCAAAGAAGGACTTATTTAAAAGATCAGACAAAGCAAAGCAGTCATTGTCGGTGGGATCATTTGTTTGACTTAACTGAAAGTAGAAAATTAGAGAGTAAGAAGTGTTCTGATATCAGAGCCCACACCTAGACGGTGTTGGCTTGTCCATTGTCGTGGGCTGGAGGAGCCCTGTCTATATTGTATCTGTAGTGTTCTTTACACACTGAGACAGATTTCTTAGTCCAGCCATTTAAGAAGGTGCTGGTACTGCTGAAAACCCCAGATCTGCTTGTGTGGGCAGAGGTGAAGCCCTTTGGCAACATTTCCCAATCTGGAGGGAGCCTGCTTTGTTCCTTTGGCCAGCGAGTTCTTGTTCCCTCTGCTTTGCACTGCTATCAAGGTGGTCAGAGGAGCCTGATCCTCGCCCTCCCCACGCACAGAGGCTTCACTGTCTGTGGCTGTCAGACTAGCTCCTTTTACATGGTCCACACTGCTGATCGCACATGTTCATCAGGTGCCTCCTTCCCGGCAGGCCCATTTCAGAGTTTCTCCTGCTCTGGAGAACAGGTCAGTAGTAGTAGTAGACAGCCACAACTTCGGAAGCGATCACAGTTGCACAGGCCTGAGATGAGTTCTTGGCATGTTAGCTTTCTTGTTTGGGGTATCTAGTCTGGACTGGGCTGGGAGCTTCTAGGGTTTTCCTGGAGGCCTAAAGTCCTGACCTTCCATGGGAGACCCTGATTTTACATAGCCAGCTGGAGCTCAGGACTCCATAGAAGGTGTCTGGAGGACCCCTAGACCTCCAGCAGAGGTGCTAAGGAGCAAGCAGAGCCTCAGTTTTGATTCAAGCATCCTTCTAGGCTCAGTGGTCAGGTAGTAGACAGGTCTCTAAGCTAGTGCTTGGCACATCGTAACCTGCAGGGGCAGTCTGTACTGTTCCCAGGTTGCTATCATGAGGAAGAGAAAGCCTGCATGCATGCATGGTGCTTGCTGCACACGGTACTGGCTCCTCTGACTAGACTTGTCTCTTGCAGAGTCTTTGGATTTGTGGCCCGGAAACAGGGCAGTGCTACAGACAACGTATGCCACCTGTTTGCAGAGCATGACCCCGAGCAACCTGCCAGTGCCATTGTCAACTTTGTGTCAAAGGTCATGATTGGCTCCCCTAAGAAGATCTGAGCCCTTCCTAGCCAAACCTGCCAGATGCCTCATAGGGCCCTCAACATGGCAGTGGGGTGAGGCAGGGCCCCCATTCGTACCAGATTGACAATCTTCACATTCCAGACTCAACAAGAGGAGAAGAATATGACAACTCTTCAAACCAAGAACAAACAATGTCACCACTGACTGGCCTTAAAGAAGCTGCTCTTCCGACACACCTATATAGTCAGGCGCATTTTGAGTGGATGGATCTTGGCCCGGGAAATGCCTCATCAGGGCCCCAAGGACAAGGGCTGTACAAGGAGGGAGCATGGAAGACAAGGCTGTCCCCAGTCCCTGGCTCATTAGCATCTGTGTGGAGGAAGAGCATCTGTCCTGCTTGACAGGGACTGAGTAGCCATGGCACCCACTTGTCAGCAGAAATGCTCCCTCATCTTGTCTTTCTACATCAGTGATGGAACTGAGGAGGAGATGCATGGTCAGTGAAGGTCTGAGCAGGTTGGAACATGGCGGGGACCTAAGTCAGGGGCAGCGGAAGGGATGTGAGGTGAGGGCAGTGGAGAAAGCCTCTGGGGTCAGGGAGGACCACGTGGGGTCTGAGAGCCACTGCTGGGGGGTAAGGACTCTGTGATTCTGCTCTCAGGTTGTCACCTGGGCTGTGGAGAGCCTAGAGGACCTGGAGAGGAAAATGAGAAGATGGAATCAAAAATGCCATTTTATATAATATATATTTTACTTATGCCAAATTATTTATAACCGCTTGCCATTGCCATACCGTACCCATGTCAAATGCTGCAGCCGACTAAGCTGTGATTACTAGGAGGCTTGTCCCCTTGTAGACACACCAGAGACAGCTGGCCCGTCAGCTGGAAGGGGAACAGTGGTCTCAGGGTGATGCCACGAGATCCTTCTCCTGTAGTACTGCCAAATGGATTTGCCTTAAGCAGCCTCCCTACCCTCTGCCTGGCGCAGCAACATGTCTTGTCCAGATGCAGATGGTTTTGTTCCTGATGGAAACGTCTGGGAGACGTGGAAGACTAAGACACTGACGTCAGTCTCAGCCTCTTCTGCAGGACTGGCTGGGCCATGTAGAGGTCTGCGTCATCTAAAGCACACGTGGCCTTTTACCGTGATGCTCCTGTGGTACCTGCAGCTTCCGAGGGGAACTTCTGTGGGGTCCAGAGGGGGAGAAGGGATGAAGGGAAAGATCAAGAACTCCAGCACTCACGGCTACGTTTGATTTGCTGAGTCATCTTAGTTACTGAGTCAGGTGTGATGGTTCTTGCTAAGATGGGCATCCCCCTGCTGCAGGCTTCCTGTGCCCAGAGATTCGGAAGAATGCGGTAAGCCCGTCCTTCCCAGGGTGGAGGTGGAGGAGGGCTCCGGCTCCGTGGAGACAAAGCCAGGGTCTCCTCAGTCAGAACCTTCTACCCCAGGAAGGCTCTGAGAATTCCTGGCCTGGCCTGAAATTCCCACTCTTTGCCTTCTAAAATCCAGACCTAGCTTCCACATTTCACGTCCAGGACAGGCTACAGTTGTTAAGCTGGGATTTTTGTGGTGAATTCTGTTTCAAAAGGGGCAGAGATGTAACTATGTGTAGAATTGGGATCAACTGTCAGGATGAGTGTGTGTGTGTGTGTGTGTGTGTGTGTGTGTGTGTGTGTGTACAGGTGGACTATTCCATTTTTGCTCATGTGTATGTCTGTGTGTATACAGGTGGACCATTCCACTTTTTGCTCATGTATGTCTGTGTGTATACAGGTGGACCATTCCACTTTTTGCTCATGTATGTCTGTGTGTATACAGGTGGACTATTCCACTTTTTAGCTCCTATTGATGCACCAAAAGCAAGTGCCTCATTTCTGTGCCAAATGTTTGCCTTGGTCTTTAAGGACCTCCTTCGTGGACACTCTGATGTGCCTGTTAGAGGGAATGTGCCACCATTCCCTAGAGGCCCCATGTCTTCCACAGAGGCTTCTAGTGTTCCAGTTACTCATATGCAGCTAAACTCCAGATGGGGGCAGGGGTGGGGCTGAAGTTTGTGCTCTAAGAAGTATCACATCCTATGATTATAAGTTTATATGCAGATGTGGCCCAGAGATCACAGCCCCGCACTCTTTTCCTCCCGCTGGAGGGGGGTGGGGGTGGGGGGAGAGGGCCTAATTAGAAATCAGCTGGGCTCTGCTGAAGCCCAGCTTTCCGGTGAATTGAATGCCACAAAGGTTGGCATGGAATGCATCCAAGAAGCCACACGAATGTGCTTTCAAAACTGACCGGTGAGGTATGATTTTTACTCAAGATAAAAGTAGTCAAGGGTATCAATGGATCTGATCTGAGGAAACACAGGAAGACAGCTCTACAACTGTCTACAACAGCTGGTAGGGCAAGGCTCTGTCTTCTGTGTGTGACGCGTGTATTGAACAGAACAAGAACAGTATCATAGACTATACCGTGTGCTCAGAAACACTGCGAAAGGAGTATTGCCCAGGCTTTTGCTACAAGGCCATCGGTTGGGCACAAGTTAGTACATTATTCTATGAGTAAATTCAATGATGTCCCACCACTTCCAATAGATAGCCAGGGTCCCATTAACCTTCTCATTAACGGTCTTATAGTTTCCAGTGTTGGGCTGTATCCATGTTAAAAGCCACACTGCATTTATCTTCAGTGTCAAAGACATTGTAATGCCGCCATATCTGTCTTATCTATTAGCGCAGTTTTCACTATTCTATATTGTAAAGAATATATATCCAGTATGTAAATGAGTGTTCTATAAACCTTTTGTATAGGCATTTCCTCTGCTCTTTAAATATCAGCCTTATTCAGAGTATAATAAAAATTATGACCTTGGTAAGTCTAATGAAGCATTTTTTTAAGTCTTTGTTGTACGTGTGTGTGTGTGCCCATACCTTTGCTCCTGTGTTTGTGAGTATGCGAGCACATGTGCCTGCCATGCGTAAAGATTAGATGACAACCTTGGTTGTTGGTCCTTAACTCTCACCTTGTTTGAAATAGTCTCTTACTGTCTCACACATATGCCAGGCTAGTTGTTCCAGAGACTTCTTGGGTTTCTGTCCCCTCCACCTCACATTTGAGGGAACACTGCGGTTATGGACAAACAACACCACACCAGCTTTACGTGGATTCTGGGTATTTGAAGTCACGTGGTCAAGCTTATGTGACACGTATTCTCCCCCCCTTACTGATCCATTCATCTTGCTCTGAACAGTCACTTTTGTACCCCAGACTGTATGTGCATTGTACGTGTGTGTGTGTGTGTGTGTGTGTGTGTGTGTGTGTGTGTGTGTGTGTGTGCACCTGTGTACTGCTGTGTCTGACTGCCAGGGTTTGAGTTTGGGTTTTTGTTTTTTCTGATGTCTGTTTTATGGGTCACGGTGTTCATAACTGCCTATTTACATGTTTTGCTTTTGGGAACATACTGTAGGTTGGCTATCAAAGACCTTGAAAAAATTATATTCAAATTATCTTTAAATCGCCAAGCCAGGTATGGGGGCACACACTTGCAATACCAGCACTTGGGAGACAGAGGAAGAACGATTGATGCATTCTCCAGATCAGCCAGTGGTGCACAGCAAGACACCCCCCCAAAACAAACAAACAAACAAACAAAACAAAACAAAAAACAAAAAAACAGTAGGGCTGGAAAGATGGCTCAGTGGTTATACACACTGGCTGCTTTTCCAAAGGACCTGAGTTCAATTCCCAGCACCCACATTGGCAGCTCACAGTTGTCTGTAATTCCAGTTTTAGGGGATTGGATATCCTTACGCAGACATACATGTAGGCAAACCACCAATGTACATAAAATAAAAATAATAACAAAAAGTGAAACTATAATCTTGGGAACCCAGAGGCTAATACAGGAATTTGCCGTTAGTTTAAGGCAGGTGTGGACTTGCATAATGAATGCCAGGCTAGCCTGAGTTACAAAGTGGGGCACTCTCAAATCACAGCTAATTTTGAAAAATGTAACAGCAGTGCCCTGGCAAGGTAGCTTAGGGAAAAACCTTTGCCGCACAAGGCCTGGGTTCAGTTCGTGGACCCTGCGGTCCGCAGGAGAGCCAAACCCTGAAGTTTCCTCTGACCTCCATACACAGGCTTCCCAAAGTGTATCCAGGGCTGGAGAGACGGCTCAGCGGTTAGGAACACTGACTGTTCTTCCAGAGGTCCTGCGTTCAATTCCCAGCAACCACATGGTGGCTCACAACCATCTGTAATGGGATCTGTTGCCCTCTTCTGATGTGTCTAAGGACAGCAACAGTGTACTCACATACATAAATAAAATCTTACAAAAAATAATAACATTTAAAAACTAATATCTGAGTGCGGGGATGGTGACTGCCCTGGGGTAGTTTTGATGTACTGCGTTCTTACCTCCGCTCCATTCTAGCACCATGAAAGGACTCTTGCCATCTCTGTCTACCTGCAGTCTGAACATTCTAAGCCTGGAGCAACCAGAACGCCCAGTACTACGTACCCAGTACTATGTGTACCCAGTATTACATAGCCCTCACCTTAGCTTTCCTCCACCTCCCTTTGAGGATCTGCTGGCTTTTTGCTCCCTTGAGCTGACCCCATCTATGTGAGTCGGGGTCAGGACCAAGGTCCATCTGCTAACCTACAGGGTCTAAACCCAAAAGGATAGGCTATATCAGGCCCAGCCTGATTATGGACATATAATAAACACAGCTAGCAGCAGTTCTGTGGCCCCCATCTCCTGTGTTGTTGGCCTCTGAGGCTTCTAATGACATTGATCTCATACCAACTTCCCACGTACTGCAGGAAGGTGGGTTTGACATCGATGCAAGTGTTTTATTTCAGAGCCGAGAGCAGACAATTGCTGGTTCAATCTCAACTGGAAGCTACCTGTGGATCCCCGAGCCAGTCACTGCCTGTCCTTTAACAGGATCCCAACAGGGTGTGAGCATGAGCAGCACAGATGTAAAGGTCATTTATGGAATGTGATGTCTAGGCACCCTTGGGTTGGTGACAACAGCTGGCCTTGTAGAACCAACACACATGTTTCTAAGCCCACACAGAAGATCTAATGACTGAGGCGAGGGCTCAGTAGACAGGAGGACGCTGCCGTTCATCCCTCAGCACTTCTTGGGCTGGATGCCTGTACCCACCTTCTGGATCCTCAGTCCAGTGTGCAGTAGACATTCAGACACTCCATGCTGAGGACACAGGTCATAGCCTCTGTGTTTCATCCCAGAGACTCGGGGTCACAGGAAGATCTCACTGCCTTGGAAAATCTCTTGGAGATCGAATGGAGGATTCTTGGGCAGTGTGGAGAGCCGTGCCTCGAGCAATCTCGTGCGTGCCATGAGCAATCGCCATTATAAGATGGCGCTGGCTTCCACTGTGCCTAACTAGTAAGCAAGCCTTATGCACAAGTGCAAGAGTGATAACGATCTTGTCACGGTTTTGTTGGGTTCTGAGCTTACAAACCAACCAGAGCATAAACACAAGTCCACAGCAGGTGGCAACACCAAATAAACCTACCCCCACCCATTCCTTAAAATAAGAAAATGCAGATGAAATCCAGGAGGAGAGGCCCTCTGTCAGTGACAGGTCCACTCGTGTCGAGTTGATCCTGAGAACAGCTGCTCTCAGGGCCTCAAGGGTCTCATCGAATCTTTCAGACGATGACCTAGAGTTGTCTGAGTGAATGTGGGGCCTGCGAAATTATCTGAAAGAATGTTTTATGCCACAGACATTGGTCATAAATGGACACATTGGCCAACAGGTTTGTGGGCTAGCTAACTAAAATGCCACAATGATATTAAAGTTACCAGAAATCAAAAGGCTGCTCTGAAACCTGATCAGAGGCAGTTGGACAAGGTGTGGACTCAATAAAGTGTTATCAGAATGACCAAGATGTGAGATGCTATCCCAGAGACTTCCAGGTGACTGTGCGATTCATAGAGGGTCCCACACTGAGAGCCCTCAACCTCACCAGGAAAGCATGCCTTTCACAGGCAGGGGAAATCACCACAGCAAATACTACTCAAAGCCTCTCCCTCAAACTCCCCTTCTCTTACCTACAGACTCCTCACTGTCCCTCAGCCAGCCTGGGGTGGGGAGCAAGGATAAACAGCAGATCAGCAGCACTGGAAAGCTGGGCTGGTTGAACTGTTAGTGGAACCACAGCCCACAAAGCAGGCCTTCACCTGCTCACTCAGCATAACTAGGGTGCTGTCTGCTAAAGTTAAAGAATCTGCTAGGCTCCTGGGTAATAGGAGTAAATGTCTGAAATACAATGAAATTACCAGTCATACCAAGAAATGCTAGACAAGGCTGAGAAAGATTATGCCAACATCAAGGTGCATTGTGGGCTAGATTTCAAAGTAGCGGTCAAAAAATGCATCAGCAAAAAAATACAAATTCTCTTGAAGAAAAAATTGACAAACCACCCAGAAGAAACAGAGACTACAAGCTTGGAAGTATGCTGATAGACGTTTAAAGTCAAACCTTCCTAGGAGGCTGGTGTGATGGTCAGTCGAAAAGCTTGTGCCCTGTAAGCACTAGGACTTACGTTTGATTTACGGAATTCACGTAAAAACGGTGGGTGTAGTGGCACCCACTTGTAATACTAGCACTGGGCAGTGAGACAGAGTACCAGGGAAATGCTAGCTAACCAGTCTGGACTACTTGGTGGGCTCCAGGCCAGTAAGAGATCCCATTTCAGAAGGGGTACATGGTGTTTCCTGAGGGTAACGTGGAAGGTTGTTCTCCAACTTAACATGCGCACATACACACACATATACAAGCGAGCGCACACACACACACACACACACACACACACACACACACACACACGTGCATGTGCACAAAGCCAAAAATCTTCCTAGGAATTTTTGACAGCAAAGTGGATGTGACAGAGGACAGAATTGGTGAATTTACTTACACACCAATAGAATTCATGCAGACTGAAAAAAATAAAGTAAGCTTTAGGCATGGGGAACTGCAGACACTAAGAAGCAGTCCAACATACAGATTAGTGAGCACCAGAAGGAGAAGAGGAAGAGAGAGGTACTAGATAGCATTTAAAGAGATGATGGCTCCACACTCCCCAAATCTGGGGGATGGGAAAGATAGATTTATAGACACAAGAAACCAAGTAAATAATATCAACCAAAATCCACAATGCAGGCTAAGAGAAATAAGCGAAACACACACAATAATATTTCCTGATTTCATTTCTTTGTAGAATCTAAAAGATGAAGAGACAGGAGTACAGAATGGACCAAATATATAGAGATTGACATCAACTGGATCTGGATGTGTAGGAAGAGGAAGAGAGGAGGAAGAGGAGGAGGAAGAGGAGGAGATGGTAGTTATAGTTCTGAAAATCCAGCAGATAGATGGAGACCTGGAGTACAGTGTGTGGATGGTGGGTCATAATAGTGTTCCGTATTGAGATTTCCTTGGAATGAGCGGGTTGAAGCTGGTCTTCACACACACACTGAGATGATGTACTTATTAGTGTGTTTCTATCTACGGATCACTGTGTCTCATCACACATATGCCTTGAGTGTGCACACATTATTTTACTTTAAAAATTCATGACAAGAAATAAAATTTTCTGAAAACTAAAGAGAAAGGAAAAAAAACCTACAAGGAGCCATGGGGGGAATTCTGGGTCTTGTATGGGCACACAAGAGCTTGAATGGCAGTGGTTTGTATGAAGCTGTGAAAGGCAGGACAAAGCCAGGTCCTATAGAAGAGCAGTCAGTGCCTGTATCCACTGAGCCATCTCTCAAGCCTCATCATGTAGCAAAAATGAAATACCCCAGACAACAGTAAAATCACCCATTTTATTTTAATTACCAGAGCATCCATTATAATAATGGGAGGGAGGGTTAAATTCAATTGCACTAAACATATCAAGATAGAATTTCTGAAATGCCAACCCTTAGGAAGTAGAAGACAGAAGTAGGAAAACCAAAAATTAAATGCAGCAAGCTGAAATAAATAGGACAACAGATTTGCCCCAACACACTGTAATTTCCTTAATGCATAAGTGACCAAACTTCACCAGTCAAAATACTAGTTGGCTGACTGGGAATAGCCCAGCCACATGCTGTTCAGAAGAGACTTCAAATCAGTCTCGCTGGATGGTTGAGAATCAAAAGGTGTAAGAGGGGTAAATTATACAAACATTAACCGAAGCCGTCGGGCACCACTTGCTGGAGGACAATTATTTTATTTGCCGTGGAGTCAATAAAGTACTTGCCCAAGACAGTGGTAGGAACAGCTGGAGCGGCAGTCAGGAAGAATGTAGGAAAACTGAAACAACGGAAGCTCCCAGCAGCTTCTGACTGACACAGAACAACCCACAGAAATAGTAAAGTTGGGCATTTCTCAAAATCCTCATGGAATGGCCATCAAAGTAGATCAAGCTGTCAGACAGACAAAATTCAACAAATGTATGCCATACAACAGAGTTTATTCTTGTATAGTAAGGAATTATCCTCGAAATCAATGAAGTGCCATGGTGAGAAAAGTCTCTGCACACATGGAAGATAGAGAACACTTTTCTAAGTAGCAGGGTTTGTGTGGGGCCGAGGTAGTGGGCAAGGAAGCCTGGTGTTTCACATAGAAATGAATGTTCCGTAGAAAATAAAACTAGCATCCATGGGGTGTAGCTAAAGCAGTGGCCAGAGTGAAATTTATAAGTCTAAATGCCTGTACTAGAAATGAAAGGTGTTACAGCGATGACTGGATGTAGCCTGGGCTGGGCTGGGCACCACGGAGGCCTACCACCCCAATCCATTCGTTACTCACCCCACATACTGGATTCATTGTGCTCCCTCAGTGTTGTATGGGGCCTGAGATGAACCTCTTATTTGTAAACACTTCAGACAGCCATTTAAAGAGTCTTAGAAACATCTACCACCATTTCATGAGGTACAGAGACTTCACAGTCTCAGTAACTCCTTAACTTAAGGGTAAGGAAGCTTGCGGCTGTCCACTTCTTACTGGACGAGCCCTCAAGCCTGGCACGTAAGGAGGCCAGGTCTAAATTCCAGGGCTACCTAGACAAGTGAGCTCATCTTTTATCCATCTGCTGTGTTGCCTGGCCAGCATTTCCCTCTTCGTGCAGGACTGGCTCATCAGTGCAATGAAGCTACTTTTCCAGCCTGTTATGCAGGGCAAAGATGGATAGGAAGAGTGTCACTGTGTCACTAAAAGCTTCCCCACTTTGACAAAGAGCATCCAGACCCTTGCTCTGTGCATGCGTCTTTGTAGGGCAGATACTGGAGAACCAGAGGCTCAGCAGTTTCATGCCCCGTGCCAGGTCTCCTGGGTTCTGACTCTACACTGAGTAGATTAGGTCTGCAGAGCAGACTCGAGCTAAGTGCCTGCTGTTTGCTAAGTGCAGTGCATCACTATGGTTGGTTGGTTTATGTGTCCAAGCTGCCACCCGCTGAGATGAGTCCCAGGAATCATTAGCCTGGGCACACACGTGTATGTTTCCCCTCCATCTGGGTGAGGATATGACCTCAAATTCTAAGTCAACAAGAATTTCCTCTGTGCTCTGAGCTGATAAATCTCTAACCTCCTGCAGTGACAACGGGCTTATGATTAGCTTTCTACAGGTTCAGTGGCCCTGCCGGCTTTTAACGGTTTGAAAACAGCAAATTGGCCTTGGCTTCTAAGGCATAAGTAGTGTGGTGGTCATGCTCACTGAGTAGCTTGCTTCTCAGTCTGTCTTGGCAGTGGCCCAGTCTCCGTTCATAGACCATGAAGTTTAGGGTTGTGCCTTGGCCACCAGCAAAAGGAAAAACACAAAGAATGTGTTGTTTCACACCACCGAATGTGTTGTTTCACATTCGGTGCTTTCTACATCCTGCCTTCTCAGGACAACCAACAATGCAGCAGAGGAGGCTGCAGGAACTCAGTCCCTGCCTCTTTGTGCATGCACGCTTCCCGGGCTTCCCCCAAAGTGCAGGCTGCCTTCTAATGCCAAGAATCAAGCAAAACCTCCATTACCAGTGTGCTCTCCTCCCTCTGCCCCCAGCTTTGTGCTGCGTGGAGCCAGCCAGTTGTTGAGAATTCAGTGAGGTGATCCTGCCCCCTAGTGGCTATCATAGCTTCCTACAGCAGGGTGTCTTTATAATCTGTAAATTGTTGCCAGCTTAAAAGGGAGGATGAGTGTAATGGCAAATATTAGTCCCCTTAGAAAAGTGGCTCTCAACCTGATGGTCACAACCCTTTTCACAGGTGTCGCATATCAGATATTCTGCATATCAGGTATTTACATTAGGACTCATAACAGCAGCTAAATTACAATTATGAAGTAGTAAGGAAAAGAATTTTATGGTTGGAGTGGGGTCACCATAAGATGAAGAACTGTATTAAAAGATAGCAGCACTGGGAAGGTTAAGAGTCACTGCCTTAGAGGATAAAAGTATAGTTACTGAAGCCCTGTTGCTTATGGCCTGGGTTGGACCTGAACTTCATGGTAGACCCTGGACTTAGAGCTCCCTAGTTATTGACAACTGCAGGCCTCAGCCCTCCCGTTAGTCCCAGATGAAACCTGACGGGGCGTGTGGAAGCCAGGAAGACAATCAAATGAGTGGGGGGAATGTTTCCAACAAGTGGTGTTATCACCCCAACTATGGCAGGAGTTGCAAAAAGTCCAACATTCAGACTGAAAACCTGAGGTCGGTCTCATAAGTAGTGTCACAAATAATCCAGTATCATCCATGCCCCCAGAACAGAGGTAGCCGACACGAGCCAGCACATAAAGCACTGTCCTCGTGTTTTCATGTTTCCTTGGATGTCCCCTGGGAGCTGAAACAGGTTCTGTGGAGGTTTCTAAGGGAAGGAGAGAGGGTGCTGTTCTTTGTCTGTTACATGTGAATATGCTCTAGCAGTTTAACCTTGTGGGTAGAATGCTAGCTCTGTCTGCCATGACATATGTGTATGTATGTATGTATGTATGTATGTATGTATGTGTATGTGTGTGTATGTGTGTGTATGTATAGTTTCTGACCCCCTTGTGTATTCCCATTTCCTCTTCATTACCTCTGCAGAAGCATAGTTCTCTGGGTATTTGTGTGTGTGTGTGTGTGTGTGTGTGTGTGTGTGTGTGTGTGTGTATGTGTGTGTGTGTTTCTGCATCTGGAGACCAGACAAAAGCGCCTTCTCTGTGGAATAGTGGGCCTGCTCTAAAACCATGGCGAGAGTGAACTGTGAATACTCTAACACTTTACACTTGTGAGTAAAATGGTTGCTATGCCGCCCGACTTCCATAGACATCCCCTGTGAAGGAGACCTTTAACAGCGCGATGAGCTCCGGAGGCCTTGGGGATGGTGACATCTGTTGAAGCTCTCCCCCCTGCTGACAGCCTAGCAGGGATTATGGTCCCGAGCAGGCCATTTTTGGGGGACCTATGCTTTTAACTCAGCTGAAAACAAATTTTATCCACAGATGCTTTTCCAGTTGGTGTTGGTTTAAGAAACAAGAGGAATGTGTGTATAGATGGATGGGTCCTGGAAAGCAGCTCTGCAGCCTTTAATTGTGTATGGTGTGTCCGCTAAAAACACAGCTCTGTCCTTGGAAGGAAAGGAGACCATTTATTCCAAGCCTAATATGAGTGACCATTGGCTGGGAACATGGATCCAGGTGGCTTCAGATAGTAAGTTCCAACCTAGAACTGCTATATGAGCTGCTATAGCCACGTATCAGAAGAAGTTATTATTATTATTTTTGATTGACTATTTATTTTTTAAATTTTTATTATTATTATTTTTTAATTAGGTGTTTTCTTCATTTACATTTCCAATGCTACCCCGAAAGTCACCCAAACCCTCCCCCCCAACTCCCCTCCCTCCCACACTCCCACTTCTTGGCCCTGGCGTTCCCCTGTACTGAGGCAGATAAAGTTTGCAAGACCAATGGGCCTCTCTTTCCACTGATGGCTGACTAGGCCATCTTCTGATACATATGCAGCTAGAGATATGAGCTCTGGGGGTACTGGTTAGTTCATATTGTTGTTCCACTATAGCCTTGCAGACCCCTTTAGCTCCTTGGGTACTTTCTCTAGCTCCTCCATTGGGGGCCCTGTGTTCCATCCAATAGCTGACTGTGAGCATCCACTTCTGTGTTTGCTAGGCCCCAGCATAGCCTCGCAAGAGACAGCTATATCTGGGTCCTTTCAGCAAAATCTTGCTAGTGTGTGCAATGGTGTCAGTGTTTGGGGCCTGATTATGAGAAGAAGTTATTATTCAAGGTGTTTTTTTTAAAAAAATCACAGATGGGATTAGCAGGGCAGCAAATCAGGGAGATCTCTTGTCGCGTCCCACTCGACCAGCAAGAAAGACTCAACCACCGGTTCTTCTTTAAGCAGTTTACTCAGGCAGCTACTTTCTTCAAATCCCCCCAGCCTCTCTAGTTACAAGTGTTTTTCTCCACTCCAGCCACAACCACGCCCCCACCAATCACCACAGGTCACATCACCTCACCAGGCAGGCTTGCTCAGCCAATCAGGGATTAAGGGTGGGCCATCCACCAAACATGGGCTTGTTTACTACCTGGAACAGACTTCCATCCTGCTGACCAGGAAGTCCAGAATGGCTCCCTACAATCTCTAATGCAGGTTTCAGGTGCTCTCCGAAGACATTCTTGGCTTTAGCATTGTTGAAAATCGGCAGTCTACTAAGAAAATACATCCTAGAGCTTTTAGCTGCTAGTTGTAAGATTTTAGAATAAAGAGATCGCCACAGAATTGCTATTTTTTATTGGATATTTTCTTTATTTACATTTCAAATATTATCTCCTTCCCCAGTTTGCCCCCCTCCTGGAAACCTCCTATCCCATCTTTCCTCTCCCTGCTTCTATGAGGGTGTTCCTCTACCCATCCACACATTCCCATCTCCTTACTCCCCTACACTGAGGCATCTATTGGGACCTCTTCATAGGACCAAGGACCTCTCCTCCCATTGATGCCTGACAAGGCCATCCTCTGCTACATATGCAACTGGAGCCATGTGTACTCCTTTGTTGACGGCTTAGTCCCTGGGAGTTCTGGAGGGTCTGGTTGGTTGATATTGTTGTTCTTCCTATGGGGCTGCAAACCCCTTCAACTCCATTAGTCCCTTCTCTAACTCGTCTATTGGGGACCCTGCGCTCAGTCCAATGGTTGGCTGTGAGCATCTGCCTCTGTATTTGTAAGGCTCTAGCAGGGCCTCTCAGGAGACAGTCATATCAGACTTCTATTAGCATGCACTTCTTGACATCCACAGCAGTGTCTGGGCTTGGTAACTAGATGGGAAGAATCCCCAGGTGGGACAGTCTCTGGATGGCCTTTCCTTTAGTCTCTGCTCTACACTTTATCTCTATGTTTGCTCCTGTGAATATTTTGTTTTCCTTCAAAGGACAGAAGCACCCACACTTTGGTCTTCCTTCTTCTTGAGCTTCATGTGGTCTGTGAATTGTATCTTGGATATTTGGAGCTTTTGGGCTAATATCCACTTACCATTAAATGCATGTGTGTTCTTTTGTTATTGGATTACCTCACTGAGGATGATATTTTCTAGTTCCCACTCCTCCATTGCAATCCCATCAGCAATGGAGGCGTGTTCTTTTTGCTCCACACCCTCGCCGGCATCTGCTGTCACCTGAGTTTTTTATCTTAGCCATTCTGACTGGTGTGAGGTGGAATCTCAGGGTTGTTTTGATTTGCATTTCCCTGATGACCAAGGATGTTGAACATTTCTTTAGGTGCTTCTCGGCCATTCGATATTCCTCAGTTGAGAATTCTTTGTTTAGCTCTGTATCCCATTTTTAAATAGGGTTATTTGGTTTTCTGAAGCCCAACTTCTTGAGTTCTTTGTATATATTGGATATTAGCTCTCAACCGGATATAGGGTTGATAAAGATCTTTCCCCAATCTGTTGATTGCCATTTTGTCCTATTGACAGTGTCCTTTGTCTTACAGAAGCTTTGTAATTTTATGAGGTCCCATTTGTCAATTCTTAATCTTAGAGCATAAGCCATTGGTGCTCTGTTCAGGAAAATTTCCCCTGTGCCCAAATGTTTGAGTTCTTCCCTACTTTCTCCTCTATAAGTTTCAGTGTATATTGGTTTTATGTGGAGTTCCTTTATCCACTTGGATTTTAGCTTTGTACATGGGGATAAGAATGGGTCGATTTGCATTTTTCTGCATGCTGATCATCATTTGTTGAACCAGCACCATTTGTTGAAAATGCTATCTTTTCTCCACTGGATGGTTTTAGCTCCTTTGTCAAATATCAAGTGACCATATGTGTGTGGGTTCATTTCTGAGTCTTCAATTCTATCCCATTGATCTACCTGTCTGTCACTGTACCAATACCATGCAGTTTTTTGTTTGTTTTTGTTTTTATCACAATTGCTCTGTAGTACAGCTTGATCTCTGGGATGGTGATTCCCCCAGTTCTTTTGTTGTTGAGAATAGTTTTTGCCATCTTGGGTTTTTTTTTTTTTTTTTTTTTTTTTTTTTTTTGTTATTCCAGATAAATTTGCAAATTGTTCTTTCTAATGCTATGAAGAATTGAGTTGGAATTTTGATGGGGATTGCACTGAATCTGTAGATTGCTTTCGTTAAGATGGCCGTTTTTACTATATTGGTCCTGCCAATCCATGAGCATGGGAGATTTTTCCATCTTCTGAGGTCTTCTTCAATTTCTTTCTTCAGGGACTTGAAGTTCTTGTCATACAGATCTTTCACTTGCTTGGTTAGAGTTATACCAAGGTATGTAATATTATTTGTGAATATTGTGAATTGTATCATTTCCCTAATTTCTTTCTCAGCCTGCTTTTCCTTTGTGTACAGTAAGGCTACTGATTTGTTTGAGTTAATTTTATATCCAGCCACTTTGTTGAAGTTGTTTATCAGGTTTATGAGTTCTCTGGTGGAATTTTTGAGGTCACTGAAGTGCACTATCATATCAACGGCAAATAGTGATAATTTGACTTCTTCTTTCCAATTTGTATCCCTTTGACCTCCTCTTGTCTAAGTGCTCTAGCTAGAACTTCAAGTACTATATTGAATTGATAGGAAGAGAGTGGGCAGCCTTGTCTAGTCCCTGATTTTAGTGGGATTGCTTCAAGTTTCTCTCGATTTAGTTTGATGTTGGCTACTGGTTTGTTCTATATTACTTTTACTATGTTTAGATATGGACCTCGAATTCCTGATCTTTCCAAGACTTTTAACATATATGGATGCTGAATTTTGTCAAATGCTTTTTCAGCACCTAATGAAATGACCATGTGGTTTTTTTCTTTGAGTTTGTTCATGTAGTGGATTATGTTAATGGATTTCCCCATATTGAACCAGCCCTGCATCCCTGGGATGAAGCCTACTTGATCATGGTGAATGATTGTTTTGATGTGTTCTTGGATTCAATTTGCGAGAATTTTATTGAGTATTTTTGCATTGGTATTCATAAGGAAAATTGGTCTGAAGTTCTCTTTGTTGGTTTGTTGTGAGATTTTGGTGTCAGCGTAACTGTGGCTTCATCGAATGAGTTGATTAGTGCTCCTTCTGTTTCTATTTTGTGAAATAGTTTGAAGAGTATTGGTATTAGGTCTTCTTTAAAGGTCTGATAGAATTCTCCACTAAACCCATCTGGTCTTGGCCTTTTTTCTGTTGGGAGACTATTAATGACTGCTTCTATTTCTTTTAGGGGTTATGCGACTGTTTAGATGGTTTATCTGATCCTGATTTAACTTTGGTATTTGGTATCTGTCTAGAAAATTGTCCATTTCATCCACATTTTCCAGTTGTGTTGAGTATAGGCTTTTGTAGTAGGATCTGATGATTTTTGGAATTTCCACGGTTTCTGTTATTATGTCTCCCTTTTTATTTCTGATTTTATTAATTTGGATACTGTTTCTGTGCCTTCTGGTTTGTCTGGCTAAGGGTTTATCTGTCTTGTTGATTTTCTCAAAGAACCTGCTCCTGGTTTGGTTGATTCTTTGTATAGTTCTTTTTGTTTCTATTTGATTGACTTCAGCCCTGGATGCCCTGAGTTTGATTATTTCTGATTATTATCTACTCCTCTTGGATGTATTTGCTTCTTTTTGTTCTAGAGCTTTCAGGTGTGCTGTCAAGCTGCTAGTGTAAGTTCTCTCCAGTTTCTTTTTGGAGGCACTTAGAGCTATAAGTTTTCCTCTTACCACTGTTTTCATTGTGTCCCATAAGTTTTGGTATGATGTGTCTTCATTTTCATTAAATTCTAAAACGTCTTTAATTTTTTTAATTTCTTCCTTGAACAAGTTATTACTGAGTAGAGCATTGTTCAGATTCCAGGTGTATGTGGGTTTTCTGTTGTTTTTGTTGGAATTTAAGACCAACTTTAGTCTGTAGTGTTCATAGGATCATTTCCATCTTCTTGTATCTGTTGAGGACTGTTTTGTGACCAATTATATGGTTAGTTTTGGAGAAGGTACCATGAGTGCTGAGAAGAAGGTATATTCTTTTGCTTTAGGATGAAATATTCTATAAGTATCTGTTAGATCCATTTGGTTCATAATGTCTGTTAGTTTCACTGTGTCTCTGTTTAGTTTCTGTTTGTATGATTTGTCCATTGCTGAGAGTAGGGTGTTGAAGTCTCCCCCATTATTGTGTGGGGTGTGATATGTGCTTTGAACTTTGGTAAAGTTTCTTTTATGAATGTGGGTGTTCTTGCATTTGGAGCATAGATGTTCAGAATTGAGAGTTCATCTTGGTAGATTTTTCCTTTGACCAGTATCCTTTTTGATAACTTTTGGTTGAAAGCTGATTTTTATCTGATATTAGAATGGCTACTCCAGCTTGTTTCTTGGAATCATTTGCGTGGAAAATTGTTTTCCAACCTTTTATTCTGAGGTAGTATCTGTCTTTGTCACAGAGGTGTGTTGGAAACCGACCTGCGGCTCACATGAACTGGGTTTCACCTGGGAGGCAAACCGGGGCTGAAAAGAGAGGGGAACTAGGCGGACAAGAGAGAAATGGAGCTAAGTCAAGGCTCCTGATCAAAGGTCAAATGTTTAATGGCAAATGCGCTTATAAAGGGGAGGCCCATTCTGGCCAATTCATTCTTGGAGCCCAGCTGCAGGTGAGGACATGCAGGATAGGGTGTAGTCTCCCTGCAGGATAGGGTGTATTCTCCGGAATAGCTCGGTAGCCTCCCCACAGGTAGCAGTATCTTAAAGAGAAACAGTGACAGTGGCTGAACAATAGAGTGATCTAGGAAGGCTCCATCTTAGGTAATCTCCTTAGTGGCTGAAAAGGTCAATGTCTGGCTCAGCCTGCTTCAGGCTTGGGGGAGGTTACAGAGGTGCATTTCCTGTATGCAGCAAAATGTCCTGTTTGCCTATCAAGTCTGGTAGTCTATGCCTTTTTATTGGGGAATTGAGCCCATTGATGTTAAGAGATATTAAGGAAAAGTGATTGTTACTTCCTGTTATTTTTGTTGTTAGAGGTGGAATTATGTTTGTGTGGCTATCTTCTTTTGGGTTTGTTGAAAGATTACTTTCTTGCTTTTTCTAGGGTGTAGTTTCCCTCCTTGTGTTGGAATGTTCCCTTTATTATCCTTTGTAGGGCTGAATTTGTGGAAAGCTATTGTGTAAATTTGGTTTTGTCATGGAATATCTTGTTTTCTCCATCTATGGTAATTGAGAGTTTTGCTGGGTATAGGAGCTTGGGCTGGCATTTGTGTTCTCTTAGGGTCTGGTCTGTATGATATCTGCCCAGGGTCTTCTGGCTTTCATAGTCTCTGGTGAGAAGTCTGGTGTAATTCTGATAGGTCTACCTTTATATGTTACTTGACATTTTCCCCTTATTGCTTTTAATATTCTTTCTTTGTTTTGTGCATTTGGTGTTTTGATTATTATGTGACAGGAGAAATTTCTTTTCTCGTCCAGTGTGTTTGGAGTTCTGTAGGCTTCTTGTTTGTTCACAGGCATCTCTTTCTTTAGATGAGAAAAGTTTTCTTCTGTAATTTTGTTGAAGATATTTACTGGCCCTTTAAGTTGGGAATCTTTGCTCTCTTCTATACCTATTATCCTTAGGTTTGGTCTTCTTATTGAGTCCTGGATTTCCTGGATGTTTTGGGTTAGGAGCTTTTTGCATTTTGCATTTTCTTAGACTGTTGAGTCAATGTTTTCTATGGTATCTTCTGCACCTGAGATTCTCTCTTCTACCTCTTGTATTCTGTTGCTGATGCTCACATCTATGTCCCTGATCACTTTCCTAGGTTTTCTAACTCCAGGGTTGTCTCCCTTTGGGTTTTCTTTATTGTTTCTATTTCCATTTTTAAATCTTGGATGGTTCTGTTCATTTCCTTCCCGTGTTTGGTTGTGTTTTCCTGTAATTCTTTTTTTTTTTAAGTTATTTTTTAAAATTAGATACTTTCTTCATTTACATTTCAAATGCTATCCCAAAAGTCCCCCCAGACCCTCTGCCCCACTCCTCTACCCACCCACTCCCACTTCTTGGCCCTGGTGTTCCCCCATACTGAGGCATATAAAGTTTGCAAGACCAAGGGGCCTCTCTTTCCACTGATGGCTGACTAGGCCATCTTCTGCTACACATGCAGCTAGAGACACAAGCTCCGGGGCATACTGGTTAGTTCATATTGTTGTTCCACCTATAGGGTTGCAGACCTCTTTAGCTCCTTGGGTACTTTCTCTAGCTCCTCCTTTGGGGTGTGTGTTCCATCCAATAGCTGACTGTGAGCATCCACGTCTGTGTTTGCAAGGCCCCGGCATATCCTCACAAGAGACAGCTATATCAGGCTTCTTTCAGTAAAATCTTGCTGGTGTATGCAATGGTTTCAGCGTTTGGAGGCTGATTATGGGATGGGTCCGCTGGTATGGCAGTCTCTAGATGGTCCATCCTTTCATCTCAGCTCCAAACTTTATCTCTGTAACTCCTTCCATGGGTGTTTTGTTCCCAATTCTAAGAAGGGGCAAAGTGTGCACACTTTGGTCTTCGTTCTTCTTGAGTTTCATGTGTTTTGCAAATTGTATCTTGTATCTTGGGTATTCTAAGTTTCTGGGATAATATCCACTTCTCAGTGAGTACATATCATGTGAGTTCTTTTGTGATTGGGTTACCTCACTCAGGATGATGCCCTCTAGGTCCATCCATTTGCCTAGGAATTTCATAAATTCATTCTTTTTAATAGTTGAGTAGTACTCCATTGTGTAAATGTACCACATTTTCTGTATCCATTCCTCTGTTGAGGGACATCTGGGTTCTTTCCAGCTTCTGGCTATTATAAATAAGGCTGCTATGAATATACTGGAGCATGTGTCCTTCTTACCAGGTGGAACATCTTCTGAATATATGCCCAGGAGAGGTATTGCCGGATCCTCTGGTAGTACTATGTCAAATTTTCTGAGGAACTGCCAGACTGATTTCCAGAGTGGTTGTACAAGCTTGCAATCCCACCAACAATGGAGGAGTGTTCCTTTTTCTCCACATCCTCGCCAGCATCTGCTGTCACCTGAATTTTTGATCTTAGCCATTCTGACTGGTGTAAGGTGAAATCTTAGGGTTGTTTTGATTTGCATTTACCTGATGATTAAGGATGCTGAACATTTTTTCAGGTGCTTCTCAGACATTTGGTTTTCCTCAGGTGAGAATTCTTTGTTTAGCTTTGAGCCCCATTTTTAATGGGGTTATTTGGTTTTCTGGAGTCCACCTTCTTGAGTTCTTTATATATATTGGATATTAGTCCCCTATCTGATTTAGGATTGGTAAAGATCCTTTCCCAATCTGTTGGTGGCCTTTTTGTCTTATTGATGGTGTCTTTTGCCTTACAGAAGCTTTGTAATTTTATGAGGTCCCATTTGTGGATTCTCGATCTTACAGCACAAGCTATTGCTGTTCTATTCAGGATTTTTTCCCCTGTGCCCATATCTTCGAGGCTTTTCCCTACTTTCTCCTCTATAAGTTTCAGTGTCTCTGGTTTTATGTGGAGTTCCTTGATCCACTTAGATTTGACCTTAGTACAAGGAGATAGGAATGGATCAATTCGCATTCTTCTACTTGATAACCACTAGTTGTGCCAGCACAATTTGTTGAAAATGCTGTCTTTTTTTCACTGGATGGTTTTAGCTCCCTTGTCAAAGATCAAGTGACCATAGGTGTGTAGGTTCATTTCTGGATCTTCAATTCTATTCCATTGGTCTACTTGTCTGTCACTATACCAGTACCATGCAGTTTTTTTTTTATCACAATTGCTCTTTAGTAAAGCTTTAGGTCAGGGATGGTGATTCCACCAGAGGTTCTTTTATCCTTGAGAAGAGTTTTTGCTATCCTAGGTTTTTTTTTTTTTTATTCCAGCTGAATTTGCAAATTGCCCTTTCTAATTCATTGAAGAATTGAGTTGGAATTTTGATGTGGATTGCATTAAGTCTGTAGATTGCTTTTGGCAAGATAGCCATTTTTATTATATTAATCCTGCCAATCTATGAGCATGGGAGATCTTTCCATCTTCTGAGATTTTCTTTAATTTCTTTCTTCAGAGACTTGAAGTTCTTATCTTATAGATCTTTCACTACCTTAGTTAGAGTCACGCCAAGGTATTTTATATTATTTGTGACTATTGTGAAGGGTGTTGTTTCCCTAATTTCTTTCTCAGCCTGTTCATCCTTTGTGTAGAGAAAGGCCATAGACTTGTTTGAGTTAATTTTATATCCAGCTACTTCACTGAAGCTGTTTATCAGGTTTAGAAGTTCTCTGGTGGAATTTTTAGGGTCACTTATATATACTATCATATCATCTGCAAAAAGTGATATTTTGACTTATTCCTTTCCAAGTTGTATCCCCTTGATCTCTTTTTGTTGTCAAATTGCTCTGGCTAGGACTTCAAGTACTATGTTGAATAGGTAGGAAGATAGTGGGCAGCCTTGTCTGGTCCCTGATTTTAGTGGGATTGCTTCCAGCTTCTCACCATTTACTTTGATGTTGGCTACTGGTTTGCTGTAGATTGCTTTTATCATGTTTAGATATGGCCTTGAATTCCTGATCTTTCTAAGACTTTTATCATGAATGGGTGTTGGATCTTGTCAAATGCTTTCTCCCCATCTAATGAGATGATCATGTGGTTTTTGACTTTGAGTTTGTTTATTTGGTGGATTCCGTTGTTGGATTTCCACATATTAAACCATCCCTGCATTCCTGGAATGAAACCTACTTGGTCAGGATGGATGATTGTTTTGATGTGTTCTTGGATTCGGTTAGCAAGAATTTTATTGAGTATTTTTGCATCAGTATTCATAAGGGGAATTGGTTTGAAGTTCTCTATCTTTGTTGAGTCTTTCTGTGGTTTAGGTGTCAGAGTAATTGTGGCTTCATTGAATGAATTGGGTAGAGTACCTTCTGCTTCTATTTTGTGGAATAGTTTGTGAAGAACTGGAATTAGATCTTTTTTGAAGGTCTGATAGAACTCTGCCCTAAACCCATTTGGTCCTGGGTTTCTTTTGGTTGGGAGACTATTAATGACTGCTTCTATTTCTTTAGGGGATATAGGACTGTTTAAATCATTAATCTGACCCTGATTTAACTTTGGTACCTGGTATCTGTCTAGAAATTTGTCCATTTCATCCAGGTTCTCCAGTTTTGTTGAGTAAAGCCTTTTGTAGGAAGGTGTGTTTTCGAATTCTTCGGGATCTATGTCTCCCTTTTCATTTCTGATTTTGTTTATTAGGATGCTGTCCCTGTGCCCTCTAGTGAGTCTGGCTAAGGGTTTATCTATCTTGTTGATTTTCTCAAAGTACCAGCTCCTCATTTGGTTGATTCTTTGAATAGTTCTTCTTGTTTCCACTTGGTTGCTTTTGCCCCTGAGTTTGATTATTTTATGCCTTCTACTCCTCTTGGGAGAATTTGCTTTCTTTTGTTCTAGAGCTTTTAGGTGTGTTGTCAAGCTGCTAGTGTGTGATCTCTCTAGTTTCTTTTTGGAGGCACTCAGAGCTATGCATTTTCCTCTTAGAAATGCTTTCATTTTGTCCCATAAGTTTGGGTATTTGTGGCTTTATTTTCATTAAACTCTAAAAAGTCTTTAATTTCTTTCTTTATTTCTTTTTTTGACCAAGGTATCATTGAGTAGAGTGTTGTTCAGTTCCCACGTGAATGTTGGCTTTCTATTATTTATGTTGTTATTGACTATCAGCCTTAGTCCATGGTGATCTGATAGGATGCATGGGACAATTTCAATATTTTTGTATCTGTTGAGGCTTGTTTTGTGACCAATTATATGGTCAGTTTTGGAGAAGGTACCATGAGGTGCTGAGAAGGTATATCCTTTTGTTTTAGGATAAAATGTTCTGTAGCTATCCGTTAAATCCATTTGTTTCATAACTTCTGATAGTTTCAGTGTGCCCCTGTTTAGTTTCTGTTTCCACAATCTGTCCATTGATGAAAGTGGGGTGTTGAAGTCTCCCACTATTATTGTGTGAGGTGCAATGTGTGCTTTGAGCTTTACTAAAGTTTCTTTAATGAATGTGGCTGCCCTTGCATTTGGAGTATAGATATTCAAAATTGAGAGTTCCTCTTGGAAGATTTTACCTTTGATGAGTATGAAGTGCCCCTCCTTGTCTTTTTTGATACCTTTGGGTTGGAAGTCGATTTTATTCGATATTAGAATGGCTACTCCAGCTTTTTCCTTCAGACCATTTACTTGGAAAATAGTTTTCCAGCCTTTCACTCTGAGGTAGTGTCTGTGTTTTTCCCTGAGATGGGTTTCCTGTAAGCAGCAAAATGTTGGGTCCTCTTTGTGTAGCCAGTCTGTTAGTCTATGTCTTTTTATTGGGGGAATTGAGTCCATTGATATTAGGAGATATTAAGGAAAAGTAATTGTTTCTGCTTCCTATTATTTTTGTTGTTAGAGTTGGGATTCTGTTCTTGCAGCTGTCTTCTTTTAGGTTTGCTGAATGATTACTTTCTTGCTTTTTCAACGGCGTAGTTTCTGTCCTTGTTTTTTTTTTTGTTTTTTTTTTGTTTTTTTTTGTTTTTTTGTTTTTTGTTTTTCCTGTTATTTTCCTTTGAAGGGCTGGATAGATTACTTTGGTTTCTCCATCTATGGAAATTGAGAGTTTGGCTGGGTATAGTAGCCTGGGCTGGCATTTGTGATCTCTTAGAATCTGTATAACATCTGTCCAGGATCTTCTGGCTTTCATAGTCTCTGGGGAGTAGTCAGGTGTAATTCTAATAGGCCTGCCTTTATATGTTACTTGACCCTTTTCCCTTAATGCTTTTAATATTCTATCTTTATTTAGTGCATTTGTGGTTCTGATTATTATGTGTTCGGAGGAATTTCTTTCCGGTACAGTCTATTTGGAGTTCTGTAGGCTTCTTGTATGTTCATGGGCATCTCTTTCTTTAGGTTTGGGAAGTTTTCTTCTATAATTTTGTTGAAGATATTTGCTGGCCCTTTAAGTTGAAAATCTTCATTCTCATCTACTCCTATTATTTGTAGGTTTGGTTTTCTCATTGTGTCCTGGATTTCCTAGATGTTTTGAGTTAGGATCTTTTTGCGTTTTGTATTTTCTTTGATTGTTGTGCCGATGTTCTCTATGGAATCTTCTTCACCCGAGATTTTTCTTCCATCTCTTGTATTCTGTTGCTGATGCTCGCATCTATGTTTCCAGATTTCTTTCCTAGGGTTTCTATCTCCAGCGTTGCCTCACTTTGGGTTTTCTTTATTGTGTCTACTCCCCTCTTTAGGTCTTGTATGGTTTTGTTCACTTCCATCAACTGTTTGGTTGTGTTTTTCTGTTTTTCTTTAAGGACTTGTACCTCTTTAGTAATGTTCTCCTGTATTTCTTTAAGTGAGTTATGAAAGTCCTTCTTGATGTCCTCTACCATCATCATGAGATATGCTTTTAAATCCGGGTCTAGCTTTTTGGGTGTGTTGGGGTATCCAGGACTGGCTGAAGTGGGAGTGCTGGGTTCTGATGATGGTGAGTGGTCTTGGTTTCTGTTGGTAAGATTCTTACATTTGCCTTTAGCCATCTGGTAATCGCTGGAGTTAGTTGTTATAGTTATCTCTGGTTAGAGCTTGTTCTTCCCGTGATTCTGTTAGCCTCTATCAGCAGACCTTGGAGACTAGATCTCTCTTGAATTTCAGTGGTTAGAGTACTCTCTGCAGGCAAGCTCGCCTCTTGCAAGGAAGGTGCACATATATTTGGTGTTCGGACCTGCTTCCTGGCAGAAGATGAAGGCTTGGAACAGGGCCTGTCCCAGAAGCTGTGTAGCTTCTGTAGTCGGCCCTCTCACCTACACAGTCTAGTCTCTGAGAGATCCCGGACCAAAGATGGCTCCCCCAGGTGCTCCAGCAATGCCCTTCCAGGCCGGTCGGACACCTCTCCTCTGGCAGGTAAGGTGCCTGGATGTCTGGAGCCTGAAACGGGGTCTGCTGCAGAAGCTGTGTGACTTCTGCCTGTCCCAGAAGCTGTTATCTTCTGTAGTCCACACTCTCACCTGCACAGACTAGTCTCTGAGGGATCTGGGAACCTTCCTGTAATCCTTTAAGGGATTTTTGTGTTTCCTGTTTTGGGCTTCTAGCTGTTTACCTGTGTTGTACTGTATTTCTTTAAGGGAGTTATTTGTATCCTTCTTAAAGTCCTTTATCATTGTCATGGAAAGGGATTTTAGATCTGTATCTTGCTTTTCAGGTGTGATGGTGTACTACTTGCTGTGGTGGGAGAATTGGGGTCTGATGATGCCAAGTAACTTTGGTTTCTGTTACTTATGTTCTTATACTTGCCTTCTGTCATCTGATTATCTTGATTGCTATCTGCCTTGCTATATCTCCCTGGAGCCTATCCTTCCTGTGATTCTGGTGTGTCAAAACTCCTCATAGTCCAGTTGTCTTTGTGACCCTTTGATTCCAGGATTCTGTGATCCTGGGTGTGTCAGAGTTCCTGGGATTCAAGCTGCCTCTGGAACCCTGAGATCCTGGTGTGACCAAACTCCTGGGATCCTGTGAACCTGTGATCCTGTGACCCTGTGGCCCTGTGATCCTATGATCCTGTGATCCTGGGCATGATAGAGTCCCTGGGAGTGGAGCTTCCTCTGGGTGTTGTGGGCTGTGGAGTTGGTGCCCAAAGTATGATCAGGTCACCTACTTAGACAGGAAGGAACCTAATCCACTGGTCAGGCAGGGTTCATTCATCTCTGGGTACCGCTGGTCCCAGTTACTTCCAATGGTGTTGGAACAGATTTTCTGTCTTCTTCATCTCTGATCCTATGATCCTGGCCATGTTAGAGTGCCTGGGAGTGGAGCTTCCTCTGGGTATTGTCCAATGAATGGCTATTAAGGGGACAACCCAAGATGGCTTTGGCTATGAATCTGTAACAACCGGACTCTCCACACAGGCACAACAGTTCTAATCAGTCTGATCAACCAGCCTTGTGAAATCCTTATTATAGGTGTCACATTTTGCTGGAAACTTCAATGCACAAGTGTCACCTCACAGCCCTAGCAACCAAGTGTCAGTAACAAGCAGAAAGAAGAGTTGAGAGACAGAAGAATTTGAGACAGGCAAAGCTGTGAGATACAGTGTTCACTGGGAACAGGACATCAGTGGGTTAGCCAGTTTCCCTAAAGACATGGGTGTGGCTTCACACCTCTACCTGCGATGAAAGAAATCCAGCCTGAAAACAGGGGTCAGGAAGAACACAGTTTTACAGTTCGTTTCTGAGATCAGTTACATCCACAGAGCACCTTTATCATGTTCTTCTCTGTGCCAAGCTTCATCCTGTAGTCTTCAAAACTACGCAGCACCTGCTGAGGTGAATCTTAGCAGGAAGAGCCTCACTGTAGAGCTGAGAAATGGAGGAGCTCAGAGAGGTCCTTACCAGTAGAGTTGGAGCTCCTGTGTGTTGCTCCTTAGGGCTTCGGTCTCTCACTTGCTCTGCTGCTGTCTTCCTCCTGGAACCTCCTGAACACTCTTTCCAATCAAAAAATTTTTTTTCTCCCAAAGAAACCCCTTCCCTCACCTTCAAAGCAATAAAACAACAACAAAATATAAATCCTCTTGAATGAGATGATTTGGTCCAAGGCTTGTTCCTAGACTTGATTCAATGGGGAGCCATGCAACCAAAGTGGTAGGGAAAAGCCTTGGCTCCTACAGCCCCAATAGGCTAGGGTCAGTCATAGTTCCATATGGCAATAGAATAAAAAGGTGGGAAATACTGGATACCAGAGAAAGAAAACTCAATCAATGTGGCTACATTGGGACGAATAAATAAATAAAAGGGTTCAATCACCTCCAGTTTGCCTTAGATTTTAATGAAGGCAAAACTGTGTAACTGAGCAGCCTGGGCCACGTGGTCTGGGTGAGGTCAGCTCGGCTGCTGCAAGGTTGTCTGGAGAAGTCTGTTGGCCAGCCATGCGTGCGGGCACAGATCTGCTTCCCTCAAGATGATCATTTCTGTCTGAGTGCAGTCTCATCCGAATGAGAAATTATCCTCAGTGGGATGAGGGCTGGGGTCCGTCCTGCTCCTGGAATCCAAAGCAATGGCAGGTTTACCTCTGCCTTCACCTTGTTCATGCCTGTTCACTTCATTTCTTGCCTCCAGCCTTGAAGCAGGATGACTGAAGTTATGTAGACAGATACTCTTTGCGTGATTGACACTGACCCAAAGTGAAGGAGACAGACACACCATGCAGGCTGAGAACTAGCCTCTCACACTGCATTCAGTTATCTTGTGTGGCCGAGAGTCAGTGCCATCAGAAATGCCTTTTCTGAGTGCTTGTCATAGGTACATGGATTCTCAGAGCTCTCAGGAGTGACTTCCCTCTGCAGACTTGTCACAGGCTTGTTCCAGTGCTTCTTGTCCACATACATGACTGTGGTCCCTCCCTTCTAGTCCACCTGCTTCTCCCTCAAGGGGATGACTCCCTACCCTTTGTCCCCAGCAGTCCTTTGACCCCTGTTATCTGCCATAACATCTGTTCTTCCTGCTCTTCTCTCCATCTTCTCCATGTCCTGCCCTGATACCTCAGTTCCCAGCCTTGTCTTTGTCCTCACCATTCCTATTGCACTGGTGTCTTGAAGGATACTATTCTTGGGGAAACATGATCAAACATCTACTCACCCCAGAGAGGGAATTGATAGCACACCAAATTAGGGATACTCACAAAATCCAATAAGTCTTATTGGAGTTATTTACAGGAATATGGGTGAAGAGTTACTTACAGGAGCAGAAATGGCTCAAAGACAGCTGTGTCATTAAAACACCACCCCAGCAGGGATGACAGTGCCTGAAAGATGGAAACCTGGCTCTCATATTGTTCACAGATAGGCATTAGCAAACCTGGAATGTTAAAAACACATGGTTCCTTCAAAGAAAGAAATAAATGTTCATCAAGAAGGCTGGAAGCGGATGTGGTGATGAGCCTAATGACCCTTGTGCTTCCTGTGTGTCTGAGACCAAGCTGGACCCTTCCCCAGTGAGCTTGTTTTTTTTTTTTCCCTCCATGTGTAGAACCTATCTTTATGGAAGGTGTCACACGTACTTTACAAAGAGTTTCAATGTAGTCACGTCTGGTCTTTATTTGACTTACTGTGCTCCTCAAGGAGATTTATGTGTGCTTCACTGTGTATGCAGGATGAGTTAATTATCACCAGAAAAGTTTTCCCTAAATCATGCTGTACTTACATATGTCAGAAATAAAACACTTGGGCTCAGACTCCTGAAGTTTGAACCAATACCTGCTACTTAGTTGTGTCGAACCGCACTGCCTTCTTGCTGATGATGTCACAGATCGTCACTCTGCGGGCAGTGGAGGTCGCAGAGACCCCTCTGCTCACTTCACAACTTGCAGGCAGCTCAGTGGGTACCTCTTCCAGGCAACTTAGTGGCTTTCCCTTTTCAGGTGGTTTAGCTGTCGTCTCTTTCTTTCTTCCCAGGTAGCTCAGTGTCTCCAAGGATATTTCAGCAGTCCTAGCAGGTTATGTATGCTAGAGAAGGGAGGGGGCCTAGAGTATCTGGTCAGTTTTAGGGACTTCCTGAAGCCAGTGAGTTGTTAACTTCCAAGTTTAAGGAGCTTCCTGCAGGACCATTTCCCCTCATTCCTTACAAGTCTTACTGTTTCCTTTTCCCTTTAACTTGCAGGGTCTTAGCTTCCTGAGAAGATGTACATTTATCGTAGAGGAAACTGCTACACAGTGTTTCTTTTATTTCATTTTAATTTTATTAAAAATTCTTTTTTGAGTCAAGGTCTTGCGTAACCAATTTGGCTTTGAATTCACGATATACCTGAAGATGACCTTGAACCTCGACTCTCCTCTTGCCTCCACCTCCAAAGTGCTGGGATTGTGCAAAGTTCCAATGTTTATAGATTATACAGTACGTGTGGGAGTGGTGAGGACAGAGGTGTTATCTGAAAAATGCCCTGATTTAAGGCTTTCTATTCTTCTGTAACTAAATAATAATAATAATAATAATAATAATAATAATAATAATAATAATAATAAATCTTTGTAAACTGTTACCACTTTGGAACTTTTAACATTTGGGGTAACCTGAATTTGTTCTCAAGCCATTGTGGTCATTCATATTTGATTCCTGAATAAACTTGTTCTTACTCTCTTGGAGGAAAGAGTTGTATTTTTAGGTGGACACAACAAAATGCTCATGTCTGATCCTACCATGCCGTGCACCTGCAATGGTCATGGGAAAAAGGAGTTCTGTCAGTTTGGTGGGTCCCAGTGTGCGTCTGAGCCCGTGTCTCAGACAAGAGAGTCCGGCAGGTGGCGCTCGCGCTCTTCCAGGGTGTCCAGGGCGCGGGTGAATTCTGCCTGCCTTAGCAGTTACAGAATTGCATGTGCTAATTCCAGGGTGGGAGTTGTGGGAAATCGCCTCGTCCACCACTGAACTGACTGGAGGGCTCCTTCAGGGTGCCACAGGCGAGCTGACAGGGAGACCCTAAGCAAGAAGAACAGACAGGAGACCTCCAAAGTTCACTCTGCGGACCCCGGGGTCACCTGAACTAGTCCTGTCGCTACAAGGGTTACATTCACCTCCACACAGGATGGGCTCAGTCATCAGCCTCCCTCCATTGCATGGATACCAATAGAAGGACTTCTCGTGGGCTCATTTCTTTTCACAAAACCTGCAAACAGCAGATGAAAATCCCTGGGCTGGAAGCCAGCAAAAGAGCTAGTGAGTCTTCTTAGGGAATCCACTCTCCCACTCAGGAGGATTGTGCAAACCGATTCGATTCCTGAGATGTGGTGTGAATTTAAAGTGCAGGCACAAAAGAGAAGTAGGTTGTAAGCAATTGAAGCGTTGTGGTTTAAAGACTACTACCTTCCTGTATAGAAATGGGGAAAGTTAGTCTTTTTAAACTTTAGGGACAAAGCCTTGAGGGAGCAGGCCCTGGTTGAGTGGCTTCTGTGTTTTGCCTCACTCCATCTGGCTACAGATGGAGACACGTCCTAGAGAAGACAATCCCAGCCTAGCAGGGCAGGACAGGTCTGGCTGCCCATCTCCTGGACACTCTGGGAAGCTTACTCTCTTCTAAACCTAAGACCCTCTGCCCAGGACTTCACCATTCCTGGGATAGGGTGAGCTCAGAATGGCTCAGCTGGAGAGACCAGCCCTTGCTGTCAGAGAGGATGGCTGTTTGTGCCTGGCTGCTCTAACACTTTCCTCACAGAGCTCTGTGAGCTCCTGCAACCTCCTTTTGAAGCCGCGCTGTGAACCTGTTTTTCTCCATCCAGAGAGTCTCTTGATGCTTCCTCTTGGTGACCATGAGAGTAGGCTGGGAGAGCATCCAAAGCGGCCATGTCCTCTTCTACAGCAGCCAGGACCTCTATCGGCATTTGCATGCCCCAGTTGTCAGGTTCTTGTGACCCTGACATATAGTTATACCGAAAACTCAAGAATCTATTGATAGTCATCCCTTACGGCTACAAATTTAACTAATTTACACTTTATGTTTTATAATCTTCGTAAAGTGATAGAGTGTGACTGGTCTCTTGTCTGACTGTCTTAGTATATTTCTGGGCTCCTGGTTTCCAGGAGGGTGTGTCCATTGCTATCTTGTTCTGTTTTGACTGCCACACCCTTAGTATCAAAAGCTAGGGCAGTTTGTTTTAAGTTTTATTTTAGAGTATTGGCTCCAAGCAAGTGATTAATACACAATATGCATAAGTTTGTGTAGTTGAAGCAATTAAACCTATGAAGATTTGGAAATAACTACATTCTGTAGGTGCTTAGAGAAATGGGAGATGTCTTCAGAGTGGAACATTACACAGCAAATCAAAATAATACTCCTTAAAACAGTGCAGATTTCTGTCATTAAACTGAGGCAGAGTAGAGATTGAGAACATAAGAAAAAAAAAGTCCCTCATCCTGGAATGTGTTGAACCATCTTTCAAGCTAAAAAATCATGAATGCCAGCACAGGCAACACTGGCTATGAACATTGCCCACAGACATAATAGTTCTTTTGCATTGAAGTCTTGATCGTCTATGTTAAAATAGCTACAAACAAGGGAAATGCCTCCAGGATGGCCAGGTTCCTTCCCTGGTTATTCTCTGAGACTCCTACAGACAAGGCTGTCAGCTTGTTTACAGTGAGCCTCTGCCTACTGTGTTAGTTCACTGTCCCCTGTCATCCATGCAGGCGACTCCCAGGAACCATCCTGTGACCTCAAACACCACCACCGTCCTGCGCATGGCACGTCCTGCGCATGGCACGTCCTGCGCATGGCACGTCCTGTGCATGGCTACCGATTGTAGGTCTGACCTCTGTGAGAAGCCAATGCCCACGCTGCAGGTGTGCCTTAAATTCTTCCCAACACCTCTTAAAATCTACTTTAAAATCTTTTCATGAGTCCTCAACCAACTTCATAGTGGCTCATTCTGAAATTCTTCTATATGGTGAAGCCAATGATCGAACTATAACTGAGCCAAGGTTCCTAAAAGATGGAAGCAGCTTCCCAGGTTGCTTTTGGGGATGGAGGAGTGTGGAGCTATGCCTCTGTCCCAGCTGCTGTTGATAATATGATAAAATCCACCCAATTGTACAGCTACACTCAATGACATTAGGAAATTTATGCAGGCGCACAGCCATCACCACAAATTCTTAATCTTCCCTTAGCTTACACATTTCCTGGTTTCCATTCACAACCAATCTCTGCTGCCTTTTGTGATCTAGGCAAACACTGGCATTTGCTGTTGGTTTTATCTCCACAGAGAAAAGTTAGTACAATTTTTGTAGCACTGGAATTACATGAACACCGTCTTGAGGGTTGGCCTTCTTTATTTAGTATGAATTTGAGTCTGTCAACGCTGCCAACTCTATCGGGATCAGTGACCTGCCACCTTAGCATCGCTCTGTTTATGTATTCATAACTCACTGGATACTTGGACTGTTTTTGGTTTTTTAGATATTGTGAACCCGTGGTTTTGGGGTTACTGGTCCTTTACTACAAGTATGTGCCACTCCATGCCCAACTAACCTTTCATAGCCTTTGCCTAGCCCATCCCACCCTTCCACGTCTAAGAAAAGCTTCTAACACAGTCTCTCTTCAGCTTCTATGGCCTAGCTTATAGAAAAGGAAGAATTACAATCGCAGAAGTCAAAGTACATCTTAGAAATGTAATTGTCGACAAGAAGGTTTGTCTGAAAGACTAAGTAGATGTTGACTCCAGAAGTGGAAGTGCCAGGACTTGGCTGACCCCAGAAAGGCTCTGGAGTAAAAGCCTGCCAGGGATGGGAGTCTCTGTTCAGTGTCTCACCCTAACCCTCGTTCCCCTGTGAATACCATCAAGGCCTTCAGCATTCTTGAACTCCCTGAAGGTGGAGATTTGAGAAAGAAAAGTTTCTTGTATTTTCCAAGGCCAGACCATGAGGAAATTTCTTTCCTTTAATTGATGTCCATCTCCAGTTGGTCTTAGATGCCCATAAAATTTCACGACTCTGCAGCTCCATAAGCATCTGCTCAGCTGTGCCAACGTGGCAATAATATTTTATTTCTTCAGGCATTGTCCCAAGGGTCTTTTCTTCTTTTCTTACCAGCATTGGCTGATGTCTGCTTTGAGTCTTAGCTATTTCAGTAGGGTTGTGTTTTTAATTTGCATCGGTACCTGGCCACTTTAGGGGGCCAAGAGAAATCATAGAGAAAGAAGTAGGGACATAAATGTGAGGAAGGTCTCCAGACGGCCTTGGACCAGCCCCACTCTTCCCTCTATTGGTTAGCTCTCTGTTGAGGCAGCAGAACACCAGAGGTAATCGACTTACATGTTGGATTCAGCACTATAAGTCCAAGACTTAATAAAGAGTAGACCTGTGGACAGAAGGAACATAGGTGGTTTCTTAGAAAGTATTATGTTCTTAAGAGGGAATGGGACCCTTTTAATAGATAGGAGGTGAGCTGCTCACTGTATTATTAGGTAGTAAATTTTACATCATTTCTTCTTGTGACCGGTCCTGTGAGGTGAGCCCCAGGCATTGTTAAGAATTACTCAGCAATTGTTTGTATAGGTCCTCACAGGTTTCTGAGTCAGGCTATCCCCATACAGGGGCTGTTTGTTAGAGTGGTGGTTTTTCTTTTATTTTTGGTATTATTATGATGATGATGATGATGATGATCATCATCATCATCATCATCATCATTATTTTGGTCCTAAAAATAAAAAGTAAGGGTCATTTTAGCTCATGCTTAGTTAGGTACCATTAACAGGCTTGGAAGCCATTGAACATAAATCACATTTCTTCAAAGATGACTTCACCTCAAAGTTCTCTGGTAGCACACTAATTCTAAGAAAGAAAAGATAACACAATTACTTTCTTCAGCATTGAAATACAACAGTTGTCTCCCCTGTCATGCACAGTGTTCATTGTCAGCGGGCAGTGTCAAGAAGCACCTGCGGATGGAGATGGGTCTTTGGATGGGAGCCACGTCTTACATTGTACATGAATCCCTCAGGGCTCATTAGCTGTTGTTCAGAGACTAGAATGCTGCAGGGCCAGAGCCTCATTATAAATTATCTGAGGGCGTCTTTAGTCCTATTAATAACCACGCATCGCCGAATCCTTTGTCTGGCCTTACATCCTTGTGAGGGTTATGTGAAACCTTTGGAATTGTTAACTTAGAAGACCACTAGCTCCTCTCAGCCCTGAAGGTAAGGATGCTGCCAGATAACATCTGAGGCCTATAAAAGAGGACTCGTTTTGTTCTAACTGCCTACATGTACTTTCCACAAATGTAGTGTTTTAAAATTGCCTCTAAAATGTATTGTTTTATTACTGCTGTGTGTATGATGTCTGTGGATATGCGTGCCACAGCATGTGCGTGGAGGTCAGAGGACAACTCGACGGGATTGGTTCTCTTCCTCCACCTCCGTGTGGATGCTGAGATTGAAAGTCAGGTCCTCAGGCTTCCATGGCAAGTGCTTTTATGTACCGAGCCACTGAGCCATCTCACTTGCCATAGAAAGTGTCTTGATTTATGAATTTCTTTGAAAAAAATTAATTAAATTATTGCCATAAAGGAACATGGAATATGGTAACCTTGAGGCTCACAAGAGTAGGAGGCAGTTAGTATCCTGGGAACTCATTTGATTTGGTTATGCGTAGGCATCACCTCTTGTAATAATAATGTACTTGGCAGCATGTACTACACATACACACATACACACACACACACACACACACACACACACACACACTCCTATCCAAACAATGCACCCAGCTCCCCTTGAGCCTCTGTGGTCATATTCCCATTTACTAGTAATAGTGTTAGTTTTTCCACTCTTAGTAACAATCAAGCTTAGGCAGTTTCTATGCAAAGATCTTCCCAATGTATCTAGGTATGAAGAATAGGAAAGAAAAGCCTTATCCAGTCTGAACTCATACTTGTTTTGGGTGCATGCTTAGTGAGGTAAAACTATATTCTCAAGAGCGCTTTTAGGGAGAACCCCTATTTGCCACCTTATACCTATGCAAATATTGGTGCACATATGATTAAAGTGAGATGCATTATCGGAAGGGGCATGCCCAGTAGGAAAAATAAATATATGACCTAGTGTTAGCTAACTATTTCTTATTCAGAGCTCTTGCCCATGTGACCAGCTGTCAATTTGGACAGAGTATCTCTCTATAACCTCAACGATTGCTTTGCTCAGAATGAAGTCACCTTGCTCTGTCAAGTTGACATGAAAGTTAGCCAGCACAGCCTCTTTGACAAACTACCTTCTTTCCTGTTACTATCCATGCGTCCCTGCCCAATTCCTTACAAAGGAGCACTAGGACGTAGACACGAGCCCCCCAGACTCAAATCTGTGCCTGCAACATGAATATATCCCACCACTGCTTGAGCCCAACAATTTCTCTCTCTTTTTCTTTAAACTCTCCATCCTTTGCCACACACTTGCTTCAAGCCTCCCTCCCATTACTATGCTACATCCCTGGCTTGCTAGGCTCTCTCCCAGGTGTGAAGGCCTTATACTTTCTAATTACCTTCTAGCTGCCAGGGGAGCTACCTCAGAAGTTGCCACACAGGAATCCTGGTGGCCTCCCATTTCACATCCTTGCCACTAAGTTTCTGTGGGGCTCGTGTGTGTGTGTGTGTGTGTGTGTGTGTGCGCGCGCGCGCGTGTGTGCCTGATCTCCAGTGTCAGCAGTGATGTTCCCTGGGAGGTAAGAATGCAGTTTGGTTCAACACACCTAAGTAGCGGGTGTTGGTTCAATCTTCTGTAATATAACTCGAGGAGTTTATTTTAGGCAGACCTAAGCACAGCTCAATTTGACAAAAAACTTTTCTGGTGATAATTAACTCAATCCTGTGTGCACAAGAAAGCATGACTCTGCTTTAGAAACAAGGCAAGTTAAATAAAGATCAGGTGTGGCAACACTGAAACTCTTCATAAACTACACTTGACACCTTCCAAAAAGATAGGTTCTATAGATTGACTTTGAAAAAATAGCTTATAATAAGGGTCTGGGGAGGGTCTGGTGTGGTCTCCCAACCACACAGATAGCTCAAATGTCACCAGGTTAGAATACCTGTCCACTTGTAGCCTTCTGGGCACAAAGCTGGCACTGCAGCCCTTCTCTTGGAGAAACAGCCCTGTGTCCTGACATTCTAGATTTCCCGAGCACCTGTCAGTGGGCTCCGTACCTCAGTGCCTCCTACATGTGTGTACTCTGCAAGGTGAGGACTGACACATAATACAGGTGGTTTGGAAATGGGTGTTTCTCTTAGGGAAGAGGGTGCCAAGAAGCCAATTTAGGGGCTTGGGTTTCCATGGGAGCAATTTTAAACATGGTAAGCGCTTACAACCAAGGGGTAGTGGTATAGACTTCTGAAGTGGAAACTTAAGGTTTTTTTGGGAAGTCAGTTGTGTTGGATGGTGTTTTGCTGGGACAAACACGTAAAGGGAGTGTTTTCCTAAAGTGGGCACAGATGGAAGGCAAAGGAAAACTCATGAAGGAACATTTTACTGAAGCAGACACAGGAGAAAGGATGTTCTGATAAAGCACACAAAAGGACACATGATGCAGGATTCTTCGCTAAAGACACACATGTATTGGTCTGCCTTATACTGTGTAGTTGAGTGCCATTTGTTGGGACTCCATAGAGAGAAAAACTTCTGATGGTGTGCTGGTAGCTTTTTGTTCTTTCCGAGGACTCAGGCTGATTGGCAGAGTGATGTCAGCTGAGACTCAACAGACAGTCACAGAGGCTGAGCTAGGCTTGCTTATAGAGCTTGCCGTGCAACCGTTGATGGTTTTGAGTCTTCGCTGATCTCCACTGCAAGAAAGACACAGCTGAGAACTTCTGGTGTCCCTCCTGGTTCCCCCTGCTGCCTTGTGCTGATTCAGCTGAGGCTAAGCTGTTCCTGCTAGCTGGTGTCACTGCTGCTGTTTCACGCTAGCTGTCTCACAGTACTGAATTGGACTGCTGGTATATCTATGAAGTGTTTGCGAGTGGATCGAGCTGCCCCTGCTGACCTGTGAATTGAACTGCTGATTTCCTGACAAGATGGGATTTGTTCCACAGAACAATTTCTAAACAGGTCCACTTCTCCACTTTGCTTTCTTTTTTCCTACCTCTGGTGGGTGGTGGGATAGAAGGGAGGTTAAAGCATCTAAGAACCATCATTAAAAGTAGACTTTGAAAAAAATTAAAGTTACAGACTTCATCTGCTCTCATGGTGGTGTTCCCCATCCAGTGGACTGTGAATGGGTCCAACCCTATTGCTTCAATAAGAACATTGTCTTTCCCACAAGTGGGGTATTGTGTTTGGGGGGTGGGGTTGGAGGTGACGATAAAACTTTCTCACACTCTTACAAGGAAATACAAGTAAGTCACCATGTTGGGGAAGTGTCTGAGGTACCCGGTTCAGTTTGATGATAACTTAGCTTCTGAGCAAAGACAGACCTCAATCTTACTTTCCTTGTCTGTCAGAACAAAGTGTGGGAGGAGGAATCTTCCAGGAACTGTAAACACACTCTGGCCGGCAAGCTGGCACTTTGCATAAAGACATGTGTAGTGTCTCCAAGCCTCCAGCAAAGTGAGAGACGCTACCCACAAAGCCCTCTGGGTGGGAAGGTCTCTAACAGATGACCCACCAGCCTTCCTGGAGATCTGTGGGCCATTCAGTCCCATTTTAGGGCAA
The DNA here is from genome assembly GCF_000001635.26 of Mus musculus. Lineage (NCBI taxonomy): Eukaryota > Metazoa > Chordata > Mammalia > Rodentia > Muridae > Mus > Mus musculus. Next base: position 8,397,862 of record NC_000077.6, on the reverse strand, counting down.
TTTATTTTCCTGCTTTTCTCATGAGGTGGCTTGGTGCCAAGCAAACCTAATTCCATTCCATGTGGCTGCCTGGCTCTGGCAAACATGACAGCCCTTCAAAGATATGTCATTATCCCAAGAGCCATAACAAGCAAGAGGTTTCTTTTACCCATCTCACCTGAAAGCTGTAGTGCCAGGCTCTTCCCATTTCAGAGCCTCTCTTTTCTTCCTCACAGAGCAGATATTTCTCAGAAGCCTGTCTGTAGCATCTTCTTGGGTTGAGTGAATGAACATTTGAGAACAGCAACAGGCCTTTCTGTCATGTGATTAAAAAAAAAAAACATTGAGTTGGAAAGGACGAGGGAAAATGTTTGACAAGTTTCAACTATGAATTTTTTATGACCTGTTTTTGGAAAGGGTTGACTGTGAAAGTGGCCAGAGAAGTTAACTCTGAGGGCTACTTCTGCCAGGAAGAGGCATCCAGCAGGGAGCCTGGGGCTCTGTGCTCTCCATTTCATTTTTTTTTATTACATTAAAATGACTTAAAGATTTATTTTGCTCTCAAACTGTGTATGTGTATATCTGTGTGTGGGCACATACATATGATTGCAGTGTTGGTAGAGGTGAGAAGAGGGTTATTGGATCCCCTGGAAGTAGAGTTATAGGTGGTTGTGACTTGCCTCGCATGGTATGGGGACTGGACTCAGGCCATCTGAAGAGCAGTCTGCTTTCTGAGCGATGAACCATCTCTCTAGCCCTTTCTTACATTTGATTTATTCTATGTGCATGAGTGTGTATGTTGGCCAGGGCATAGACCACATATGAAGGTCAGAGGACAGTCTGTGGGAGTCTGTTTTCTCTTTCCAACACACAGGTTTTAGGGATTGAATTCAGGTCAGAGGGTTAGTGATAGCATCTTTACACATGGATCCATCTTTCTAGTCCCCACCTGTGCTTTCTAAGCAGCCAATCAGGGTCTCAAGGGACCCTACCCCCTTCCCCCCATGAAGAAAAAGGAAAATCACACAACCAGTGGACTCTGCATTGGCAGCTATCATTGATGAATATGATGGAAGCCAGCCAGTACAACCACTCAGTGGAATAGGGCAATAACCAAGTATGCTCTGAGCCCTGCATGTGACAGAATGGGAGCTCCATCCTTTGCCTACCTTATGTCTCTTGATTCTGAAATGGAGACAAAGGTCATTTTTTTTGTATGGTCTAGGAGCAAAGGTCGGGGAGGGGGCAGAAAGCAGTGCCACATCTTGGCTAATGTCTCTGACAGTATCTGGGGGCACTATCTCATCTCACAACCCATTGGTTACAGAGGTCACGTGGCAGCAGCTTCCTCTCAGGCTTCGGAAGCGTAGCAGTGGGGCAGTGACCCTGAATCATTTACACTGAGTGGGCGGTGGGTTTATGTAGACAGCACTGCGCTCTTGCATGGGTTGCTGACTGAAAGTCCAACCTGCGTAGACTAGATAACAGGGAAAAGGAGGCATAAAGCAAAAGGCATAGGGAGAAGACAATGGCTCTCCTCCCCCAATCCAGCTCCCAGTCTTGTTATGTGTACTGTTTGCCCAGGAATTGGTCTGATCTCTCTAGACTTGCTACTATGATGATCAGTTTGTCTTGAAGCTCCAAGCCTTTGTCAGATGCCAGCTACCAGCTACCTTATCCTCAAACATGGTGTCAGGAAGAGGGGGGTCTGGCATCCACTCAGCTTCCAACTTCTCCACAACGGAACTCACTTTTCCCAGAAGCTGGAGTCTTGTTCTTATTGGATACTGCCATGCTGGGTCCATCTGTGATCAAGGAAGTGACCAGATTGTCCAGGTTCAAGTCACCTCCCCTGGAAGCAAGAATTCAAAATGCCAGAAGAGATCTCCAAACGATATGTGAAAAGGGTGGACACACACGTGATGAGACACAACCAGTCTTCTGAGCTCCTGAACTGACGTTAGCCATATGAAACAAGTCAGGTAACTTGCAATGCATTTATATATATACACACACACACACACACAAAAAAAAAAAACAACCCAGCTTTGGCCTATTCTAACAATATATATTTTGATTGCATGTGAGGAAGCCTGGTGCTAGCAATTTCCCATTTGTTTTGGGTATATCCTTATCATAATCCTCACAGAGCTGCAGCTGTGCTTGCCCACTGGCATTCCCCACCCTTTCCCTGACGGTTGCTGAGTGTCTAGATCATATCTGCTGAAACTTTTCTGGGCATGTCCAGATTGTTTTATGAAATGCTCAGAAGTGAGATGCTCCTGGAGAAAGAGTCGGGAAAAGCATAAGATTCTAGGCAGCGTCCAGTTTCCTGATGTGCACTACGCTCTAAGGTTGGAGGCCAAGCGCTGTGGGGAGGGAAGGAGGGAGCTAGGGGAGGAGGTGAAAGCAGTGAGATGGCCCTTTGTGGAGAATCCCATCGTTTTGGTTTTTTTTTCCTTTCCCAGTTTGCTACTCAAAATATTTTTTCTTTAATTGAATTTTTCATGCAATATATTCTCAGCATGCTTTCCCCTTTCCCAATCCTCCCAGATCCTCCCTGCTTCCCCAACTCCATACCTTCTCTCTCTCTCTCTCTCTCTCTCTCTCTCTCTCTCTCTCTAAAAATCAACCACAAGAAACAAATACCCACAAATGTGTCCCCAGAGAACCAGAAACCAAAACACACAACCAACAGACCATTAAGACAAAGAACGCTTAAACAAAGCAATATGACACAAAAAGTGTTCACAAACACCATTGAGTTTGTTTTTGGCCATCTACTGCAGGATGTGGGGCCTACTGGAGGGCGTGGGGCCTATTCTGAAGTATGGTTAATATACCCAGTGAGACTCCACTGGAGAGCAACTTGATTGCCCTTTGCAGTGGTGCCAACTGCAGATAGCTTCTTGGTTAGTGGTGGGAGCATGTGTCCACTTGCTCCTCTCAGCACCAGGACCCCATTGGGCTTGAACATGTAGGTGTCAAACATGCTGCCATAGTCTCTGTGACATACGCACATCAGTCCCGTTGTGTCTGAAAGACATCATTTCCTTGGTAACATCAACACCTTCTGGCTCTTCTGCTCTTTCTGTCGTCTCTTCCACCATAGCTCCCTAAGACCTGACCACATTGTCCAGTTGTGGGCTTCTGTGTTAGTTCCCATCTCCTGCGGGAGCAAAGAGAAGCCCATCTTGAGAGGAAGAAAATGGCAAAGACAGACAGGGTATGTGGAGGAACAAGGAATATGTAAGAAAATGCCACAGCCCCTCATCAATAGTGACTGCCACTTGTGCATAATCATTTCTTTTATGTTAGAGGAATACATCTGAATTCTCCCATGACTGCCCAGTGCTCACTCAGTACTGGTTGAACACTTGTGACTGATAAACATATACACCATAAACACCCATGTGTCTTTAATAGTAAGTTAAATAGTGATATGTTTGAAATGCTTCTACTGGCTTCCTTTTCATTATAGCAAAAGGCATTTTCTTATATTATTTCTCTACCCTAAAGAAGCAGAATAAAAGAGAGAGAACAGTGTCTGTTAGGATATGGAAATTCTGCACTGGTGATGGAATTCTTCTGCCTTGCAAACTCTCATGGGAAGCCTGCTGTTCCCTTCTTCCACATTTCTGTTTTCCCAGAGTTTTTCGTACCGAGTATGATCAGAGAACTGAGGTTTGAGGGTGCTTGATAAAAAAGTAATAAATATGAGGGAAACAAGAAGAATGGAAAATACAAAAGTTAAACTCAAAAGTGTGGTCTGTGGAGGCTGAGCTGAGAATATTAACACGAGTTTTAGGCGGGCCTTCAGTGTGAATATCTTCAGAACTCTTGGCATAGTTGAAGGCCCATGGGCTCCCTACTTCTTCCTCTGAGAGAAGGCATCTCTGTCCCCCATCTGTCTGTCACATTCAGCGTGACTCCCTGGCACATGCAAGCATCAGAAGACTCTTGGAACAAATGGGCCCAACCCAGCACCATGGCACTCCACCACGTTTCACAGTGACTTGCGGCTCTCATGCCCTGTCACCCTGGAGACACACACTTGTTATTGCCATTGTCCCATGGGAATGCCACATCTCAGGAGTTGGTTTTGTTCTTTGCTTGGTTTCCTTCAGCTAACATACTGTGAGAGTGGGCCCGAGTATCTTACCCTGCTGTAGACAGAGCTGCTGTGGGAAGGTGGCCACACTTTTTTCATTGGCTAGTGAAGTACCTTGTAGACAGAGGCAGGGTGGTGGTTCAGACCTTTAGTCTTAGAATCTGCATTGCTCAACTCCTGGCAACTTGTTTGTTCTGAATCAGATGCTTTGTTTTGTTGTGTCATGCTGTTACATCGATCTAAGACTTCCATGTGCCGGGGGATTCTGCATGAGGGTCTTTAGAAGCAAGCCTTAAAAAATAAATATGAGATAAAGAGTTGTTTTCTCTGTGATGCAAACAAGAAAGACAGTATGAAGGGCAGGCTTGCTGCCTCCCTCCCGGCCCCAGAAGCTCACTACATCTTCCGTTGTTCCAGGATTGGCCTGATTAGGCCGATGAGGAGATGAAGAAAGGACAGACTCACAGACACAAGCACAGACAATCTGTGATTATGTGAGGTGTGCAGGATCTGATGGGGCCACACCAATTCTACCAGGTATGAAGCTAAAACCTCAGTGTGTTCATTATGAACCACACAGGAGAGTTAGCTAGTCTTGGTAGGAGGTCTCTGCAGGGAGCAGTTTCAGGTTATAAACATCCAGAGTCAAGGAACTGCAGTTGCTAGTTTTTGCCATCAATAATTCATAAAAACTCATAGTTAAACCAGAGGAAGTCTTTGCTATCCCTCTGAGCCTCTCCTAGTCATACAAGGGATTCCATTTGATTTAGAGCAGAATTCTATACATAACAGTTATTAAGCAATTCAGTTATTCAAGTCATGGTTCTAGCTTATCCTAGAAGCAGGTGACCGAGGAGAGATGAGTGTTCTCAGCCGAGAAGGAATTTTGGGGTCTGGGAATAACTACCCAAACCATGCAGACACCAGTCTCAGTCAAATAGGGATGGCTTATTGAATGACACATGCCAAGACGTATCGGAAGGGGCCACATGTCAGACTTGGGAGATGCCTGTGATGCTGAGTGAAGATCCTCTACGGTTTTTTTTTAAAGCTTGAGATTTCAAACATCTTTGCCAAGTTATTCTGTCAATTAGAATTTAGGGATTGGGGACTTCCTTAGAAGCATGCCTTTGTTGTACACTTGTCCTGTTCCCATGGGTTGGGCTATTCAACTATGGCAGGGGACTTGCCTTGCCTAACATTCATATTTTAACTTGTCTACCAGGATGCCAGTTGCCCACATACATTTCTCTTTCTTTCAAATAGGATGTCAGGTCCCAGGGAGGTCTTGGGAACTCAAACTTTACTTGACCCCTACTCAAAATGGAAGTCCTATTCCAAATAGTCTTTTGTATTGATGCAGATGTCCTTCTTGTGTTGGGGTCCATGCCAGGGGCAGGTTATAAAAGCAAATACCATAATAAGCTCATACACAGGTGTAGGAAGTGCTGGTGGGTGGGTGGTGTGGGTCCGAGCTTATTGTGGGTAACAGTACAAAGCAGTTCTACTGACTTCTATTGTGATTGGTTTCCAAGGGCACAGAACATAACAGGATATTTAATCAACCTGGGCGTGAGAAAGTTTCCTAGTAACAGCAGAAACAACGTATGAGAAAGTTTCCTTATAATATTAGTAACAAAACAAAATGTCAGGCTAGCCAGGTAACAGTTACCTAGGCCTTATCATGCCATCTGGACCTTAACAAGGAGGTAACCATGCAGTCAGGGAAACCCTGGGACCTGAATGCAAAGGCAGGAGCTGGGCAATGATAGGAGGAAGCTAGGAAGGAGGAAGTTCTTGAACACGGGGCTCCTCCCTAGTGCTTCAACTAGAGAAGAGATTCAGGTAGACATATGCCCGGAACTGGAGTAGCCCAGGACAACTTAGAAACTCATAAGTTTTCGTGGAATTGCCTATCCCTGGATGTGTGCAAAGGCAGTCCAGAGCCTGGCAATAGGACTCAGCACTGGCCCTTCCAGTGACATCAGGCCCCCAGTCCTCAGGACCGACTTATGGAAAGTAAAGGCCCTGGCCCCTTGGCAGCTTTGCAATGGGCTCGAGATTGCAAAAGAGAGCACACTCGGGAAGCTGTGCCTCTCCCACCTTTCTTTTTTTATTGTAAACAAAGAAATTGCCAAAATAGAAACTCTCTCCCTCTCTTGTCCTCTCTGAAAGTGATAATGTGGATGATCCATCATTTTTATTTTGTGTGCTGAGTGATCGTGGAGAGATGGACACTCCTCTCTCTGTTGGCCGGTGTACTCTTGTCCCCATCAACAATCGCATCTGGCACCTCCGAATGTTTATTTCAACTTCATAATTAAAGAAGAATGTTAAGTGTGCAACTTGAGTCTACTCTAACTGCTGGAAAGAGCATGGATAATGAAACCCCTTGAGAAAAGCTTAGAGAGGGAAAGGGGAAAAAAAAGCCACATTTACAAATAACAAATTTGGAAAAAAAAAAAAAACCCAGAGCATTTTGGTTTAGGACACGTGCAGCTTTCTTAGACCATTCTCATTATTTATTTATTTATTTTTAAGAAAACAAAGGTCTTGTGCAAAATGAACAAATGGAATCAACTGTAGCAATAATTTCAAGATAATCATAGAAACCAAACAAGGAAAAAGGCATGTGGAGACAAGAGGTGAGGGTATGACAGTCTATATTTTTAAAAAGTGACAGATGAATAAATTTAAAAGGGGATCCTTGTCACTCTGCCTATGTTCACTTGTGTCAGACACAGATTCTTAGCACAGGATTTTCCAGAGAGTGCACCACCATCTCAGTGAGCTCTATAGCAACCAGGGATGGTCCTTGTCTTAGGACTACCCACCAGGAAGCTGGGGTGATCTTCCACATCATAGGCCTACTGGGCATGCAGCTTAAGTTCATCTCTTTCTGTCTCTACTCTCTGTCTGTCTCTGTCTCTGACTTTCCCTCTACCTCTTTGCTTCCCTCCCCTTAATCTCTTGGTATCTCTCTGTCTCTCTCTGTTTCTTTCTCTGTCTGTCTCTGTGTCTCTATCTCTGTTTCTGTATCCCTGTCTCTTTCTGTGTATATGTGTATGAATTTGTAGTGTGCTTTCTGTGTCTGTCTGTTTGTCTGTCCATCTGTCTGTCTGTGTGTATGAGTTTGTAGTGTGCCTTCTGTGTCTGTGTCTGTGTCTGTGTCTGTCTCTCTCTCTCTCTCTCTCTCTCTCTCTCTCTCTGTAGTATGAGTTTGTAGTATGTTTGCCTATACCAGTCTGTTCTGTTGTAGACAGTCCCAATCAGCTATGGACACCATGGAGGGAGCAGGCACCATGCCTGAGAGGTGGTCTCATGCTTCCAGGTGATGTGGAGAAGGAGGACTTCGATGTGATGCTACTGAGGTCTAGAGCTCAGTCCAAGGCAGTGATATCTCTTACATGTATAGCCCAGGTCCTTGTAGAGAGATGCCCTGAAACCCTTGGGGAAGACATCTGTTGAGATAGCCATCTTAAGGAGGTTACAGGCATGGGCTGGTGGGCTGGTGGTGCTTACACATACATTCAAAGGATGATCTTAGCCGTGCATGTTTCTGTCCTATTTATAACATTGGTGTTGCCTGGTGAGTGAGGATTGCAAGCTCAGCCTGTCAGAAAACTAACCACATGCCCTTGCCTCCAAGGGAAAGACTGGATAGATACCTTTATAGCCAGCTTATTATGGAGGCCTAGGAGAGTTTGCTACTGGGCTAACTAATCCTTTATATGGTGATTGTAAAAACCACTGACCTGTGACTCTGTCTTAGGGAAGCCTCCACTAATGCCTTCGGTTGTGCTTGTTTTTTTTTTTTTTTTTTTTTTCTGAGCATTTCTTTTCCTCTTAAACACTGCACCAAACACACAGCAGGACCCTGTTCCACGTCCAGAGAGGGCAGGCTTTATGCAGGTGTGGGCATTATGGACACAATTTCCACTGTTCTTATTTCTGCATTGCAGACCTTTATGAGGTCAGCTTCATTTAGGATTATCATATATTTCTGATGATGATTCTCTTTGACTTTGGACTTCTAGGTTAAGTCCTTATCCTTCTGCCAGGCCTCTGGTATCACCTAGGTATGACCCAGCCACCAAGGAAGGTTTCCTGTCTTTGCTGCTCTGTGGGTCAAGGTCATCACACATAGCAGAGGTGTGGCATGTTAGAGCCTGGGTGTTTGAAGTGGGGGGTGGCATGAGCTGAATATTATCATTCTGCTGGTTTTGAATAAATGTCTTAATACAGAGATGGTTCTCTGGTGGCATACATGCATTTAATCCTGGTATGGAGTATATTTGAATTTTGAGAATTTAGGAATATCCCATTTGTCTAAGGGTCTGTGTGTCTTCACACACATTTGAAACAGCCTGTCAACTGTTACAGAAGGATTCTCTAGGATTTTGATAAACATTACATCAGATCTGTATACCAGTTTAGGGAGGCTATCATCTTTAACCCAGTTTTAGAAAGCTCCAATAATGAATATCAAATCGTTTAAAATCTTTATTAATAAATCATTGCTAGCATATACATAAAATTGATTTTGCAATTCTTTTAAACTAGCTTCATTTGACAGTTTCACGAAGTTTCTTAACTTTTTAAAAAACATGCGTTTCTAGCAAAACATCTTTTCAATAAATACAAATCAATGTAGACTATTTCTTCATACTTTGAGATTTTCAGTGAATTAGGGTCTTTACCTGGCCTAATGCATGCAGAGAGTGGGCGCTCCTGTTTTCAGCCTTGATTTTTCCTGTGGGGCCTGAGTCATGTGGCCTCACTGAGTCATGGCTGACACAGTTTTTCTGTGATCTCTCTCTTAGCTTTGATAGATTTTATTGATTGTTTTCAAGAGCTAGATTGGTTGTTCTCATTGTTTTTATTTTTCAGTTTCCTGTATTATAATTTGTATTTTCTTCCTTTCGTTTGATTTGGAGTTATGCATTTTTTTCTAGATTCTTTATGTAGAAGCTTAAATGTTTAAATTCTTGCTTCGAATCATATTTCTTATTTTCTTTTCTTCCCTCTTTTCTTTTTGTCCTTTCTGGTGCTAGGGATTGAACACAAAGTCCCCTGTATTCTAGGCAAGCGCTCTGCTGCTCAGCTGTCTGTATTCCTAGTCTTCTTTGAAGTTTGAAGTTCGCTTCCTGCCTGGACTTCCCTGCAGCAGAGTTACAGGCCTGTACGATCAGGCCTCACTCTGATTTCCTGACAGTATTCTCTATCCCTAGTTTTCCTCCAAGTAGTGCTTTGGTACACATTAGCAAGTTATTTTCATTCCATTCAGAATGCTTTCTAATTTCCCTCAAGATTTCTGCTTTGACCAGGGCATTATTTAGAAGTGTGTCATTTAATTTGTAGATACTTGGGGATTTTCCCAGATTTCCTTCATTTTTGATTTCTAGGTCAATTCCATTTTTTTGTTAGGGACCCAATTTGTACAGTTGAACTTGATGGCATTTGGGAATGCTTTTTTTTTTTTTTTTCTTTTCTTTTCTGGGATTGGAGGCACTGTGTGGTGGTGAATCTTCCTGAAGCATGTTTTCCTCTGAGAAATAAACTGCTTCTTAAATGCCTTTTAGTCTCTTGTGTCTATCAGCGACTGGGGGAAGAGTATTGGTACTTCCAACTTTAACAGCTGGGGCTGCCCACTCTCTTTTGTGACCCGTCAGTTGTCATGGAGACTGAGATGGGCTACTCCTATGCTTAGGATTACTGCATCATCTTGGTGGAACGATTCTTTACCATTACGTCATAACCATATCTATCCCCGATCATTTTGTTGGTGCTGTTCTGAAGTTGACTTTCCTAATATTAACACAGTCTACATGGCTTTTAATATTTGTGACCTGAGCATGTTGTTTAGGGATAAATTTTAGACCTGGAGAAAGTTGATTGTTTTTCACACTTTATTCTTGTTGTCCTTTTTCTTATTTCAGAATTGAGCCCAGGACATAGTGTAAGCATGGTCCTCATTATTCCCTAGTCTTTTCTGGACTGGGAAAGTGTCTCAGTCTTTGTTTGAAAGCTATTGACAACTTTGAAAATGCTTGTCTAGAAGTTTAAGGAATATCCCTCATTTAAATCTGTATGATATTTTTTAAAATCATGATTGAATGCTTGGTTCTAGTCTTCTTTTTTTATTAATCATTTATTCGTTTACATTTCAAATGATATCTCCCTTTCCAGTCCCACTCCACCAGCCCATCACCCTCCTGTTTGCCTATATATCTCTCCAATTTGCTCTTTTTTTTTTAGTTAGATATTTTCTTTATTTACATTTTAAATGTTATCCTCTTTCCTAGTTTCCCCTCCGAAAACTCCCTCCCCTTTCCCCTTTCCCCTCCCCTACCCCCTCTCCTCTCCCTCTGCTCCCCACTCCACCCATCCCATTCCTGGCCCTGGCATTCCCCATACTGGGGAATAGAGCCTTCACAGGACCTAGAGCCTCTCCTCCCATTGAGGACCGACTAGGCCATCCTCTGCTACATATACAGCTAGAGCCACAAGTTCCACCATATGTTTTCTTTGATTGATGGTTTAGTTCCAAGGAGCTCTGGGGGTACTGGTTAGTTCATATTGATGTTCCTCCTATGGGGCTTCAGACCCCCTTCGGCTCCTTGGGTACTTTCTCTAGCTCCTTCATTGGCGACCCTGTGCTCTGTCCAATGGATGATTGTGAGCATCCACTTTTGCACTGGCAGAGCCCCTCAGGAGACAGCTATATCAGGCTCCTGTCAGCAAGCTCTTGTTGGCATCTGCCATAGTGTATGGGTTTGGTGGTTGTTTATGGTATGGATCCCCAAGTGGGGCAGTCTTTGGATGGTCATTCCTTCAATCTCTGCTCCATCCACTATGTTCATAGCAGCCTTATTTATAATAGCCAGAAGCTGGAAAGAACCAGGTGTCCCTCAAGAGAGGAATGGATACAGAAAATGTGGTACATTTACAGAATGGAGTACTACACAGCAGAATATCACCCTAAGTGAGGTAACCTCATCACAAAAGAACACGCATGATATGCACTCACTGATAAGTGGATATTAGCCCAGAAGTTTAGTATCCTTAGAAGGGGGAACAAAATACCCATGGAAGGAATTACAGAGACAAAGTTTGGATCTAGTCTTCTGAACAATGTTATTTTTTCCTTTTTATTTATTCTTTTCTTGTATATTACACTCTGGTCACTCCTCCCACCCCCCCCCCCCTTTCCTTGGATTCACCCCCTTTAACCTCCCTGCAGAAAAGAGCAGACCTTCCAGGGACATCAACTGAATATGGCATAACAAGCTACAGTAAGACCGGGTACATATTCACATACCAACCTGGAGGAGGCAACCCTGTAGGAGGAGAAGGGTCCCAAAGGCAGGCAAACGAGTCTGAGACAGCCTCTGTCTGCTCCCACTGTTAGAGATCCCACAAGAACACAAGAACACCGAGCTACACAACCATACAACATACGTGCCGAGGACCTAGGTCAGAGCCCTGCAGGCTCCCTGAGCTCACTTGAATTCCAGTCAGCTGATTCTTTTGGCAATCCCTTGCGGTGTCCTTGATCCCTCTGGCTCCTCCAAGCTTTCCTCCGTCTCCTCTGCAGGACTTCCTGAGCTCTGATATTTGGCTGTAGGACTCTGCATCTGCTCCCATCAATTGCTGGATGAAGTTTCTCTGATGACAATTATGCTAGGCTCTGGTCCCAGCACAGGCTGCAGGCATGAAAAACTGTAGGTTGGAGGTTTTGTGGCTGGGTTAGTGTCCCAATCCCTCTACTTGAGGCGTTGCCTGGTTACAGAGGATGGCTGGTTCAGGCTCCATATCCCCCATTACTAGGGTCATCTCATAGTTTCCATTGCACTAGGTTTCTATCTCACTCTTAAATGCCCCCCAGTTCCAGTCATCCCTCCCAGTATTCTCTTCCTCCATCCGCCCATCTGATCCTTCCATTCTTATCCCTACCCACCCCCAGTCCACCTGCAAAATCTGTTCTATTTTCCCTTCCCAGGAGATCATCGCACCCCTCCCCCCACTTGAGTCCTCCTTATTACTTAGCCTTTCTGGATCTGTGGGTTACAATGCTTTACATAATTATCTCTTACAGGTAATATCCATGTATAAGTAAGGACATATTGTTTCTGTCTTTGTGGGTTTAGGTTACTTCTCTTGGGATGATTTTCCAAGTTCCATCCACATGCCATCAGATTTCACATCAGTTTTCACAGCTGAGTAGTGCTCCATTGTGTAGCTGTACCACATTGCTTTTATCCACTCTTCAGTTGAGGGCATCTGGGTTGTTTCCAGTTTCTGGCTATTCTGAATAAAGCTGCTATGAATATAGTTAAGCAAGTGTCTTTGCGATAGGATGGAATGCCATTTGGGTATATACCAGAAGTGGTATGGCTGCATCTTGAAGTAGATCAATTCCCAATTTTCTGAGAAGCTACCATATTGATGTGGACAGTGATATTTATAACATTACATTTAAAAAATATATATATTTAATTTTTTAAATATATTTTTTAATTACGTATTTTCCTCATTTACATTTCCAACGCTATCCCAAAAGTCCCCCATACCCTCCCCCCCACTTCCCTACCCGCCCATTCCCACCTTTTGGCCCTGGCGTTCCCCTGTACTGGGGCATATAAAGTTTGCAAGTCCAATGGGCCTCTCTTTCCAGTGATGGCTGACTAGGCCATCTTTTGATACATATGCAGCTAGAGTCAAGAGCTCTGGGGTACTGGTTAGTTCATAATATTGTTCCACCTATAGGGTTGCCGATCCCTTTAGCTCCTTGGATACTTTCTCTAGCTCCTCCATTGGGGGTCCTGTGATCCATCCAATAGCTGACTGTGAGCATCCACTTCTGGGTTTGCTAGGCCCCGGCATAGTCTCACAAGAGATAGCTATATCTGGGTCCTTTCAGCAAAATCTTGCTAGTGTATGCAATGGTGTCAGCGTTTGGAAGCTGATTATGGGATGGATCCCCGGATATGGCAGTCTCTAGATGGTCCATCCTTTCGTCACAGCTCCAAACTTTGTCTCTGTAACTCCTTCCAAGGGTGTTTTGTTCCCAATTCTAAGAAGGGGCAAAGTATCCACACTTTGGTCTTCGTTCTTGAGTTTCATGCATTTAGCAAATTGTATCTTATATCTTGGGTATCCTAAGTTTCTGGGCTAATATCCACTTATCAGTGAGTATATATTGTGTGAGTTCCTTTGTGATATAACATTACATTTTAAGTGGCTTTTTTTATTTCCATATTGATTCATGTAAACTTTATATATTAACACAATTAATTTACATATGAATTTATATATTAATAAAAATAAAAAAGTTCAAATTTGAGTTCAGTAATTCTTTATATTTGCATCTATTGTGAAATAGTGATTGAAATTGTATTAGTTAGCATCTCTGTCACTCACTCTGCCTTCTATGGAGTAAGTTTCTTGCAGATAGCATAGAACCCAACTATTCTTTTCCAGGTTATAAGTGATGATTTTGTGACTGACACAGCTGACTCTGGGTTAATTGTTTTGTTTGTGTGTTTGTTTCTTCTAGGTTTTGTTCTGGTTATTTCTCTGTTCCTTCTTTTATGAGTTCTGTTACACTGTATTTTTAGAGTGGCTTTAAGTATTTTCTATTGGCTTTTGAGTGATAGCTTGTGTATGTGTGCGTGCGTGCGTGCGTGCGTGTGTGTGTGTGTGTGTGTGTGTGTGTGTGTGTGTTGCATCATTGCAAGGAAGTAACCTACATGTAATTTCTTACCACACAGAGGGCCCTTGAAGTGAAACACAGAGACTGTGGAATGATGTTGGGGCTTTGCTCTCCCTACTAATGTGACTGCTGTCATGAGCAGTGTTTTCTTTTAGTGCTTAGTGGTCACATACAAATTCAACATCGCTCTCTCCAGCAGCCGAGCAAGATGCGCCCAAAAGAGATTTAACGTGCTTCGTCAAATGGCCCTGCTACATCAGGCTGCAGCGGCAAAGAGCCATCCTCTACAAGCAGCTCAAAGTCCCTCCTGCCATTAACCAGTTCACCCAGGCGCTGGACAGGTAGACAGCTACTCAGCTGCTTAAGCTTGCCTACAAGTACAGGCCAGAGACAAAGCAAGAGAAGAAGCAAAGGCTACTGGCCGGTGCTGAGAAGAAAGCTGCTGGCAAAGGCGACATCCCAACTAAGAGACCACCTGTCCTCCGAGCAGGAGTCAATACAGTCACCACCTTGGTGGAGAACAAGAAGGCTCAGCTGGTGGTGATTGCCCATGACGTAGACCCCACTGAGCTGGTGGTTTTCCTACCTGCCCTGTGTCGAAAGATGGGGGTGCCCTACTGCATCATCAAGGGAAAGGCCAGGCTGGGGCACCTGGTCCACAGGAAGACATGCACCACTGTTGCCTTCACACAGGTTAACTCGGAAGACAAGGGTGCTCTGGCTAAGCTGGTGGAAGCTATTAGGACCAATTATAATGACAGATATGACGAGATCCGTCGCCACTGGGGACGCAACGTCCTGGGTCCTAAGTCTGTGGCTCGAATTGCCAAGCTGGAAAAAACAAAGACTAAAGAACTCGCCACTAAATTGGGTTAAATGTACACTAAATTTTCTGTACCTAAATATAATTACAAAATTAAACAAACAAACAAACAAACAAACAAAAAAACCAAAACAAAACAAATTCAACATCATGAAAGAGGAGCCCTGTCTGTACAGTTTATTAAGATAGTTGTGATTTCTGTCTTTCTTCCTTAAAGCCCACGTTTCCCTTGATGAATGAAGAGCTATCTTCAGTGTATTTACAAAATATTTTAATTGAACCCATGTTCTTTGGAAGGCCAGTCAGTGCTTTTAACTGCTGGACCATATCTCCAGCTTCCCTTTCTCCAGTGTTTTAAGCACATTTTTATTCACAAATTCTGTGAGTGCTTAGCTATCAGAGAATGTCTTTGTTTTTATTTTCTTTCATTCCCCAAGGATATTATTATTGTATGTAGAATTTATTTTCTTCCAATGCACAAAAGATATTGTTCTTTTGGTCTTCTGGGTTCTGATGAGAAGTCTATATTTATCCACATTGTCATTGCCCTGTCTGTGGTCCATCCACACCTTCCAGTTCATTTCAAGTACTTGTCTTCAGCTTCTGGAAGTTGGATCATGATATGTGAGGCCTTATTTACTTGGGGTGTATCTTCCTTGGTGTTTTCTGGGCCTGTCTGTATTTGTATACATGCACCTTTCATTAAGGGTGTGAGCTTTAGCTAATATTATGCTCAATGATCCTTGGCCTTCATTTCTGTACACTTCAGAGCCTGTGATGAGCCCAGGAGTGTTGTTGCTCTTTTCTGAAGATCTGCTTCATTTTTCTGTGTCCTTAGTGCTCTTTCATTTCTTCTGCTCTGCCCTCTTTCGCTGATTTTTCTTCTGTTATTATTCTGCAGCCAAATCCAGGGCAGCTTGCACTTTATATTCTGTCCTTTGCAAACTCTAATATTTTCCTCTTAGTTTTTTTTTTTTTAGGTAGTTTTTATTTGCTGTTGAAAAATTGTATCTATCATTTGTGTCAAGAATGTTCATTTTTAATCTTTTCAGTAGTGAGGAGAGAAGCTGATAGCTTCAACATCTGGACGGACTATTTTGAAGTTGAATCTAGGTTGCCCTTTCCTTTAAGAATTGATCATATTTTCCTGGTTCACATATATCAAATAATTTTGGATTGTGCTTTTGACATTTGAGTATGAATCTTCTTGGATGCCATTGGAGAATGTTGATGGTTTTGCAATCGGCTCACTACAGTCCCCACGTCAGTCCTTCTGTGAGTGGTAGGTTCAATGTCAGGACAAACTTTTCTGTGATTTATGCACACCACTTGGTGTTTGGCCTGGGATTGGGGGCACTGATGTCATAGTTCAGGTTCTGATACTTATTTGTCCATCAGCCTCGTAGGCTAGGAGTGAGCTTTGTCTTTATGTTGGATCTTACAAAGGACTGGGCTCTTATTTTCATTTCAGTTTTTTTATCCCTAGGGACTTCCTTACTTGGGAGTTTCCCTGTTCCTGGGTACTGTGTGTTCAATGGTGGCTGTTCATATGAGAAAGGCCAAGCATTCAGAAATTTCTCAGTCCATGAAGCTGTGTCGTTGAAGGCTCAGACTAGTGAAGACGGCTTGGCCGATTCCTGGAGAGCCACTGCTGTTCAGTCTATGGTGGAAGCCTGAAGAAGTTAGTTTTAATATTAGCAAAGGAGTGGCAGAGCATCAGGATAGATGAACTTGCATCAAGAGTGAGGGTAAGCAGGTAAAAAGCAAAGTTTCCCCTTTCCATGAGCTTTTAAATGAGCTGTCACCTGAACATAGCACCCACAGTTAAGGTGGGTCTTCCTTCTTAAAATAATCTGATCAAGAATCTGCCACACAGGAGTACCCAGCAGCTTGAGTTTTAGTTAATTCTACATGCAATCCTGGTTCCTTTCAAAGTTTTACTTCCATTTTCATCTTCCAGGTCTGCCCAAATAGGTTCCTACACAAGTGTAAAGACACAGAGGAGAAATAAGAATACCACACAGCTACACATCAGGAAACTTCTCTGTCTTCCTCTCTGTAGAGCCGTGGTTCTCAACCTGTGAGTCGCAACCCTCTTTGGTTCAAATGACCCTTTCACAGGAGTCATCTAAGACCATTGGAAAACACAGATTTTTGCATTATGATTCACAACAGTAGCAAAATTACTGTTATGAAGTAGCAATGAAATAATTTTATGGTTGGGAGTCACCACAACATGAGGGACTGTACTAAAGGATCATGGCATTAGGAAGAAGAAAACCACTGCTCTAGAGACAAAGGTTTTACCACCAGTGTCAGGTGACTCTGATGTTGTGCTGCTAAGACATAGTAGTCTCAAGATTGGTGGCCTTGGGACACATGGACATAGGGACACAGACTGGGTCAGAGAAAACAAGCAGGAAGCTTCTCTCTACACAATGTGTGGGAACTTCCATCTTGAGCCTCTGACATAAGATGCTCTTGGGGTTTTGCCAGGTGTTCCATTACGCACATTCCTGCTGTGTTCTCATCTTACTTACACACAAGAGACATGAGTCTAAAGGAAGAACACTCAGTGTATTGGTCATTCTTTGAGCTTTAACTCCACTTTTTCAGACTTTCTTTTGTTATTTACAGAGTTCTTAGGCCATAGCTATCTGTACCTTGGCCAATATTTTCCCAGCACTTGGTAAAGAGACAGCCCAAAGTGTTCTTCAGGAATTCCTGGAACTAGAAGACAGAGCCGCCAATATGCTTTTCAGTAGACTGTATACTTTCTGTGTAGGATGACTATGCCCTTCGATATATAAAAAAGATATATAAACTCTCTTCTAAAAGTACAATCTGAGGCTGGACTCCCTTTGTCTAGATGTGGTGTTAGTAATAGTTGATCAGCAAGTTTGGTCTTTAAATCTTTTTGATAAACATTTCCTATTTGTGGTGGTTTGGATGAAAAATTTCCTTCACAGTATTAGGCATTTGAGACTTTGTCTATTGGTGGCCTTGTTTAGGGAGATTTAGGTAGTATAGTTGTTGGCTTAGGTTCAATATCTAGTTTAATAAGAGTTATCAAAGGCTTCAACCCCCTTCTAGCTAGCCCACTGTACAAAGGTAGGGAAGACAAGATGGTAAATGGGACAAGGGGATATGGACCTGTTTAGAAGTAGTTCTTTGGAGTGATTCCATTTGCCATTTGTCAGAATACCAGCAGTACATTTCAATAATATCAGGATACCAAACATGAGTCAGTAATGGTGGCACAACTCAGCAGAAACAGCCAGACCTATACCAAATCATCATAAGTTAGTGAGAGTGACCAGAATCAGCTGGGATGCTGGGAGAAGTCCTCTATCATGCCTCTCTCAACAAAATAAAGATTGGCAAAGATGAGAGACCAACAAAGCATTGAAAGCCTAGCTATGCAAGCTCATTATCACTGTGCATTGAGTCCTACTTATACTCTTTCCAAACATCACATGTCCTCCCACAGGTCTTGCCCCAGCAAGACACCAAGTGAGTCTGCATCACATGACACAACCACAAAGTTCTACTTCACACAGCAGCATTGCTAGAGGAAGTATGTCATTGGGGAGGGGCTTTGTTATAGCTACCCAGCATTTCTGCTTGTCCTCACTGCTTTCTGCTTGTTTAAGATGTGAGATGAGCTCCTGCTACCATGCCTGCCATAAGCTCCAAGGGCATCAAGATGCATGTTAAACACGTATAATTTTATATCTCCCTTATTGTTCAATAAAGCATAAGAAAGTAAAAGATTAATTATATTACCCCAAAGGAAAAACAAACAAACAAACAAACAAACAAACAAACTGGCTACCTCTACAGTTATCTGTAGTATGGAAATTGAAATTTGTTAAATAAGAGTTTGAAAATTACTGATTTATAATAAAAAGTTTAGGATGGATGGGTTAAAAGATGGACAGCCCACAGTGTTGTGTCAATGGTTTCTCTGTGCCTAGAAAAACTTCCATAGACATAATGGCAGTTGCTTGGGGAAGGAACACAGAATACATTGGTAGTCTTGTCTCGTATACAAAGAAGTGAAGTGACATTAGTAAAGGTTTGCCTGTGGCATCAAAAGATGGTGTATTAGTTACTTTTCCATTGTGTGATACAACACGACTAAGACAACTTAAGGAAGGGAGAGTTTATTTAGGCTTATGGCTCTACAGGGATAAGAGACCATCATGGCAGCAGGCATGTAAGTCACAGGGCTGGGCTTTGAGGTTTTAGAAGCCCAAGCCAGGTCCAAAGGCTCTCTTTTTCCTCTTCTTACTTCCTATGGATAAGATGTAGAGTTCTCAGATTCTTTTTCAGCACCATGACTGCCTGCATGCTGTCATGCTTCCTGCTATACTGATAATGGACTAACCCCCTGAAACTGTAAGCCAGCCCCAATTAATGCTTTCTTTTTTAAGAGTTGCTGTAGTCATGGTGTCTCTTCATGTCAATAGAACGTTAGCTAAGACAGTGCTTTTGCAGAGAACAAGAAATTGGTTCCTAGGACACACCTATAACTGCCTACAACTACAGGTCCAGGGGACAGGATGGTATTTCAAACTCTAAACTTCATTTGGACCCATAGGGCAGTCCTAGACCCAAACCTCTGCTCAGACAAACTCTTGGTAACTGTACTGTGTCTAAGTTTATCTTCCAGCAACTAATGAACTGTTGTTGGAAATGTCATTGTAGAAATCCCACTAATACAGTAGAGCTGATGTCATCTATGCTAACCCAGGATGCGTGGAAGCCAAAGGTCAATGATCTTTGTGGAACAATTATTGTATGCAACATTTGAAATAACAAGGTGTCTTTGGTATTCTGCTTTTTGTCCTATCAAACAAAAAATAATGTCATGGTATTGATGTCTTGTGGCCTCTTCTGGTTTGAATGTGCAATGTCGTTCATAGGGCTCATGTTTTGACATTTTGTCCCCAGTTGGTGATGCTGGTTTGGGGTTATGAAACCTTTGGGGTAGGAGGTTTGGCTTGCAGAGGAGAATCATAAAAAGTGTGACTTTGAAGGTTATAGCCTGATATTGTTCATGGCTGAGCAGATTGCCTCTGGATTTGTCAGGATGTGAGGCTCTACACTGATATGACCCCACAGCTATGATTTGCCATTGCAGTAAACTGTGATCTAAGCCATGAGCCCAAAGTCACCTTTCCCTCCCTCGACTGTTTCTGTCAGCTGTTTTGTCATGCTGACAGAACAGTAATGAATACAGCTACAGTGAACATCTGGCTGTATAATGTCATGGAGCAGCTAGCATCAATTGCTGGGCACAATGGATGTACTGAGTTTACTTCCTTCAAGGCATCCAATGGCCTTGTTTATTTCTTGTGGGAGACCCAGGGCTCTTATCAGTACACCCTGTTCTTGTTTTTAGTTCTTTCGTCTGTCCTGGATATGAATACATCTGAAGGTATGAGAGAAAGCCTCACAGGGGATTTCTGTCTACCATATTATGATAGAAATTGCATGACTATCTGACTATCTGCAAAAGAATGTTACACCTAACATCCATCTCATTCACTCAGGATAGTTCTAACTTTGAACATGTCTAAGTAGGCTGGGAATCTGTTCAGACTTTTCTCTTTCTCAAGAATTCTGGCACTTGCTACTCTGGAGGGAGATGTTCCCAGTACAGCTCCTTGTGAAATTTCAACACCTCAGGTTACAGTCATCTCCTGATTTGTGGAAAAACATTCATCGCCAGTTCCCCCAAGAGCTCTTGCTTCTTTGAACTTGTAGATGAGCTTATCCATCGCACACAGGACAAAGTTCAAATGACCATTATGATCTTTTTTTTTTTCTTCCCAGCATCCCATTGGCACAGATGACCTCTACTTTTGTCCACAGTGGAGCAGAGCGAGGTGATGGATGGAGGACGGTCATTGTGATCCTATCATCTCAGAATGTGGCTGTTTCCTCACTCTCACCCTCTGCTGTTGTGACGCTTGATTTTTGTGTTTATTTGGAGCTGTCTCCAGAGAATAAATGTCATGTTTTACCCATTTACATAAATAAGATAGAGGAGCATAATAATAATATTTATAAAACCAGATTTAGATCAAAAGGTGAAGTGTTTTGCATAAAGTTACTCTTGCTTTTAGATGAGTCAAGACCAGATTAGTTTTTTGTCTATTGGTTTGGTTCAAATCTTTTGAACTATAAAGTAGCTGCTGGTGGGTTATCTTTCCACTTTCTGTGTTCCCCTCTTAAAATCTGTGTCTTGGTAGTAGGCATTGTAGTGATATAGGCAAGAGAGATACTTGTCTATCTGATGAAACTTAGGAAGTTGTATTCATATCTCAAAGTACTGACACCGTGTAGCAGGATATGCATATCTTAAATATATCTCCAAAGGTTGTATTTGATTAAATCTCATAAAAGTTTCTTCTCCCACTGAAAACACTACACGCAGCATATTAACTTCTGACATTATGTGGTGGCAGTGACAAGAGACTTTGTTTTAGATTCAGATAGTTGCTTTTAACATCAAACAATGTACACATGTTTCCCCCCCCCCATATCATATTTAATGGGACAAATAAGTGTCACAACCACCTAGTCTGCATGCCATCTAAAACAATGTCATTTCATTCATTTATGTCTATAGTGTGCTTACTAATGAACTAGTGTCAGGTTCCCTGCTCAAGGCTGGGGCAAAACGGTGAATAAAATAAAACAAGACTGCTATGAACTGAGTATCCCTCCTCCAGAAAGCCATGTGTTGATCCTCTCAAGCCTAGCACGGGTGTATGTGGAGGTGCAGCCTCTAGGGAAGTAATGTCTGTCATAGGCTGGGGTTCTGATCAGATGGGTTTTTCCTCTTCCTGCCTTTTCTTTTTCATATTCACCTTCCTACTTTTTCTGTGTCTCCTTCTTTTCATTTTTTTGTCTCCCCTTTGTGTTTGCATGCATGTGTGCCGGTATGTTCTTTTGTGCAACTTCATGTGGGGCCAAAGTTGAAACCAGGTATTTTTTTTCTTCTATCATTCCCCACCTTATTTTTTTTCTTTTTCTTTTCCTTTTTTTTGGGGGGGGCAGGGTCTCTTTGAGCCTGGGATGTGGTTAAAGTGCTTCTCTGGCGAGCTCCTTAGGATACGCTTGGTTTGACCTCTGCCTCAGTCCAGGGGTTACAGGTGTGGCCATCACACATGACTTTATGTGGGCACCAGGGATCTGGAATGAGGTATTCATGCTTACAGAGGAGGCGCTTTTCCTACAGGACTGTCTCCTTAGTCTCTTTTTCATTTCATTCTTCATCTTTGCCCTCACTTCTTTCCTTTCTGTATTTTATATTATTCCACAATAATGAAGTAAAAACATATCCCATGAAGTCTGTAGAACATCTGAAAGTTAATCTTTCTATAACTTTGGGAGACATTACCTCCGAAATAAAAAGAGTTTGGGGATTTTGCTCAGTGATAGAGACTTGGTTAACAGTTTGGAAGTGCAATGTTTAAATCCCAGTACCGGGAAAACAAAACCAAACCAATCCATTTTTTTTTTAAATTTAAAGCCACTAACTCATTTCTTTGATAGCAATGGATTTAGAGTCTAGCCATAGTGATTGACAAAATCCATGATAAACTGGGCTGTTGGTGGGTAGAGAGTCCCTGGCATGGTTGCTAAACTATCAACCAAGAGATAGTGGCAGCATTATCTGAGAGGGCATTCCCAGGATAATGATCTCATAGTTCATTCCTATTCAGAGGTCTTCTGTGACAAATTCCTAGGGAAAAAGAAGGATGCTACAGTGTATTTACAGGAATGAGACCATGGGTTTCCAAGCAATAGAAAATGCAAGTGTCTTCTAGATAGCACAGAACAAGAACAGAGAGCCACCATTTACGATTAGGTTCAAAAGAAGATTTTTAAAAAATTAAATATTTACTTTAGTTACATTTCAAATGTTATCCCCTTTCCTGGTTTTCCCTCTGAAAACCTCCTATTCCCTCTCCCCCTGCTCACCAACCCATCTACACTCACTTCCTGGCCCTGGCATTCCCCTATGCTGGGGCATCGAGCCTTCACAGCACCAAGGATCTCTCCTCCCATTGATGACTGACTAGGCCATCCTCTGCTACATATGCAGCTGGAGCCATGAGTCTGGACCACCATGTGTACTCTTTGGTTGGTGGTTTGATCCCTGGAATCTCTGGGGGTACTGGTTAGTTCATATTGTTGTTCCTCCTATGGGGCTGCATGAAGAACACAGAGAAGGAATCTTTGTCTTTTGGGCTATCTGATTTATTAAATAATAGCTCACATCTGGGAACACCTGAGAACAGTTCTTCTCTTATGGTTGTTATGGGACTGTTCATGATTTAACTGGGTATTTTAAATACTTTTAAAACTACATTCTGCTTTGCTTTCCCCAAATTACCTTTTCAAGAGTGTAAGGCTTATTTTCAAGAAGAGCTATGCATCTGTAAGGAAGTGATGCGTGGTCCAGATAGAGAAGGTTCTGAGTTTGAGACATCAGCACTGGCAGAAGATGAATTGATAGATGGGAGAAGGATGACAGTATATATTTCATGCTCCTTCCCCTTCCTGGTTATGTCAACGTCCTTATCTGACTTTAAACAGGAGGAATACTCCAGCGTGCTTGAACCTTTCCTAGCTCTTGAGAGGGAACACAGGTATAGCCAGAAGCTTCCTGGAATGCCTAATTTCACAAAGCAAAGCTAACTTACATCTCTGTTATAACAAATGCATGTAGGTGTTTCTGTAAAGAGTTCTATTTTGCTTAAATACAAGTCGTGACTAGAGGATTATGGTCTTTGCTATGCTTCGGGTTGAAGTGGGAACTTAAAGGTTCGTTGGAAAGTTGGATGGGGTTCTGCTGGGGCAAGCATGTGAATGAACATTTTGTTAAAGTGGACACAGGTGTGAAAGGCTCAGGCTGACTCCTGAAAAAATGTTTCGCTGAAGCAGACACAGGAGAGAGGATGTTCTGCTAAAGCAAACGCATGCAAGGCCAGGTGGTGAATGATTCTTTGCTAATGACACACATGTATTGGTCAGCCTTACACATTGCATAGTTGGTTGCATTTGTCCAGGACACCATAGAAAGAAATAAACCAAAATCTTCTGGTGGTATGTTGCAGTTTCTTGCCACTTTCTAGGACTTGGGCTGATTGGACGGACGTGCTGAGGCAAGGCATGTGGAGGACATGTGATGTTTGGAGGGTATAAATAGGACTCCATGGAGTGATAAAGACAGAGCTTGGTTTGCTGGTACATCTAGTTGTGCAACATTTGTGGGTTTCAGTCTTCACTGACATTTGCTTTCTTGAGAGAGGCACAGCCAAGAACTTCTGGTGTCCCTCTGGGTCCCTCCTGCTGACTTGAGCAGAGGCCTGGCTGTCTGTGCTAGCTCATGTCACCACTGTTGCTAACCTGACTCTCCTGAACTGGACTGCTGGTATATCTGTGAGGTGTTTGCAAGTGGATTGAGCTGCCACTGCCTGCTCACCTGGGACTGAACTGCTGATTTCCAGATAGCACAGACAGGAGTTGCTCAAAGAACTTTTCTAAAGAGGTCCACTTCCCCAATATCCTTTCTTTTCCATTACCTCTGGTGGGTGGTGGGCTACAAGGGAGGTTAAAGAGTTTAAGAACCATCATTAAAATTAAGGTTTTGAAAAAGTTAAAGTTATATCGAGTGAATGAATTTCCCTGCCTCGACCCCATGAGTTATTGCAATTCTTAGTCTTTTCCCTTTTCCTCTTTTATTGAAAATACATTCTTTTTTTTCAAATGATATACCTTGATTACAGCTTCCCCTCCCTCTGCTTCTCCTGATTTCTCCCCATCTCCTCTCACATCCAGATCCACTCCCTTTTTCTCATTAGAAAAGAATTGGCCTCTAAGAGATAACAATAAAACACAACAAAATAAGATAAAAGCCCCATCACCTTGAAAGTTGGACAAGGCAACCCAACAGAAGGAGAAGAGCCCAGGAGCAGGCACAAGAATCAGAGACCCATTCGTTCCCACACTCAGGAGTCCCATAAAAGTACTACACTGAAAGCTATAATAAATATTCATAGGACCTGACGCAGACCCATTCAGGCTCTGTGCTTGATGCTTTGGACTCTGTGAGTTCCTATGAGCTTTGCACAGTTGATTCAAAGGGGCTCCTTCTCCTGTGTCCTCCGTTCCCTCTGGCTCTTATACTCTTTCCACTTCCTCCTCCTTGGTGTTCCCTGAGCTCTGAGGGGAGGAATTTAATGGATACATCCCATTTAGAGCAGGTGTTCTAAAGTCTCTCTCTCTCTCTCTCTCTCTCTCTCTCTCTCTCTCTCTCTCTCTCTCTTTTTCTCTCTCTCTCTCTCTTTCTGCATAGTGGCTGGCTGTGAGTCTCTGTATTTGTTCCCTTCTGCTTCAGGAGGAAGCTTCTCTGACGATGGCTGAGTAAAACAGTGAGCTATGAGTATAGCAGAATTTTATTATGAGTCATCTTTTGTTTTGTTGTTTTTATAGTCCAGTAGTACTTATTTTTACCCTAAGTCCCTGGGCTATCTAGTCTCTGGTTCTTGGTCACTCAAGTGGTGTCAGGTATGGGTATCATCATGTAGAGGTGGCCTTAAGCCAATCAGATATTGGTTGGTTACTCCCATAAGCTTTGTGCCACCATTGCCCTAGCATATTTTGTAGGCAGGACAACATTGTAGATCAAAGGTTTTGTGGCTGGGTTGGTCTTTATGTTTCTCTTTTGCTAGCCTGAAGAGTACCTTCCCATACCAAAAGCACTAGGATGCAGGGGGTAAAGGTTCTCTGTAGGCACGAGCTTGACGTCTCCATGTTCAGGGAGTTGTATGGGCGTTGTCTTCAGCAACAGGGCCCATCTGTCATTTTTTGGCAAGCAATCTATTATCTTGGCAACAGCATGGTTTATTTGGAGATTTCTATGGGACCCCTTTGGCTATCAACTCATTGGATGTTACCCAATCCTGGTACTAGAAAGCTTTGTTTG
Source organism: Mus musculus (assembly GCF_000001635.26). NCBI lineage: Eukaryota > Metazoa > Chordata > Mammalia > Rodentia > Muridae > Mus > Mus musculus. The sequence continues at coordinate 8,372,226 of NC_000077.6, read as the reverse complement.
ATGACAAGAGATGGCCAACTGGGACTTGTCTCTTATTTCTGTCTCCCTTATTATTTGGAGACTTCATTAGAATTACTTTCATATATTTTAGGAGGTTTCCACTGCACTAGGTTTCCATACCACCCCTCAAATACCCTTTTATTCTAGCTGTCTCTCTCTCCTCAATCCCATCTACCGTCCCCCTCCTCACTTGATCCTCCCATTCCTGTCTCCCCCCACCCCCATCCGCCCATAAAATCTATTCCACTTCTCTCCCAGGGTGCTCCATGTGTTTCCTCTTGGCCTCTTCCAATATGCCTAAGGGACTACAGTTTGTAACATGGACCAGGTAATTGGATTCTTAATGAGGTGGGCATTAGGTCCTTGAGGGGAGTAAGGAAAAAAATCCATATTTTAAAATTTCAAACTGGAAGTGGACATAAGCCCCTATTCCTAACTCAGAAGCTTTTTCCAATTGATAACTACTCAGAAAAAAAAATTAGTTTTCTTCAATGGAGTCTCACTGGGTATATAAACCACTCTTAAGGGCAGGTCCCATGCCCAACAGTTAAAAGCAAACACAAACTCATGGTATTTTTAGAGGTTGTTTGTCTTAGAATGTTTTTCTGGGCATTTAAAATTTAATTTATATTTATTTACCTTACAGGTCCTTTATCTATGTATTATGTTTTTTTCAGTTTTAGGTTTTTATGGTATGTGTGGTGTGGTGTGGTGTGGTGTGGTGTGGTGTGGTGTGGTGTGTGTGTGTGTGTGTGTGTTTCTTATGCTTGGATTTTTTTTTTTTGCCCTATCCTGATTTGTTTGCTTTTTATTTTGTTTTGTTTTTTAGATGCCTGTTTTGCAAGAGAGAAGGATGGTGATTCAGATCAGGTGGGAGATGGGAAGGAGTTGGGGGAAGTGGAACTGTAGTCAAAATATATTGTAATATTTTGTATGAACTTAACCTATTTTCAATTAAAGTAAAAGAGAAAATAAATCACATGCTTGCCTTATAACCAGGCAACAAAAAGAGTGCAATTTAATTAACAGCTAGAAAAACAAGTGAAGGTTGGAGATCAGTACCAGCCAAGGTTGACAGCCTGAGGAATACATCAAGGTCAGTAGCTAACAAAACAAGGCAAAGATAACCAGAGGGTTCCAGCTCATGACCACCTCCCTGACAGAGTGAACAGCATGTGATCATTTTTCTGTTGGACCAGAGGAACTTGCATGGCTTTGTCTATGACATGTTCCCAAACTAACGAATCTCAATAAAAATTACCCCAGTGTATGTCCAGTTTCTGTCTCAAATCCTACAAAAGACCTTAGGAAAGCATTTTAATTCTATCTATCCCCAGAGAGTTGTCTCACTTTTCCTAAATTTTCCTTATTCAGATTGTCTTTGGGTATCTGGCATTTTCCCCAAGTCAAGGCAGTCTGGACCAGGAGAGAACCCATCACTCTCAAAGACCTACATCATTGGGACATATTATATGTTTTTATTTATTTATTTTTTTATTAGGTATTTTCCTCATTTACATTTTCAATGCTATCCCAAAGGCCCCCCATACCCATCCCCCCAATCCCCTACCCACCCACTCCCCCTTTTTGGCCCTGGCGTTCCCCTGTACTGGGGCATATAAAGTTTGCAAGTCCAATGGGCCTCTCTTTGCAGTGATGGCCGACTAGGCCATCTTTTGATACATATGCAGCTAAAGACAAGAGCTCCCGGGTACTGGTTAGTTCATATTGTTGTTCCACCTATAGGGTTGCAGTTCCCTATAGCTCCTTGGGTAATTTCTCTAGCTCCTCCATTAGGGGCCGTGTGACCCATCCAATAGCTGACTGTGGTCATCCACTTCTGTGTTTGCTAGGCCCCAGCATAGTCTCACAAGAGAGAGCTATAACTGGGTCCTTTCAGCGAAATCTTGCTAGTGTGTGCAATGGTGTCAGCATTTGGAAGCTGATTATGGGATGGATCCCTGCATATGGCAGTCACTAGATGGTCCATCCTTTCATCACAGCTCCAAATTTTGTCTCTGTAGCTCCTTCTATGGGTGTTTTGTTCCCATTTCTAAGAAAGGGTAAAATGTCCACACTTTGGTCTTCGATCTTCTTGAATTTCATGCGTTTGGCAAGTTGTATCTTATATCTTGGGTATCCTAAGTTTCTGGGCTATTATCCACTTATCAGTGAGTACATATTGTGCGAGTTCCTTTGTGATTGGGTTACTTCACTCAGGATGATACCCTCCAGGTCCATCCATTTGCCTAGGAATTTCATAAATTCATTTTTTTAATAGCTGAGTAGTATTCCATTGTGTAAATGTACCACATTTTCTGTATCCATTCCTCTGTTGAGGGGCATCTGGGTTCTTTCCAGCTTCTGGCTATTATAAACAAGGCTGCTATGAACATAGTGGAGCACGTGTTCTTCTTACCGGTTGGGACATCTTCTGGATATATGCCCAGGAATATTATATGTTAATTATAGACTCAAATGGAATATGCACCTCTTGGTAGGATGCCTGAACTATAGAATGTATGCAATATCAGGCTACCATCCTCTTGTGGGAGTAATGACCTGAAGTCTATACTGGGAAATACCAGAGGTTTTATCTTTATTCCATGGAAAAGTTTGTGATAAACTAGTGTCTACCATAGGTGAAAGGGAGGAAAAATGAAACATCATGGGTGCAAACATTAGCTATCTATGATAACATTGGCATTTGATTGGTTACCCTAATCCAATAACTGCCTATAAAGCATTCTTGTCCTCACACCACTACAAATGATGGTTGAAGGATAAAGTCCAGAGTCCTTATCATATAAAATCCATTACAAGTACCAATTGTATATATTTATCTTGTGTCTGGGTCCTTGGTGAATTCACTCTAGGAAGGACTCTTGGTTGTTTTATACATTCTTGAGTTACAACATAGGTGATGTGTCACATACAGAGTTTGATACTTTAATTTCTTTCTTTTGAATTTTCACGTGTGAGAAATCCTGTTAAAGGGACTGGAGAGATGGCTCAGTGGTCCAGAGAACGTGGTGCTCTTGCAGAGGATCCGGATTTGATTTCCTGTACTCACCCAGCTCACAACCATTTGTAAATCCAGTTCTGGGAGAGCTGATGTCCTCTTCTGGCCCCAGCAGGCACCAGGCACACATGGGGTACACATATGTACATGCAGACAAAACATGTATACACATTAAGGTACTCCTTTGAAACAATTTTTGTTGCAATTATCAAGGTAGCGCATAAATAAAAATTACTCGAAGAAAACAGAAATACAAAGATGTCCTATAAACTATAAATTAACATTGATATTCTGTGGATACACAATTTAAGATAGTGTATGCCGTTTGTGTTCACTCTTTGTTCCTTTCCTTTTGGCAGTGTTGGGGATTGACTCCAGGGCTTTGTGCATCTCAGACAAAACTCTGCAGCAGAGATACATCCTTAGCCCATTTTAAGATTTTTTTAAAAAGATTTATTTATTTTATGTATATGAGTACACTGTAGCTGTCTTCAGACATACCAGAAGAGGACATCAGATCCCATTACAGATGGTAATGAGCCACCATGTGGTTGCTGGGAATTGAACTCAGGACCTCTGGAAGAGCAGTCAGTGTTCTTAACTACTGAGCTCTCTCTCCAGACTTTAAGATTATTTATTTATTTGATATTTTCTTTATTTACATTTCAAATGTTATCCCCTTTCCTGGTTTCCCCACTGAAAACCCCCTCCCCCTACCTCCTTTCCCTGCTCACCAACCCACCCACTCCTGCTTCCTGGCCTTGGCATTCCCCTGCACTGGGCACAGAGCCTCCAAAGGACCAAGGGTCTCTCCTCCCATTGATGTCTACAAATCCAGCTACAAATGCAGCTGGAGCCATGAATCCTACCAAATGTACTCTTTGGTTCATGGTTTGATTCCTGGGATCTCTGAGGGGGGGTACTGGTTAATTCATATTATTGTTCCTCCTATGGGGCTGCAAACCCCTTCAACTCCTTACGTCCTTTCTCTAGCTCCTTCATTGGGGACCCTGTGCTCTGTCCAATGGATGGCTGTGAGCATCTACTTCTGTGTTTTTCAGGCACTGGCACATCCTCTCAAGAGACAGCTATATCAGGCTCCTGTCAGCAAGCTCTTGTTGGCATCTGTAATAGTGTCTGGGTTTGGTGGTTGTTTATGGGATGGATCCCTAGGTGGAACAGTCTCTAGATGGTCATTCCTTCAGTCTTTGCTCCAAATTTTGTCTCTGTAACTCCTTCTGTGGTTATTTTGTTCCCCCTTCTAAGAAGGATCGAAGTATCCATACTTTGGTCTTCCTTCTTCTTGAGTTTCATGTGGTTTGTGAATTGTATCTGGGATATTCTGACCTTCTAGGCTAATATCCACTTATTGGTGAGGGTATATCATGTGAGTTCTTTTGTGATTGGGTTACCTCACTCAGGATGATATCCTCCACATCTATCCATTTGCCTAAGAATTTCATAAATTCATTGTTTTTAATAGCTGAGTAGTACTCCATTGTGTAAATGTACCATGTTTTCTGTATCCATTCCTCTGTTGAGGGACATCTGGGTTCTTCTTAACTTCTGGCTATTATAAATAAGGATGCTATGAACATAGTGGAGCATATTGTTTGTTTTTTTAAGGCAGGGTCTCACTGTATAGTTCTGGTTGTCCTGGAACTTGCTGTATAGACCAGGCTAGCTCCAAACTCAGAGATCTGCCTGCCTCTGCCTCCCAAGTGCTGAGATTAAAGCTGTGTGTTATCCAAACTCTGATATTATTGTGGATGCTAAGAAATGCTTGCTGAAAGGAGCTTGATATAACTGTCTCCTGAGAGGCCCTGCCAGAGCCTAACAAATACAGAGTCGGGTGCTTGCAACCAACCATTGCACTGAGTGTGGGGTCCCCAATGGAGGAGTTAGAGAAAGGACTGAAGGAGCGGAAGGGGTTTATAACTCCATAGGAAGAACAATATCAACAAACTGGACTCCCCAGAGCTCCCAGGGATTAAGCTACCAAACAAGGAGTACACATGGTTCCAGCTGCATATGTAGCAGAGGATGGCCTTGTCAGGCATCAATGGGAGGAAAGGTCATTGGTCCTATGAGGTTAGATAGATGTCCCAGTGTAGGGGAATCAAAGGCGAGGAGGTGGGAGTGGGTGGATGAGTGGAGGAACACTTTCATAGAAGCAGGGGAGGGGGGAAGGGATAGGAGGTTTGCAGGAGGGGGGAAAACTGGGAAAGGGAAAACATTTGAAATGTAAATAAACTAAAAAAATAAGGCAAATGGAAATTTTAGAACAAAACAATTATAACTAAAATTATAAAAAAAGGTGTGTGTTATTATATCGCGTTCAATACTTTTTAGGAGTACTATTGTGTGGGGCTGGGAAGATGACTCTGTGGGTTAAGCACAAAAGCTTTTGCTGGAAAGCACAGAAATCTGAGTGCAGATCCTCACTACCCACATAAAAGCCAGACATGTAGTGTGTGCTTTGTAGCCCCAGCAGGAGGAGCTGGGAACAGGCCAACCAGTCTAGCCAAAATGGCAAGCTCAAGGTCAGAGTCTCAAGGAATATGGTGGAGAAGAGCAGGAGCACTGGTTACTGAGGGCATGGTATTCACACACACACACACAGAACCACCCCACGTGACAGTGAAGGCAGGGAACAGAATACAGGAAGGATGCTCAGTCATACAGAGACACACCACATGGCAGCAGAGGTTGGGGGTGGGGGATGGGCTGCCATGGTAGGGTGCCTGGGGGCAAGACTCATTCAATACAACATCAGAGGCAGTGAGTAACATGGGATGACTTATCAAGGTCCTGGAACTTGGAATGCTGACACAAGCAAAATTAACCTACAAGGGAGTTGGGAGTTCAGTTCCTATAGGGCACACATGTTTATCACCACCTCCCCTGTCTAAGGAAGCCATACAAAGGACAGTCCTAGGCTTTGGCAGAACCGTGAAACACCACTGAGGGAAAAGTCCAGACCTGAATGGGCCTTCACAGCTGTCCCCTACCTTTCTAAAGCTACAGAAATCTTTCCTTTGTTCCTCCTGGCACCCTACACCTAATCAGGAATCCCATTGCTATTTCTCCTTTTGTCTTTGCTTCCCTGACTTATACACTTAATAATTAACATATCAATACACAAAGCATCATAAGTAAATCTCTAAAACTATTTCTTCAGCCATGAATGGTGGCACATGCCTTTATTTCCAGCTCAGGAAGCAGAGGCAGGCCAATCTCTGTGAGCTCCAGGCCAGCCTGGTCTACACAGTAAAATCAGCAGGCAGTATGTATGGCCTTAGGGAGTCACCCTTCATCCTCTGGCTCTTGGGTGACCTAGTTCCAGCTGGTGACAGCTGGCCTCCACATCCCTGTTTCTTATCCCCACTGTGAGATGAGTGGCAGATGAGTCACCCCTATCCTCAGAACCCTGGACACAGCCTCTCCCAGTGGCGCCTTGTGTCTCTGCCAGGACTGAGACTCTCTGTAGCTGAGGACAGGAGAGGGGACATTGTGGTTAGGTTATTTATTAGTGTGAATGTTGAGCAATGCTGAGTATTCCTGGGGCCTATGCCTGGGCTCTGTGGCTGTGCTGACTTCCCACCCTGAGTATCCTGGGCTCCAAGTGGCTGTAGGTCTATCATTAAAGGCCTCTCAGGAAAGCCCAAGGCCCTAGTTCCTTTCAGGTCCTCCGTCTGGGTGCAGAACAGGAGCCATGCAGAGGAAGCTCCTGGCAGGCTGGATTGGTTTGGGAGACAGGGTTCTTCCGAGCAGACATGTCTGTCAATCTGTAATTGAGGCACTGAGGACGTTGTTAGAATCCTGGGAAGCTTATGCATAGAAATAGAGGTCCTAGTACTCATGCCCTATACAGAGTTGCAACCATATGTAGCCCAGTGGGACAAGCGTGCATCCTTTTTCTTTATAAAGCGCATGGCTGAGCTGAGGGCCAGCTGCTGAGCTGTGACAGCCAGGGAACTGCCTCATTCCAGATGGATGACCTAGGGAGGCAGAAGTGCCTAGCAGGACACAACAGTGATGGCAAGGGTGTGTGTGGAGTCAGGTTGCAGCCTGAGATACGTTGAGAGGACTCTGGGTTACAGAAACCTGTCATGAATTCCATCAGTGTCCAGCACTGGGCATTAGCAACGGAGACAGTACTTGAAGAATGGTAAAGAACAATGCAATATAAATCTTTGCCAGGAGAGCTGTGGTGTGTGTAGTTGAAAGAGGTGGATAGTCTGTGGTCCCCAGAGCATAGTCAGGGTCTGGTGGAGACCTGTATAAATTCCTCAGGGCGGGGTCTGAGGAACATGTCTTATTCTATTCAACCAGTGAGGTATGCCTTGCACTCAGGGAAACTTCCCAGCTATGCATGGCTGGAGACAGAGTATTTCAGAGGACTGCTCTGAGCGCATCTTCATCCTCATGGAGCCTACCTGTGCTCACTAGGTTTGTATGTAGTGTTGCCTGCATGTGTATATGTGCACCACGCGCATGACAGAAGAAAGTGACAGATCCCGGGGACTGGAGCACAGGGGGTTGTGAGTACCATGTGGGTACTGGGAATTAAATCTGGCTCCTTTGTAAATGCTACATGTGCTCTTAACACTGAGCCAACTCCCTAGCCCCTCATTAATGCTGCAATACACACTTGTTTCTATGATTTACCCCAAGCAAGTAGCTCCCTGACTTAGGACAAGCCTGGATCCTGCAATCTGGTGGATACACGCATAGATTTTTTTTTTAGGTTGAATACATTGTTTTGAACAAGCTATGTAGAAACTGCCTATGAAAAGGACAGAAGTGTATGTCGTAGGTGTTTTAAACTTAATGCACTAAGCTATGAAAAGCAGTCACCGTGTTCTTTTGAACAAATGAATGTTCAATATTTTTGTGCTTTTCCCACTTCTGCTAGATATGGATCCTTGGATTTTTCTCTTTGGACTCCATCTCTGCATTCCTGGTAGACACAGGGATGCTGGGCTCCTCTCTCAAGATGACTCAGTCGGGGTAGATGAGGTACAGTTAGAGAGCCTGGTGTGAGGATGTCTGGGTTCTAGTCTAAGTTCTCATATACCCCTAGATGTCTGTGGCCTGGAAAAGTTAAACACAGAAAAAGACAGCTAGCTGACAAAGGGTCAGTGTGACCTTCCAGAACCATTTCTTGTTGTGGCTGAGACAAGGAGTGTGCTGGGATGTAGGATAGAGGGCGCATTTTAAGTCTGACACAGGAAGAGAGAAGTCAGGTTAGTGGATCAAGGACTTACTTATATCCCAGTTCTTTAAATGGGGTACCTTAGGGAACAGGCTGCGGGTATTTAGACTCTAGACCTGCATTTTCATCAAAGGCTCCCAGCTCCAGAGACTCTGAGCTCTGGCAGAGAGGAGAGGCTATGTCCAGGGACGTGCTCGGGAGCATGACTCTTACGCTAAGCTTTGTAAGTTGGAAAACACTCTTCTGGCTTCAATCAGGAATGACTAAAACATCAAATGAAACCGAGTTCATAAACTATGGACAAGCAAAGTGCATCCAGATCAGACAGAAGAAAGAAAAATGATGACCTGTTCTCCAGTGTCGTGAGATGGCATGATCTAGGGTGGCCTGAAGACACACACTCAAAGGCTACCAGAGACAGTGAAAGAATTAGGCAACATTACAAGACACCAAATAAATACACAATGTCCATCATCCCTCTGGATGCCGCCAGCGGGTCATCCAAAGGGCAAATTAATATTCCCATTTATAAAAAACACAAGCAAAGTATCTATTAGTGAAGCTAATGGAATATCAGACCCGTCCACAGAAAAATGAAAAGTCTCCTTGATGCCTACTGTGGAAAGTCTTGGTGATAGAGGGACAGCCCATGAAAGAAGTTGAAATTCTCACACTTCCCAATTTCAAAACTTACTCCGAAGGCCCTGTGGGCCAGGAGGTGAGAAGACAGGGACAGTAGAGTCAATTTGACAATCCAGAAAAAGACCCATAGATCTGAAATGTAGCAGCTTGTCCGTGAACTTCAGAAGAGGCCGAAAGTATTTCCAGCCAATGCTACTAACACATATGCACACACATGATAATTAGGCCTTTAGGTTCTATAAAACCCAACTTAAAATGGATCAAAGATCTAAATATGAGATTAAAATACAGTCATGAGTATGGGCCAGGTGGTGGCTTCTTAGGACACTAAGGCAATGGGGTGGAGAGCTGGCTCAGCTGGCTGTTCTTTCAGAGAGGATCAGAGTTCAGTTCACAGCATCAGGCAGTTCAATGAATTTTACAGCATGTCAATTCTTTCTTAAATGCAAAAGAGTGTTCAGGAAGGACAGAACAGGTGTTTTGAAGAAAGACTTGGGTAAATTGGAGTCCATTTCTCTTCTTTAGGGGAAGGAAAAAAGTTATTGTAGGCCCTAGTGCCATGACTTAGATCTATCCTCAGCATTGTATTCATTAAGGCTTAGTGATGCTGGCAGTAACTGTATTTAGAATGACAACAGGCATTTTGTCATTTACCACAGAAACAAGTAAAGCCAGGGGCAGTTATTTAAGGAACTGACTCCATGCTATAAGAGAAGCTCTTGTGCATTGCTTGCCACACACTAACTGCACAAGGTTAAAAACACATAACATGGAACAAATTACATCACTTGTAGTTGTATTCCAGGGAAAAAAGTGAAGGTAGTAAATTTCTTTGTTGTATGTTTAATTTAATTTAATTTAGTTTAATTTAATGCTTTTATTTAGTTTCATTTACTACTTACTTATTTTATATCATCATATTTTAATTTTTTACTCTTCTTAAAAATTTTGTTTATTTTTTCGGTTTTCATCCCAATACCAGCCTCCTGTTCCTCCTCTCCTCTCAGTCCCACCCCTATAAATACCACCCCCCCAGTACCCCTTCTTCCTTTACTCAGAGAATGAGCAGCCCCCTTGGGTACCATCTCATCCTGGAATATTATTCACCATAGGTCTAAGTACATTCTCTCTCTCTGAGGCCCAACCAGGCAGTCCAGTTAAGTGAAGGGGGATCCAATGGCAGGCAACAGAGTCAGAGACAGCCTCTGTTCTGATTTTAATTGTTTTTTAAAATTTTTTTAAGATAAGTTTCTTTATGTAGCCCTGGCTATTGTGGAACTTGCTCTGTAGACCAGATCAGGCTGGCTCTGAACTCAGAGATCCACCTGCTTCTGCCTGAGATTAAAGTGTGAACCATCATTCCCAGCTTATTCTTTATGTGGTGGTTTGAATGTGAATGGCTCCCATAGGTCCATATGCTTGAATTCTAGTTGGTAGAATTGTTTAATAAGGATTACAGGGTGTGATCTTGTTAGTGGAGGTATGTCACCGAGGATGGATTTTGAGGTCTTAGAAGCCCATGCTAGGCCCAGTCTTTTTCTCTCTGTCTCTTGCCTGTGGATCAGGATGTAAGCTTTTAGCTACTGCTCCAGTGCCATGCCCTGTTTGTCTGCTGCCAGGTTCCCCATCATGAGCACTGATACAGCCCTTGAGACTGGAAGCAAGCTCCAAATTAAATGCTTTCTTTTATAAGGTGCCTTAGTCAAATTGTCTCTTCACAGCAATAGAATAGAAACTAAGACACTATATATGGCTGAGACCACATTTAACAGGTGCTTAAAGTAGTATAGATTTATCTATACTTACATAAGTAACATGCTTCAAATATTTTCTATGAAATTTAAACCTTATAAGCACTAAGAGGTTCTTGGGTAGGTGGATATTTATATAAAAATGTGCCACTCAAAGTATCAGTTTAGTAGAAAAAAATGACATATAGTTTTCTCTGGGTATTTGTGTGAGCCAGTGGGCTCTCCCTTGATGGCTCCTCTGGTTGTTCAAGTAGAGCTGAGGATACAGTTATGATGGGGCCTCTGAACAGAACACGATGCTGCGATTGTGTGAAATGCAGCGATCACCTGGTTAGACAGGGAGCTATAGTTAGGGACAGGGCTTTTTAGAAAGGTAATTACTTTCTTGAGAATGAATTCAAGGTTCTCTGAGAATTATCCTAGCCCATTCCAAGAGCCATACCCGTCGGAATTCATGCCTGCCATTCAGGACAACTTAGCACCCCTAACCCCTGGAACCAAACTCCCAATCTATGAATAATTGAGGGAAACATCTACATCCCAACCAGAGCCATTCAGCCTGTGCTGTGCTTCCTTAGGCCATGGCTGTCTCAGGGCAGACAGATGTTAGATCTAGAGGCTGGGCTTTCCCTGAATCCATATTCTCTCTACATGGGTGGGGCAAATGCTTCAATTCTTTTCAGGGCACAGCTGTGCAAGTTACACAGGCTGCTTCAGCCACACTCAGCTGCCTGCCAGGATGAAGGCACTCATATAGGTGATAATGATACCAGGATACAAAACCAGTGAGGTGTGGCTCACTGGTCAGCTGCTTTTGTAGTAAGCTGCAATTTAACTCTCATTTGTTTCTATTATTTTGCTGTTATGAATATGCTTCAAGAAAACTTTTTGTGCCTTAAAAATTTCAACAATATGAACTAAGCAGTACCCCGGAGCTCTTGTCTCTAGCTGCATATGTATCAAAAGATGGCCTAGTCGGCCATCACTGCAAAGAGAGGCCCATTGGACTTGCAAACTTTATATGCCCCAGTATAGGGGAATGCCAGGGCCAAAAAGGGGGAGTGGGTGGGTAGGGGAGTGGGGGTGGGTGGGTATGGGGGACTTTTGGTATAGCATTGGAAATGTAAATGAGCTAAATACCTAATAAAAAATGGAAAAAAATTTCAGTTTTTGGGCTGGAGCGATGGCTCAGTGGTTAAGAGCACTGACTGCTCTTTCAGAGGTCCTGAGTTCAATTCCCAGCAACCACATGGTGGCTCACAACCATCTGTAATGAGATCTGATGCCCTCTTCTTGTGTGTCTGAAGACAGCTACAGCGTACTTATACATAATAAATAAATAAATAAATCTTTTTTAAAAATCTCAGTTTTTATTTCGGCTTGGAAAATGTTTATCTGACAGTGATCTAGTTGTGACTTAGCAGAAAATGCCTTTAAGAAAAATATTTAGTTTTAAAATGTTTTAAATATTTTTATCTAGGTGCATGTGTTTGCATCTTTGTGTGTGTGTGTGTGTGTGTGTGTGTGTGTGTGTGTGTGTGTGTATGGCACATGTGTACAGACACCCATGAAGGCCATAGAAAGGCACTGCGTTTCCTGGAGCACTGTGTGTATGGCACATGTGTACAGACACCCATGAAGGCCACTGTGGGTCATGTAGCACAGTTTCTAAGAGCCAAATGTGGGTCCCCTGGAAGAGCAGCAAGTCCTCTTGACTGCTGAACCATTTCTCCAGCCCGAGATTTATTTATTTATTTTTTTAAACACAGAACAATAATAACCTTTATCACATGAGTGAAAGATGGCTGGTTTGCCTTTCTTTCATCAGGCTAGGTAGCAGAAACTTTAACCTGCTGAGCCATCCTACTGTCCCAACTGATTAATTTTTGAGACAAGGTTTTATTATATGCATCCCAGGTTGTCCTCAAATGCAATTATCCTGTCTCTACCTTTCTCCAGCTCTTGGGTTACAGATATGTACCACTCTACCTGTTCTCTCCATATTTTTATTATTTTTCATAGTTCCTCCTTTGCTGATTGTCAGTATCTAATAAAACCTGTGCTCATGTATACAATGTGTGTGTGTGTGTGTGTGTGTGTGTGTGTGTCTGTGTTTCTTTTAGATATTAGGGCATAATTCATTTTGCTCTCAAATCTGCATATAATTCACATAGTTTTTGACATATGAATTGCAAATATCTTGCACAAATATTTGCTATCTTATTTGCAATATATAAAGATGTAGTACTATGACACCAGATATTTCATTTTGTTCTCGTTTTGATATGTTTTATTGCTTCATGCTTCACATGTCCATTACCCACCCAAAATCACTTTGATAACATACTCTAGATTGCATTTTGTGATATACTGGAAATTTATTTTGGAAAATGATGTAAGAATAAGAACCTGGTAATTTGATTATAAATTATGTCATTTTCCTAGAATTTGTTCCATGCCCAACTCCCCCCCCCCCCATCTAATGAGATAAACTGTAATATGGGTGATAGTAAAACACATAACTTCATGCATACATGCACAGGGAACTGTGTCAGTGGTTCTATTCTATTAAGATCATCCAATACAAGGGAAGTATATGGGCATTCCCTCACTTTTACACTTGCAGTGTTTGTTGATGCATAATAATTGTGCATGCACATTTAAATGACCTCAACAAAGGAAGCTAAAACATCCAGTTGTACCATGATTCTAGAAACCCTTGTGTAAGACGTGTAAGCCCTTCTCCCCATGCAAGCCATCCCATTGTTATCTTTGGTAAGGTCCTTCCTAGAAAAAATAAGGCTGGGTATCTTAGCTCAGATTTCCCCCGAACAGTGCTGTAAGGAGAGACAAAATTAGAGACATTGTTTTCCTAGAGACATCTATCTTGGAGGTTCATCCTAAAAATAACCTAAATGCTGGAAGAGGAAGGACCTAATTAGGAATAGTGGGAAACATGGCCAGAGTTGCCCTCTGAGCAGGCAGTTGTGCAAAGGCATGCTGCCCCAGCGATGCTGCAGTCTCTCTTCTCCCACAACACTGTTCTTGGAACCAAGGCCAAAGTTACTAGAAATCAGTGGCTTGGGGAGGCTTCTTTCCTTCTACAAATATCTCAAGGGCCAGCTGCTGCATGGCACGCAGGGTGGAGAGGCAGTAGAAGGCAAGGGGCACAGAGTGGCCAAAGCGTCCCACTGCATGAAGATGTGTGATTCCGGTACCAAGCTTGGGTTTGAGCTGTAGTGGTGAAGGAAGGCTCTGTGAAAACTGTTCGGATTTGGTTTACATTGCCCTCATCCCTGAGAACTGTGTGCCTGGGTCAGGCACGCTCTCAAGCATGGAGGCGGGCATGCTGGCACACTGGTGACTCTAGAGGAGCAAGGGATAGAAACTGGAAGGAGGCTTAGCTGTCAGGCAGAAAGATCTAGCATTTGGGATGCATAGGCTGGAGGCTCAAGAGCTCAAGGTTATTCTTGGCCATATATAGTGGTGAATGCCAGATTTGGCTGTAATAATAGTATGTGAAATCAAGACTGCTTGGTGAATGTAAACCAACAAAGTTGATGACAATTGGCTTGGGGATTTTTGTTAGTCAGTAAGTTCTGACATTTTGAAGTCCTATAACTGAGTCTGACTGTGATTCTTATGTAGCTTGCTCCCAGCTCCCAGAAACTTCTTATCTGCCTCCAGCTGCCTCCAGCAGGAGGCTGCTCAGTGGGATCTGCATTTCTCACCAACCTTTGTATTTAAGGTCCACCATTAGCAAGTGGTGCTTCTGCCTGATACAGACTTAGGAGTTCCTAGGCAGTTCTTTACACTTCTGATGTGCTTGATGACACGAAACATACCAGATTGTAAATACACCAGACACAAACAGACACTAAACATGCAATGCATTGGGTACACTGCCTTTAGGGTGTGGGAATCTGTGCTCATTGTCCTTCAATCCTCTTGCTTGGGCCAAGTCTTCCCATCTCACATTGACCATGGACCCATCAAGAGTCTTCCCAGGTCTCAACAAATATTGAAGATATGTGAAATCACAGGGCTCCACAGAACCATAGAGGGATAAGTTGTTAGAGGGATGATAATAGAAGGTGTAGACATAGATTTTTAAAAATCTACTTTAATTATGGTTCTTTAATGCTTCAACCTTTCTTCTAGCTCACTACCCATCAGAGATGAGGAAAAGAAAGGTTCATAGGAAATGAGGTTGTGGACCTGTTTAGAAATAGTTCTTTGGGACAACTCCAATTTTGTAGTCAGAAATCCAGTCCAATAGCAAAATACCAAACATGAATCAGCAGTGACAGTCCAGTCTGCTCATCAAACACCAAACGCGAATCAGTAGCAGCAGCTCAATCCAGAAGAAACTGTGAGGCTCCACCAATCAGCACAAGTCCTCAGAAGCAGCAAAGAGCAGCCAGAACACTACCAGAATTTTTTTTTTTTGTAATTTTTTTCTTTTTTATGGACTGTGTTAGCAAGACTACGTTTCTTTTTCTTTCTTTCTTTTTCTTTTTTTTAATTAGGTATTTATTTCATTTACATTTCCAATGCTATCCCAAAAGTCTCCCACATGCTCCCCCACCCACCCACTCCCACTTCTTGGACCTGGCGTTCCCCTGTACTGAGGCAGATAAAGTTTGCGCAACCAATAGGCCTCTCTTTCCACTGATGGCCGACTAGGCCATCTTCTGATACATATGCAGCTAGAGACGTGAGCTCTGGGAGTACTGGGTAGTTCATATTGTTGTTCCACCTATAGGGTTGCAGATCCCTTTAGCTCCTTGGTTATTTTCTCCTCCATTGGGGGCCCTATGATCCATCCAATAGCTGACTGTGAGCATCCACTTCTGTGTTTGCTAGGCCCCGGCATAGTCTCACATGAGACAGCTATATCTGGGTCCTTTCAGCAAAATCTTGCTAGTGTATGCAATGGTGTAAACGTTTGGAGGCTGATTATGGGATGGATCCCCAGGTATGGCAGTCTCTAGACGGTTCAGCCTTTCGTCTCAGCTCCAAACTGTGTCTCTGTAACTCCTTCCATGGGTGTTTTGTTCCCAATTCTAAGAAGGGGCAAAGTGTCCACACTTTGGTCTTCATTCTTCTTGAGTTTCACGCATTTAGCAAATTGTATCTTATATCTTGGGTATTCTAAGTTTCTGGGCTAATAGCCACTTATCAG
The DNA here is from genome assembly GCF_000001635.26 of Mus musculus. Classification (NCBI taxonomy): domain Eukaryota; kingdom Metazoa; phylum Chordata; class Mammalia; order Rodentia; family Muridae; genus Mus; species Mus musculus. Next base: position 8,356,408 of record NC_000077.6, on the reverse strand, counting down.
TGAGTACATATTGTGTGAGTTCTTTTGCGATTGGGTTACCTCACTCAGGATGATGCCCTCCAGGTCTATCCATTTGCCTAGGAATTTCATAAATTCATTCTTTTTAATAGCTGGGTAGTACTCCATTGTGTAAATGTACCATATTTTCTGTATTCATTCCTCTGTTGAGGGGCATCTGGGTTCTTTCCAGCTTCTGGCTATTATAAATAAGGCTGCTATGAACATAGTGGAGCATGTGTCCTTCTTACCGGTTGGAACATCTTCTGGATATATGCCCAGGAGAGGTATTGCGGGATCCTCTGGTAGTACTATGTCCAATTTTCTGAGGTACTGCCAGACTGATTTCCAGAGTGGTTGTACAAGCTTGCAATCCCACCAACAATGGAGGAGTGTTCCTCTTTCTCCACATCCTTGCCAGCATCTGCTGTCACCTGAATTTTTGATCTTGGCCATTCTGACTGGTGTGAGGTGGAATCTCAGGGTTGTTTTGATTTGCATTTCCTTGATGATTAAGGATGTTGAACATTTTTTCAGGTGCTTCTCAGCCATTGGGTATTCCTCAGATGAGAATTCTTTGTTTAGCTCTGAGCCCCATTTTTAATGGGGTTATTTGATTTTCTGGAGTCCACCTTCTTGAGTTCTTTATATATATTGGATATTAGTCCCCTATCTGATTTAGGATTGGTAAAGATCCTTTCCCAATCTGTTGGTGGCCTTTTTGTCTTATTGATGGTGTCTTTTGCCTTACAGGAGCTTTGCAATTTTATGAGGTCTCATTTGTCAATTCTCGATCTTACAGCACAAGCCATTGCTGTTCTATTCAGGAATTTTTCCCCTGTACCCATATCTTCAAGGCTTTTCCCTACTTTCTCCTCTATAAGTTTCAATGTCTCTGGTTTTATGTGGAGTTCCTTAATCCACTTAGGTTTGACCTTAGTACAAGGAGATAGGAATGGATCAATTTGCATTCTTCTACATGATAACCGCCAGTTGTGTCAGCACCATTTGTTGAAAATGCTGTCTTTTTTCCACTGGATGGTTTTAGCTCCCTTGTCAAAGATCAAGTGACCATAGATGTGTGGGTTTATTTCTGGGTCTTCAATTCTATTCCATTGGTATACTTGTCTGTCGCTATACCAGTACCATGCAGTTTTTATCACAATTGCTCTGTCAGCTTTAGGTCAGACATGGTGATTCCACCAGAGTTTCTTTTATCCTTGAGAAGAGTTTTTGCTATCCTAGGTTTTTTGTTATTCCAAATGAATTTGCAGATTGCCCTTTCTAATTCGTTGAAGAATTGAGTTGGAATTTTGATGTGGATTGCATTGAATTTGTAGATTGCTTTCCGAAAGATAGACATTTTTTCTATATTGATCCTGCCAATCCATGAGCATGGGAGATCTTTCCATCTTCTGAGATCTTCTTTAATTTCTTTCTTCAGAGACTTGAAGTTCTTATCATACAGCTCTTTCACTTCCTTAGTGAGAGTCATGCCAAGATATTTTATATTATTTGTGGCTATTGAGAAGGGTCTTGTTTCCCTAATTTCTTTCTCAGCCTGTTTATCCTTTCTGTACAGAAAGGCCATTGACCTGTTTGAGTTAATTCTATATCCAACTACTTCATTGAAGCTTTTTATCAGGCTTAGGATTTCTCTGGTGGAATTTTTAGGGTCACTTATATATACTATCATATCATCTGCAAAAAGTGATATTTTGACTTCTTCCTTTCCAATTTGTATCCCCTTGTTCTCCTTTTGTTGTTGAATTGCTCTGGCTAGGACTTCAAGTACTATGTTGAATAGGTAGGGAGAAAGTGGGCAGCCTTGTCTAGTCCCTGATTTTAGTGGGGTTGCTTCCAGCTTCTCACCATTTACTTTGATGTTGGCTACTGGTTTGCTGTAGATTGCTTTTATCATGTGTAGGTATGGGCCTGGAATTCCTGATCTTTCCAAGACTTTTATCATGAATGGGTGTTGGATTTTGTCAAATGCTTTCTTTCTTTCTCAGCATCTAACGAGATGATCATGTGTTTTTTTTTCTTTGAGTTTGTTTATATACTTGATTACGTTGATGGATTTCCGTATATTGAACCATCCCTGCATCCCTGGGATGAAATCTACTTGGTCAGGATGGATGATTGTTTTGATGTGTTTTTTGGATTTGGTTAGCAAGAACTTTATTGAGTATTTTTGCATCGTATTCACAAAGGAAATTGGTCTGAAGTTCTCTATCTTTGTTGGGTCTTTCTGTGGTTTAGGTATCAGAGTAATTGTTTCTTCATAGAATGAATTGTGTAGAGTACCTTTTGCTTCTATTTTGTGAAATAGTTTGTGAAGAACTGGGATTAGATCTTCTTTGTAGGTCTGATAGAACTCTGCACTAAACCCATCTGGTCCTGGGTTTTTTTTTTGGTTGGGAGACTATTAATGAATGCTTCTATTTCTTTAGGGGATATAGGACTATTTAGATTATTACCCTGATCTTGATTTTACTTTGGTACCTGGTATCTATCTATAAACTTGTCCATTTCATCCAGGTTCTCCAGTTTTGTTGAGTATAGCCTTTTGTAGAAGGATCTGATGGTGTTTTAGATTCTTCAGGATCTGTTGTTATGTCTCCCTTTTCATTTCTGATTTTGTTAATTAGGATGCTGTCCCTGTGCCCTCTAGTAAGTCTGGATAAGGGTTTATCTATCTTGTTGATTTTCTCAAAGAACCAGCTCCTCGTTTGCTTGATTCTTTGAATAGTTCTTCTTGTTTCCACTTGTTTGATTTCACCCCTGAGTTTGATTATTTCCTGCTGTCTACTACTCTTGGGTGAATTTGCTTCCTTTTGTTCTAGAGCTGTGTTGTCAAGCTGCTAGTGTGTGCTCTCTCTAGTTTCTTTTTGGAGGCACTCAGAGCCATGAGTTTTCCTCTTAGAAATGCTTTCATTGTGTCCCATAGGTTTGGGTATGTTTTGGCTTCATTTTCATTAAACTCTAAAAAGTCCTTAATTTCTTTCTTTATCTCTTCCTTGACCAAGGTATCATTGAGAAGAGTGTTGTTTAGTTTCGATGTGCATGTTGGCTTTCTATTATTTATATTGTGATTGAAGATCATCCTTAGTCCATGGTGATCTGATAGGATGCATGGGACAATTTCAATATTTTTGTATCTGTTGAGGCTTGTTTTGTGACCAATTATATGGTCAATTTTGGAGAAGGTACCATGAGGTGCTGAGAAGAAGGTATATCCTTTTGTTTTAGGATAAAATGTTCTGTGGATACCTGTTAGATCCATTTGTTTCATAATTTCTATTAGTTTCACTGTGTCCCTGTTTAGTTTCTGTTTCCATGGTCTGTCCATTGGTGGAAGTGGTGTGTTGAAGTCTCCCACTACTATTGTGTGAGGTAAAATGTGTGCTTTGAGCTTTACTAAAGTTTCCTTAATGAATGTGGCTGCCCTTGCATTTGGAGCATAGATATTCAGAATTTAGAGTTCCTCTTGGAAGATTTTACCTTTGATGAGTATGAAGTGTCCCTCCTTGTCTTTTTGATAACTTTGGGTTGGAAGTCAATTTTATTAGATATTAGAATGGCTACTCCAGCTTTTTCTTCAGACCATTTGCTTGGAAAATTGTTTTACAGCCTTTCATTCTGAGGTAGTGTCTGTCTTTTTCCCTGAGATGGGTTTCCTGTAAGCAGCAAAATGTTGGGTCCTGTTTGTGTAGCCAGTCTGTTAGTCTATGTCTTTTCATTGGGGAGTTGAGTCCATTGATATTAAGAGATATTAAGGAAAAGTAATTGTTGCTTCCTATTATTTTTGTTGTTAGAGTTGGCATTCTGTTCTTGTGGCTGTCTTCTTTTAGGTTAGTTGAAGGATTACTTTCTTGTTTTTCTAGGATGTGGTTTTCATCCTTGTATTTTTTTTTCTGTAATTATTCTTTGAAGGGCTGGATTCGTGGAAAGATAATGTGTGGATTTGTTTTGGTCAAGGAATACTTTGGTTTCTTCATCTATGGTAATTGAAAGTTTGGCTGGGTATAGTAGCCTGGGCTGGCATTTGTGTTCTACTAGTGTCTGTATAATATTTGTCCAGGATCTTCTGGCTTTCATAGTCTCTGGTGAAAAATCTGGTGTAATTCTGATAGGCTTGCCTTTATATGTTACTTGACCTTTTTCCCTTACTGCTTTTAATATTTTATCTTTATTTAGTGCATTTGTTGTTGTGATTATTATGTGTCGGGAGGAATTTCTTTTCTGGTCCAGTCTATTTGGAGTTCTGTAGGCTTCTTGTATATTCATGGGCATCTCTTTCTTTAGGTTTGGGAAGTTTTCTTCTATATTTTTGTTGAAGATATTTACTGGCCCTTTAAGTTGATAATCTTCATTCTCATCTACTCTTATTATTTGTAGGTTTGGTCTTCTCATTGTGTCCTGGATTTCCTGGATGTTTTGATTTAGGATCTTTTTTGCATTTTGTATATTCTTTGATTGTTGTGCCGATGTTCTCTAAGGAATCTTCTGCACCTGAAATTCTCTCTTCCATCTCTTGTATTCTGTTGTTGATGCTCATATCTATGGTTCCAGATTTCTTTCCTAGGGTTTCTATCTCTAGCGTTGCCTCACTTTGGGTTTTCTTTATTGTGTCTACTTCCCTTTTTGGGCCTAGTATGGTTTTGTTCATTTCCATCATCTGTTTGGATGTGTTTCCCTGTTTTTCTATAAAGACTTGCAACTCTTTAGCAGTGTTCTCCTGTATTTCTTTAAGTGAGTTATTATTATCTTGATGTCTTCTACCATCATCATGAGATATGCCTTTAAATCCAGGTGTAGGTTTTCGGGTGGTTTTGGGTGCCTGGACTGACTGAGGTGGGAGTACTGGGTTCTGATGATGGTGAGTGGTCTTGGTTTTTGTTAGTAAGATTCTTACTTCTGCCTTTCTCCATCTGGTAAACTCTGGAGTTAGTTGTTATAGTTGTCTCTGGTTGGAGCTTGTTCCTCCCATGATTCTGTTATTCTCTACCAGCAGACCGGAGAGACTAGCTCTCTCCTGAGTTTCAGTGGTCAGAGCACTCTCTGCAGGTAGACTCTCCTCTTTCAGGGAAGGTGTACCGATATCTGGCATTCAGACTTACCTCCTGGCAGAAGATGAAGGCCTGAAACAGGACCTGTCCCAGAAGCTGTTAGCCTCTGTTGTCCGCACTCTCACCTGTGCTGACTAGTCTCGGTGGAGTCCAGAAGCCAAGATGTCTCCTGCAGATGCTCAGGCAAAGCCCTCCCAGGCCGGTTGGACACCTCTCCTCTGGCAGGGATGGTGCCCGGATGTCTGGAGCCCGAAAAGGGGGCTGCCTCAGAAGCTCTGTGGCTCCCGCCTGTCCCAGAAGCTGTTAGCTTTTGTAGTCCACACTCTCACCTGTGAAGAGTAGTCTCAGTGGAGTCCGGTATCCAAGATTTCTCCAGCAGATGCTCAGGCAAAGCCCTCCCAGGCCGGCGGACACCTATCCTCTGTCGAAATTCTTTGGCATATTTCTTTCTACAAAGTCATGACAAGTGAAGATTAGAGAAGAAAGCAAGCTGAACCAATTAAAGAGTGTTGTCAGTGAAGAACAGCCTTAGCAAAGCCTGATGAAGACCAGCAAAAGAGTTGCAAGGCGAACCAATGCAAGAATGTCATCCACTGTCTGTTGGATTCTACTGATACTCTTTCCAAACATCACACATCCTCTCAAGTGTCCACTCCAGCAAAACATCACATACCCTTTTACCAGGCAGCTGCCAGAAAAACAATATGTGTGTCTGCTTCAGTAAGACATCCTCTCATTAGACAATTTCCAGACAAACATTACAAATTCCCACTTCAAGAAGGTAATTTCCACCCAGGTCTAGCTTTAAGAAACTTTTGGGAAAGAGTGCCAGTGCCAAATTCTCGGAGACCAACACTCACTCATTTCTTCCCTTTTTTTAAAGGAAAGTGTCAGAGGTTGAATTCCCAACAGAGGATGTGGAATTACTGGTATGTTATCCAAACTAGTCTCAGTATAATGAGCTGGGGGTGCAGCTTCTGACTACAGGGATAAATGCTGATCTTCAAGTTCATTACCTCTATAGATTTTGATTAGTATGTATTCACCTATTCCCCTCAACCTTTTTCTTATGAAAGAAGTAATTTGCTCCTTGTCATAAAAAACAAAAAAATCTGTTCATGTGACATGTGAGGATCTCATATGGAGAAGCGTCTTGCACATGTTTTTGCCATGATCATAATTGTCATACAATGACTTTAGCAGATATCTTTCAGCTGGTGTTTATGCTTAGAGTTCATATTTTTCTTTAGGTTCCTAGTCTAGAGTTGTAAAATAGAGGATCAAAGAAACCATGAAAAGAGGAAGTAAACACTTCTAAGACATAATCCAAAAGGACATGAGGAGAGGCGAGGCCAATTCTGCAGAACATTTGGCAGTTTGGAGTTGGCTGGGAAAATGGAGCACAAGTGGTAAAAGATCCAGATTCACAGAGGGAGATGAACTTTCCTTTAAGAGGTTTGCCTGGCAGATCTTGAAGAAACTCATAAGAGTTGCCTCCTGTGACCATGTCCAAAGGAGCAGGGTGGATTAACACCAAGACACACATCTAAAAAGCCTAAAGAGCTCTCTGCATGAGTCCCCAGATCTCCTAGTGTGACCCTCCTCATTAGGGGTGCCTATGACACCCACAGAACTGAACTTAGCTTGAACTCAGAGAGACCCAGTGCTTCATTTTTGTGTTTGGCAATGGTTAGGAACTGAAACCTGTCCCTTCTCAAGCTAGTATGTTAAAGTCCCAACCTCAGCATCTTAGAAAGAGAGTGTGTTTGGAAATGGAGCCCCCGATTTCGTTCTTATAAGAAATAGAGATTAAAACACAGATATGGTGGAAAAACCATTCAAAGATACACTGAGAAGATGCTATTTGCAAGCCAAGGAGAAGGGATCAAGAGAAGGCAACTTGGCCACACAATGAGCTTGGACCTCAGCCAACAGGACCAGGGTAATTTTCTGTTGGGTAAGCTGCCTAGCCTGTGGTGTTTCATTATGGCTGCTCTTATAAACTAACACACCCATAGAAGGTCATTATCTTGAGAGATCAGCTTTGACAGAGGATGTGGTAAGAATTAATCCACTCTACTTATTCTTTATAAAGGTCAGTCATTGAAGCAGAGGTGGATTCCTGGATATTGTTGTTTTACCAATTCTCCTTTAATCTCATTGGTATTTAATCTCTCATTCACCTCCTTCTGAGGTCCCCAGTGTGGAGCTAGCATTAGAATGTGTCAGAAAGCTTAGAAATATACTATACACTGCTATAGGGTCTGTAGAGAGTTCCAGGATCTTCTTGGCAAATCGAATTGAGTTAACTACTCTGTCTGTTCTGGATGTGGTTGCATGGTAGTAAGTAGGGGTTAGGGCCTGGCCTGACAACATTCTGTAACCTGCATACCTGTGACTTATAGACTCTATACCTCTTGTGGGTATACCTGATCCAAGAGCACAGGCACATAGGCTCTATTGTCCTCTTGCTTCTGGAGATGGCAGATCAAAGGAGACATACAAATACTAGCATCAAGGTGTTTCAGTGTGTGGGAGCCCCTTTCACCTGGCCAAGAAGTGGGATCCCATGGAGAAAGAGTTGACTCTGAAGCTGCTACTGAATAGCCTAGGGGCCTTTCAGGAAAGTAGACTGGAGGATGGGAAGCCAGTTGGAGGGATAACAGGACTTTTGGCCACTCATTCTTAAACTCACTTGCTCAGACTTTTTATGTACATTAATATTTAGTGGGAATTTCAAGGAAGATCTGGAGTGAGAGGCTGGGTGAGCACAGAAGTGGTGTGGAGAAGGTATGAGTTTGGGGAAACATGGCTTCCTGGAGCTCATGGGTGCTATGGTCTCTTCTCTAGGCAGGTGCTCTATAACCATACTTCTCCTGTTTGCATATGATGCATTTCTGAGATTTAGAGATGGAAATGTTTATTTGCAGAGTTTGAAAGATACAGGAAAGCATGAACAGGGACTAGAAGAGAGGAACCAGATCTTCCTTCGACAGAGCAACTAAATTTCTTGCCCCACTTAGTCTGTAGTCAAAATAAAGTCCTAAGCTTCATGTGAGGGGGAACTACAGAGAGGTCCATGAAAGCATATAACAAAATGTTAGGGAAATAATAAGGGGAAAGGAAAAACATTAAAGAGAATGTGCTTTTAGAATTATGTAGAAATTTTTGTCAGTCTCTGCTTGTTACTGTAATAAATTAGTGGAGCTAATCTAGTAGGCTTAAGAAGAAGAAAGGTTTATTTTGGGGAATTTCAGTTCAGGGTTAGAAAAAAAATCCATTTCTTGGAGGCTCATTCATGGCAAAGCAAAGTGTAAGCAAAACAGCCCACCTCATACAGCCTGAAATGAATGACAGGAAGAGGAGATAAGATCCCACAGCTCCTGAAGGGACATACCTGCAATGATGTAATACCTCCCCATAGGTTCCATCTCTTACGTTTTTCACAATAGCACCCAACTAGAGTCTTAGCATTTAATGCAAGGATCTCTGGGGACATGTAATGCAGCCGTAGCATCCCTTCCCTGGCCCCAAAAGGCTCATGTCTTACTTTCAATCAATGATTTTATGTCTGTTTCTAAAGTCTTAGCTGATCTAGAATTTCTCATAAGATCAAGTCCAAAGTCTCCTTCAAGACACAAGTCCAGCTTGGCTGGGAGCCCTTTAAACATAAAAACTCAATGTATGCTTCCAAGATACAATGGTACAGCCGTCATCCTTTACAGAGGAGCAATGGGAACTAGAAAGGAGAGATGAGACTGAAGCAAGGCTGGGGCAGGCCAGCATTTAATCCTGCAGTCCTTACCTAACCTTGGGAGCTCACTGCTATTCCATGTGGCCTCCCAAGGGCTTTAAGATCTCTAACCCCACAGTGTTGCTGAGGGCAGTTCACATACTTTTGGTGGCTGGCTTTATGCACTGCAGAGAATGTCTCTTGTCTGGCACCCCATTTTCCTCGGCTCTCTTCCTTCCTGGGGTCCCCATTGCAGCTCTCTTCTCTTTCTGAAATATTGCCTTACTTCATGTCATCTGGCCTACAGACTTCTATTTCAGGTTTCAGCCAAAGTTTCCACTTTCTCAAAGCTCTTCCTTTAAACAAGTTTTATTCATTTTTATTTGATGTGTATGAGTGCTTTGCTTGCATATGTGTGAGTTCACACTGCAAACAGAGTGTCTGAAGAAGGCAGAAAAGAGCATCAGATCTCCTGGAACTGGAGTGGGAGGCTGTGTGATGATAGAGCACGTAGGTCCTGGAAATTGAGCCCAAGTCCTCTGTGAGAACAGCCAGTGCTCCTAACTGCTGAGCCATCTCTTCAGGCTCTTAGTGTCTGCATATTTGCATGCTCAGGAAGTCAGTCTCCCCTGGGTTGTGTTCAGGTCTGTAGTCAGTGTGTTTTGTAGGTGGATACACATGAAACAAGGTTGCAGTGGCCCCTGAGTACCTTGATGGCTCAGGCAATCTCAGGAGATTCCACTTTTGGAACTTTGAGACAATATCAAATTTATTCATCTGTGAAGAACTTGAGAGGGCCATGATCTTGCTGATTTCTGAGCTCTTCTGTGTGTGTCTTTCAGTTTTGAGGCAGTGACTCTGTTTCTCTGTGTAGTCTTTAGCAGTGAGATTGTCTTTGACTGCTTCTGTATATTGGGTCATATTCTCAACAAGATCCAAGTTTCCTGAATCTTTTTGCTGTTTGTCTTTGATCTTCACTACAGATCTGTATAATGCAGCCAGATTAACTACACCCACCATGTTCTGAGCAGTGTTTCTCTTGAAATCTTCTGTGTGGCAGTGTTCTTGACCTTCCTAATGCTGTGACACTTTAATACAGTTCCTCATGCTGTGGTGACGCCAACCATGAAATTATTATCATTGCTACTTCATAACTATTTTTGCTGCTGTTTTGAATGATAACATAAATACTTGTGTTTCCTAATGGTCTTAGGTGACCCCTGTGAAAAGGCCATTTGACCCCCAATAGGGGTTTTGACTGGAAAGTTGAGAGGCACTGTTGTGTAGGATAAGCTAGTCTGTGCATTTTAAAGCTAGTGAATTGATGCATCCAAATTCTTTGCCACAGAAATGCTGATGGTCTCTGGACCATTTCCAATGATAATATTACCTTTACAGTCTGCATTTCTTATATTTTTGGTTGTGAGCCTAGCCTTTAACGGCTGAGCCATCTCTCCAGCCCTACAGTCTGCATTTCCATCAGGAGTCTGGACTTTGGAGCCCATCAAAATCACCCAATCAGTTTGGCTTACAGGATGCACACCTTTCAGCATGCTAAGCATCTTCCATTCCTCTTCCTAAACCAACCCTTTAGCCCTGTCTACAGCACCCTGCAGTTCTCTTTGTCAGCAAGCACTCTGTTACTGTTACAAACACCTGGCACAGTCAACCTAAAGGTAAGGTTTACTCTGCGTTTTGATCTAGAAGGTTTCAGTGTGTGGTTAGGTAGACCCAGGACTTTTGGACCCCTGACAAAACAGCACATTGTAACCAGGGTGGTGTTGCTTCCCTTATTGTGGCTGAGAAGTGAAAGAGAAAGAAGTCAGGATCCCATAAACCTTAAAAAAAAATAAACAAAAGCCCCAAGTGACCTAAAATCTCTCACTGTGTCCAGCTCTTAAAGGCCCCACCTTTTCTCAATAGAGCCAAGCCAGGCATTGTGCCTTAGCACATGGGCCTTTGAGGGACACAGAAGATACAGTTGTGACAAACGAGAACACTAAAATGAATTATAACAAGAAAGGCCAACAGGTCAAAAAGAATTATCTACATAAATATTCCTCCCCGAGTATGGAAAGACAGAAAAGCCAGTGAGGTAGAAAACAGACCGAGAGGCCACAAGTGAAAGAGACCAAGAAGTCAGAAAAAGATAGCCACGGAGCTGAAAAAGAACTAAAGGAACATAGACCGTGACAAACAAGGCTAACAGCGGCTAGGAGAGTGCCAAGATCAAACAAAAGAAAACTGGCAAGCTGAAATCAACAGGATGGATGTTAGAGGGCAAGAACTCGAAAGGGAAAACAATCCAACAACACGATCCGGCACCACAACACGGCACCACGAGAGCCCCAGAAATCGGAGTGTCCCCAAACCCGAGTAAACACGGCCCCAAGACTAGCGAGCAAAACAAACAAATTGAGAGAAAAACACTTGAATTGAGAGCCAGTTCTGAAGGGTGTCCTTAAGTGGATCCTTGAGCTAGCATGGCTGTTTAGGGCTGGTTACACAGGCTGGCGCCAGCCCGTCACTCCAAGGCTTCCGTGGAGCAGCTCGAGCAAGGTGAGGACTTGGGTAGTGCCCACAGCTGTCAGGGGAGGCCACCTGAAGCAGCGCTGTTCCCTCAGTGACATTTTGCACAGGCAGAGCAATGGTTAGTTTTATGCATCATCTTGAAGAAGTCACAATATCTAATTTTATGCTCAGATACCAACCTAGAAACTGCTGTGGTTTTTAAAAAAGATACAATTAACATTGTTACCCAGTGAAGCCTGAGAGGCCAGGTGAGTGCCGTTCATGGATGTGACAGGCTGATGTGGAGGTGATATTATGGAGACCCAAGAACTGATGTTCTCCGAAGGCCTCCAACTAGACACTAGAAGGCTGGAGCTGAATTCTATAGTAACAGAGCCAGATGTTTTTGTAGACACTTTTTATAATTCATTTAACACCAAGGTTACTAAATCAACATAATTACTATTTTTAAATCCCCCTTTCTTTCAAATGAGTATTTTTTAAAAGGTCTCTCTGTCACTAAGATAATTAAGTTACAAAATATATGAGAAGCAGATTTGTTCTGAAACTCAAATTGCAAATTAAAATCATATGAAGTGTCAGGAACTTGCTTGAAGTGACACAATTCTCCTGTCTCAGAAGGAACTTAGAGCCTGACCATTTCTGTTCCCTTGGCCACTCCTCCCAGTCATAGAAGAGACTCTCGAAGGTGGGCAGAGCCACATGGTCCCCCACCTCCCAGGTTGTGATAGAGGGACTAATGTCATTGAATAGGGAGGGCAATCTAAGTTGTAGAATTTAGATTTTTCAGATTTGAAGATCAAATAAATAAATAAATCAAGAAAGTGTGGCTTTACTGTAGCATTAGACATGCTGGATAATAGATCAGAGTAGCAAAACCTAAGAATGGGACCTCAGGAATGAGAACTCATTCCACCCCAGAGGCTGAGCAAATTCATTGTCTTAATTAAGGTCTCTACTTCTTTGATTAAAACACTATGACAAAAATCAACTTGGAGAAGAAAGGATTCATCTTATTTTACCGTTTAAAGTCCACCAGTGAGGAGAATTCAAGACAGGAACTCAAGCAGGGCAGGAACCTGGAGGCAGGAGCTGATGCAGAGGCCATGGAGTGATGCTCACTTTGGGGGTCCAGGAGTCACCTCACAAACCACATGGACACTGCTCTCAATCAGACAGGAAGGGATGACTGAGCATCCACGCAGGACTGATTGATCAGGGCCACACAGAAGACTTGGGAGCTGAACTGTGACACTGAATTAATTTCCTAACAGGGCCTTTAAGCCTAAAATCCACAAACCTCTGTGCCAAGTTACACAACTAATCAGGATTGAGGGGTAGGGGATTTCTTTAGGACCATGTCTTTGTTGTATACTTATTCTTCTCCCATTGGTTGGGGTATTCAACTGTGGTGGAGGACTTGCCATGTTTAACATTCAAATCTTAACTTGTCAACCAGGATGGGACTTGTTTGACATTCATGTCTTAACTTGCCAACCATGATGTCCATTACTCACGTGCGTCTTTCTTTTTGTCAAGTAGGATGTCAGTTCCCAGGGAGGTCTTGGGAATTTAAACTTTACTCAAAATGGAAGTCTTGTTCCAAGTAGTATTTTATATTGGTGCAGGTGTCTGCCTTACATTGGGGTTCATCCCAGGGCTAGTTTTTAAAAGCAAATACCATAAAAACTTATACACAGGTGCAAGAAGTGCTGCTGGGTATTTGGTTTGGGTCCAATGTTATTATGGCTAACTACAAAGCAGTTCTAACTGACTTCTGTTTTGCTTGGTTTCCAAGAACACTGAAGCACAAAATATCCTAGTAACAGCAAATGAGAAAGTTTCCTTAAGACATTAGTAGCTGTGTCCTTAAGACAGGCAGAAAATGGAAGCCTAGACAGGTAACAGTTACCTAGGCCTTAACATTAACCTCAGCTCTAACACTCCTTGACTCCTTGTTGGCTTGCTTCTCATGCATGTTGAGCCTGCTTTCTTATAGAACCCAGGAAGCACCAGCCCAGGAGTGACACTGCCAGCAGTGAACTGTGCTCCCAGGCTAATAGAGTGGGGACACTTTCTCATTTCCCTGTTCCCAAATGACTCTGGTCTGTGTCAATTTGATACACACACACACACACACACACACACACACACACACAAACCAACCAACCAACAAAAAAGTCAGCCAGTATACAGATCTTTCTTCTTCCAGCAAATTATTCTGGATCCATAGAGATCTATTTGAAATGACAGGGAATCTAAAGCTTTGTCTTACATAATCACCAAAACATCACCACAAATGAACCAGAGACCAAACTGTACAGAGCCTCCAAAGAAATGCAGAAAACCAGTTTCTGATTGGGGTTAGTCATTTGTTAGTATATTCAAACACTATGGTTCCATGTTAGAACAGATAGGTAAATGGAATCCACTAAAAAGACTACTCCCTGTCTGTGGTGGACAGTTTTATGTCAACTTGACTCAGCTATAGTCATCAGAAGGGAGGAAGTCTCAATTAAGAAAATGTGTCCATAAGATCAGGTTGTAGGGAGCCCTGTAGCACATTTTCTTAATCAGTGTTTGATAAGGGCCTAGCCCATTGTGGGTGGTGCCATCCCTAGGCTTGTGGTCCGGGTTCTATAAGAAAGCAGGCTGAGTGAGCCAGGGGAGCAAGCCAGTAAGCAGCACTCCTCCATGGCCTCTATATTAGCTTCTGTCTCCAGGTTCCTTCTCTGTTTGGGTTCCTGTCCTAACTTCCCTCAGTGATGAACAGCAATGTGATGAACATTTATTTGGAAGTGCAAGCCAAATAAATGTTACTTCCCAAGTTTCTTTGGTCTTGGGATTTTTGTCATTCCCTAACTATGACATGTCACACATACTGAGAATCAGCTAAAACCTAAGTCTTGCAACACATGATATGCAAAATAGATCCAATAGAGAACTCTTCCAAATACGCATATTAAGCATACATATGAACATTTATATACAAACAAGACAACCCTTAAAGAGATGTGCAAAGAATTTGAGTAGACAGTTCATGGAAAAAGACATATAAAGGACATTTAAGCACAGGATATGCAGCATCTTTCATCTTTAAAGATGTAAATTAAAACCATAGCCAGTAGATACCTCCTAGCATGTCTAAGGTTAAGACAAGATGGGCAGCAGGGCTGGCAAGGGTGTCCCGCAGAACAAAGCTCATATGTTGTGGCCTAGAATGCATGAAACATGGAACCATCACCTCAGAAAACAGTTTTGTGCTTAATGAAATTAAACACTTATCCTAGACATTTTAGCAGGCAGCCTTGTGATGAACCTCTGCTACAGAGTCAACTCTGTCCTAAGACTCATCCGGGCATTGTAGGATAAAAATCGTTTCAGTCATTCATGCATTCAAAGTAAGCGCTATGTTTCAGCTTTCTTCTGACCAACCCCACTATTGGCCTCCCATGTCACATCCAGTGGCATAATAGAAAAGAGAGCAATTGCACAGAGGCAGTTAGAACCAGGGGTGCTGGGGAGAACCATGTAAGCACACAAGTGGTACCCTGCTGCCAAGTCTGCAGATACCAAGAGCCCTTTCCTCAACCCTAGGGCAGAGTAGAGGAGCCGAGGCTGATGAGGCAGTGACAGCTGCTGGCCTGGGAGGACTAGTTAGTGCCATGGATTGTCTCCAGGTGCCTGGCAGCCACCACTGGAATGTCATCGTTAGCCCTGCCAAAAGATGAATTTTGATCTTCCTGATTTATAGCTCTTAAAGACAAAGTCATCCAGATACTTAGCTTATGACTGTGTTGGGGCTTCACTTTCTTGTCTATTGCACCCCCGGTTTTCAGAGTGGCTGTTTGCCATGGTGGCAGGAACAGTCATGCCTGTGTGCCTTGGGATCACTCAGGGGTCTTGGCCTCCAAAGCTAATGCAGCTAGGAAACGCTTGTGCTCTTAACCTTCCTCCCAACTATGCAGAGCAACAGAGAAACCAGAGGCCATGGGTGAAGCTAGGTCTTCTGGCCACACTTGACCTCAGGCCTCCTGGTGCAAAGGATCTAGGTCTTTCTTTCGAGTTTAAACTTAAAAGAATATGAACACACAACAAATTAGCTTTCAAGATGGCATGTTCAGATAGATCAATTTCTGTTGATTCTTTCCCTTTGTCTGCCTCCCCTCTTCTGTGACTTTTATCTCCTGTAGTCTCTTTTCTACTTTCTTTCCTTTTCTGAAAATCTGAATTTATTTTGAGAATTTCATCCTTGAGTGCTATAGTTAAGTTCTTCCTTCTCCCTGTCGCCAACTCCTCCTGTTTCCCGTATTCCCTCTCAAATGATTGATATCTTCTTTAATTATTATTACCACACTCATGGACACTCTCGCGCATGTTTGTGCACATGAGTGCGCGCACACACAGCTGAGTCCATTTAGTGTTTCTTGCATATGTGTGTAGAGCTGACTACTTGGGGTTGGAAAACTATCAAAGGATTTGTTTCTGAAGAAGACCGTTGGACCTCTTTCAGCAGCTGCTAAGTGGCTGTAGCTTTTTATTTAGGACTGGGATCTTATGAGACTCTCCCTGTCCTTGTGGGCATGTCAGTTGGTGCAGGTCTTGTTTACGTAGTCATACGGTTTAGATTTCATGGGTGCAGCCTTCCTGTCTTATATAGAAGGCACTGTCTCTCAGCAGACATTCTACTCCTTAGGCTCCTAACATCTTTTCCCTTCTCTTTCTGAAATACTCCTGAACCTTAGATTTAAGCGTTGAATTGCAGAAGAGATTGGGGGCCTTTGATGGTTTAATGAGAATGACTGTCCTAAGATCATATTTTTTTGCTCATATTTTTTATTGTTTTAAAATATACTCTTTTAAATTACAGATTTGTTAAAATGATGTGTGGTATTTCTGCAAATGAATCTTACAAGACATAGGCACACTAGAATTGCTAGGCTTCACATTTTCTATCCAGTTAAAAACATTCTTATGACATTCCAAGCCCATTTTTAACTTACAGAGAATGAGAAATTGCAAGAATTTCAGCTCCTAAGATCATATTTTAATACTTGGTTCCTAGATGATGAAAATGTTCAAGAGGGGTTCAGAGGTATGGCCCTGTTGAAGGAAGTGTGTCACTTAGGGCAGGTTTTGAAGATTCAAAAGACTCCTGTTATCTCCATGTGTGTGTGTGTGTTTCCAAGTTATAGATCAAAACAGAACCTCTCAGGTCTGCAATTATGGACTCTTACCTCCTGAAACTGTAAGCCCTAAATTAAATCCTTAAAAGCATTTAAAGCACCGTTAGGAATTGCATAGATTTAACGAAGTGGTGGTTGTGGGTTCTACTCTAGGGCCTATTATCAGGTTAGATTTATAGTACCAGGTAAGAATTCCTTCCTCTTCTCAAGGCAGTATGATATACCCTAGTCTTTGGTGCCTCTAGTATATGTGACCAGGTTTCGTCTTGCATGTAAATCTCCGAGCTGAGTCTGACTTTCACAGCCCATGCTGTCATCTGTGGCACAAGTGGGTGTGAGTACGTCCTGCATGCACTAACGGTGCAGAACATGGCATGGTGACTAGAAAGTAAAACTCCTTTTGAAGTGTCCCAAGGACTGGATCAGTTAGAACCTGTCTGCCACTATCTGATGACTTGCATTGTGGTTTTCTACAAGCCACCTCAGTTAACTTTGGTTCCCCGTGGACTCCCAGGCTGGAGGAGGAAAGCGTGAGGACGGGGATGATTTTGATCACGATTCCATTTATTGCCTTTACATAAGGTTGAGGGAAGGGGAAGATTTGGTTTGTTTGTCTTTTAATTGTTTTTTTTTTTCTTTTTTTTTTTTAATTCCCCCACCCCACCCTCTTTCTTTTGGTGGCTTCCACCACCCTTAATGGTGACAGACTCCTGGGCCTGCCACCTTGGACTTCCCTTAGGCTCACAGTTCAGATCTGCATGCATTGCTTGCATTGTTCTGGTATCTGAATGTTGATTCCTCATTTAGGAGTTCAGCATTAATTTCCAAAATTTTCATGGGGCTTGTGGCAACACGGGCCGTGAATCTGTGTATAAAATTTACTGGCCTTCTTCACTTACCTGCTCTAGTATCGTATCGTGTGTGCGTGCGTGTGTGACGTCAGGCTGCCACGTAAACTTCAGAGAAGAACCTTAAAGCAGACCATCCATTTTTGCATGCTCTCTTCTAAGTAGAATGTTCAATGTAACTAAAACTAAAATTGCATGTCAAAGAGACCTAGGTTCGTTCTTTCTTTCTTTCTTTCTTTCTTTCTTTCTTTCTTTCTTTCTTTCTTTCTTTCTTTCTTTCAGTTTGTTTTTGGTTTCCTGTATATTTGCTTACTGTGCTGTTCTAGTGGTTGTAGGGTAAAGACGCACTGGTGAAGCAGTCGTAGCGCCGACCGAAGGTGATTCCAGTTGTATATGTCATGCAGCATTCGAAGGGACTGTGCACGCTCTAAAAATCACAGTTGCTTCTAAGCCAGATTTCATTTCTATTCTTGTTTTATGTGCCAAACCCCAAAGTGCATTGGGCCTGAATCTCTGAACACTGTAGACCCATTAGAAGGAAGATTGTTCTGATCGTCACAAATTGTAGTGCCTGAAAACACTTAACACTGATTGTCTAAGAGATGAAAGTCCTCCAAAGATGACACAGGAAAAATACTACAAGTAATCGTGGTGGAAATGTCTGTGTTCCTTGGGAATGCTGCGCTCTCTGTATTTTCCATCATTGGTGCAGTTCGAACGAATGAGTAGAGTTCAGAGGTCTTCGTGTTCACATTTAAAACTAGATAAATGACCTCATTTTCTTGAGCTTGAATTCATTTTTAATTTTAATTTTATTTTATACAACGTGTAGACAGTTCCCTGTTCTCTGCATTTAGAAGTATACACAGTACAACTGTTAATTCTGTAAGTAATTTTTATAATTATGATGTAACTCTTATCCTTCCTTAAAACATTAAAATAAACCCTTTATGTGCAAAAAAAAAAAAAAAAAAAAAAAAAAAGAATTCCTTCCTATTGCGAGAGCCTTAAGTCAAACTAGACAGCTATATAAGTGCCATCATTGTACTGTTTGGGCTATCTGACTGGTCCTGTCATGGTTGTGATTTATAATCATTATAGATGGGTATGGCTTGCTTTTCACCCTGTCAGCTTGCATAGCACATTTGAAAATGTTTGAGCTAGTCCTCATGATAGAGGCTTCCAGGTGAGTTCTATTTCAATTGCACTAAATGCCAGGTCTGAAGCATGCAGTGTCTTTAGCAATAGGGTTTTACTTTTAAGCTCTCAGAGAAAACCAAGGGCAGAGGCAATAACCTATATTGTTTTGGGAATCTCTTAGATAACTCTGACCAGAAACATAAAGGGAGGTTTGCCAGGTAAGCATTGGGTTTTTATTAGATAGTCAATGGCTTTGGGCGGTGGATTATTACCCCGAGGGGCAAACATGACTTGTTGCCCTACTCTCATTACCTCTTGTTCTCATCTCATAGTCTTACACCTAGTTTAGGAGTCCATCTCCACTTTCATTAACCATTATTTACATACACATAAACATTATTAGTTAAGGCTTGTAGCCCTTTACATTACAGCTTTGAAAGTCAGGTGAACTCCAGACAGCAAAGAGGAACATGTTTCCCTAAAGCATGAGAGTATTAATACATGACCTGCTCATCATAGTAGAGTATATCCAAGAAAGTGCTCCTCTGGTTATAGGAAGGAAGGCATGCATGGCAGGAGAAGAGAACACAGCAGATGGGACTGTCTAAGATCACCAAGAGCTTGTGAACAACTCACCGTAGGAACTCAGAGCTCTGGGCCAGCTGTTGTTTGTGTCATGTCACCGTTGCTTGGACTTCAGCACCACAGCTCTCTCCTGTGGGTTGGTTATGCTCATGTCCTGTGGCCATGTGCCTCACATTTACTCAACACTGAGAGATATTAAGAGCAGGAACTTTCTAGTTGGGGCACTTTATAGGATGTAGGTGAGGGCACTAGGTGGGAGTCCCTATGTTGAATCAATCCTGGTTCACTTCACGAGGAGGAGAGTAGCCAGGAGCCTCACAGTCAAGTGAGCTTCAAGTCTATTTTCCAAGCAATGCACTGATTTGGGCTTCTGCCAGCAGGAAGCACCACCAGCTATGGCACCTCATGCCTGAATATCCATAACTCAGAGTTAAATCAACATATTTCCTTTAAAATGTACTTAGTCTCAGGTATTAAAATAAGGCAAAATGTATTAACACATAAACCTTTTTCTTGTTTTGTTTATTATTATTTTTTATTTATGAACTTTTTGAATAATTCATATGTGAATACACTGAATTTACACTATTTCCACCCTTCCCCATCACATCTCCCTCTCAAATTCACATCCTATTTTATAATTATTATTTTTAAACAATTATTCACAACCTACAGAATTTGCAGTTAGTGTGTGGGAGTCGGGCTGGCTGCTTAGGACTGGGCAATCTATCATTGATTTGACCCTGAAGAAAACCCAGTGTTCCTTCTCTCAGCAGCTATGGGCAACTACAGCTCTTCAGCTAGGGTGAAGCTTTTTGACCCTTTCTTCCATCCATATTGCTGTGTTGACTGGTATAATCTTGTGCACTCAACTATATTTTAACACATAATTTTTTGTCTGTCTCATCAAGTTGGAAGCTTCTCAAAAATTTATAGATCTATTTAATCAGTCCATATATATGATATATAAATGTCTTAATCAGGGTTTCTATCCCTGCACAAACATCATGACCAAGAAGCAAGTTGAGGAGGAAAGGGTTTATTCGGCTTACACTTCCACACTGCTGTTCATCACCAAAGGAAGCCAGGACTGGAACTCACACAGGGCAGGAAGCAAGAGCTGATGCAGAGACCATGGAGGGGTGTTACTTACTGGCTTGCTTCCCCTGGCTTGCTCAGCTTGCTTTCTTATAGAATCCAAGACTACCTGCCCAGGGATGGCACCACCCACAATGCTCCCCTTTCTCATCACTAATTGAGAAAATGCCTTACAGCTGGATCTCATGGAGGCATTTCCTCACCTGAAGCTCCCTTCTCTGGATAATTCCAGCTTGTGTCAAGCTGACACACAAAACCAGCCAGTACAATAAATATATATGTATTCATATTTTTACTAGGTTAGTTACTATGTCAAACATTAGCACACCCAATATTTCCCTGTTGAAGCTAGAGCCTACAGTGGGATCCTACTCTGGAATGTAATGATAGAGCTGTCAGGTCAGTCAGGATCAATCTCATGGTCCTATTACTCACTCTAGATTGTAGGCTGCAGTATTGGATGTTATGCTAGTTTAATTCCAAGCACAATGACAAGAATGTCCACTAAAAGGATGAAGTTTATTTTGGTTCCTGGTTTTATTGACTTCAGTTCATTTTCCCTTAGGTGAGTTGCTTTGGGTCTTTGGTGAGATAGAATACCATGTCAGAGGGTTACCCCACCATAGCCAGAAAGGAGAGGAGGCAGAGGTTAGAGGCAAGATATATCACCAGGACATATCCCAAGGACCCACTCTCTTCAACTTGGCCCTGTCTGATAGGTTTCCATCCTTATCCATTATAAAGCCATTAATGGATTCATTTAGGATGAGGTCAGAAGCCCCAGGATCCACCATATCACTAATGCTAAATAATTACCTCTAAATGTTGCTGCACCAAGACCCAAGCCTTCAATGAAAGAGGCTTTGATAGACATAAAGCCCATTATCCAACTGCAGCAATCAGGGAGTGGCTCAGTCACAGTGGTTTTGTTGCTGTCATGTTGGGAGTGAATTCAAGCAGGAGACAATGCTTGATAAAAGGTTATCACGTTCATTATTCATAGAGAAGGTAGTGTTGGATGAAGGCTCAAAGTCTCCTCTTCATACTCTGTGGTTTGTCTGCATGTTACCTGCTGCTATCATCTTCCTTCTATCATGGCCAGGAAAACATGAAGACTAAAGAGTTGGAAAATCCAGAACTCCTGCATTTGGAAGATAAGGCCTAGGTCATTTGGAATGAGCTTAGAATAAGCTTGTATGCATGAAAGGCCATATTGCAACTGTCTTCCAACAGGAGCACTGGCCTTACTACGATGAAATGTCATAATCAAGCATTCTTTGGAAGCATCTTGTTTGCACAAGTGAACTTCACCCATAAGTCTGTCTAAGTGCTTTCAATTCTGATGATGTATCTCAATTTGGTGGGATATTCATGGAAATTCCCCTAGCCTCAAAGTTCTTCTGAAGTTATTCCAAGATTTGATACAGAGCAAGAGTTCACCAGAGTTACAGATAAACAAAGCCTTTGAGATATTAGGAGAGGCAGAGAGTTCAGGCTGGGGAATTTCTGTTTGATCACCCCACTGCTTACTGTAGGAATGAACAGAGGACTCAGAAAATCTGGTTGGGGATAATTGTGGTACATTGATAAGCATATATACACCTTATTCATTGAAAGGAGACAAGAGTGGTCACGTTTGATGATGGGCTTGATTGAATGTGTGACATATATCTACACCAGGGACATCTTTAGGAAAGTCTTCTTGGTGCCACATGAAGACCGTTCTTTTAAAAAGCTTACTTCTAGTTTTCTTGCCATTCATTTGGCAAGATTTTGGTGAAACTGGACTGTGCCTTCAGCTCAGCACAAAAATCTTACTATTGCAGGGAGAATGTGAATATGTGCAGTCAACATTAGTTAACCCCTCTGTTTGGAGTGCTGGATGTCACTGACAAAGTGGACAGCATTCTTGGACTCATACAACTCAGTCTTGGCTAAGATGCCTTTGGAAAACCCTGTCACTGACTGTGAGGTGGCATCATGGGACATCTTCCAGCTCCTCTGGTTCCCAAGAAGGTTCCTTACCAATGCAATGGCCAATAGAGGATTAAGGGCCATGCCACATCTGCTCAGCCACACAGCCGAAAGACTAGCCACCAACTCTACTTCTATTCTTCCTGTGCGCATGAAGGAAAAGAAACCACAAACCAAATACCAGCTTTCTGCAAATGATGACTTTATAGAAAAAGAATATGGCCTGTGTGGTGTGGCTGGCAGATGCAAACCAATAAAACTGTATAATCTTAAAACTTGTCTCTTTAAGTTTATGAATTCATCTCTGCCAGCACAGTACTTTACCAGCTGGGTTACATTTTACATATGTATATAGAAAAGAGCTGTTTTGATTTTAGAGATCTGTATGTGGGAACCATGCTTCAGGCTAGTTTTTGAACTAGTTAAAATATTTTTTAAAAGGAGTTTAAGCACTGGTATCCTAGATTTAATGAACGATGCTTTTCTCAGAAGACATGGGTTATTAAATGAAAATCTGTGTGCAAGGCATGGGTTATTTCTCTACCAGTTATATTCCCTACCCAGAAGTGTCCTAACCAAACTCAGCTACTGACATTCCTCTCATTTGCTCACCATAAGTAGATGATAGGACCCAGTTACTGAAGATGCCACACATACTTGTTGCAGAACATAGAGAAATCAATCTTGAACCAACCATAAAATTCCCTGTTGGTAAGCTTTCATAATGCTGGAAAGTTCTATGTAGGCTGCTGGAGGAAAAAGACTTCAGTAGTCTTATATAGATTGGACCTAGCATGCTTCATTACTAACTCACCAGTCAAGATGTGTCCATGGGTGCAATAGTGATAGACTGGTAATGGGGTAACAAACTGATCTCTTGATTAGATTCAAGGCCTGCTTTACAGGAGACTAAATTTATGCTTTGTACTATGAGCATTGTCAAACTGATGTTTAGGGAAGTCATAGGCCATAGTGAAGAACCTATTTAAACTGTTTTTCCAGATGATCATGTTGTAAACTACCTTATACATAGTTATATATATATATTTATATCCATAGATTTCTGCATCTCCCAACCTTGGTCAAAGAGGCTTATTGTAATGGACATTGTTAAATGCAGAAACATGATATATCTGAAATACTGAGAATAAATGTGCTCAGATATAGATGAAGCATCAGTATCAACCATTTTCCCCCAAATGCTCAGAGAACATGGTAGACAATGGGGTGAACATTTCCAGTTTGGTGGGACTTCTGAAGACTCATACATAGCTGAAGAGCTATTGCAGTTGATGGCTTCTGGGTAAGTGAGACTCACTTTTCTTTGGAGGTATGGTCACTAGAAGCTTCCCCAGTAGATGACCACATATGTGGCATATGTAAACAACACTAATAGGATCCAGTTGATTAAAAATAAATAGAGAAAGGAGAACAAAGCTAAGCATGTTGGCACATGACTTCAATCCTAGCTCTAAGGGCTAGGTAGGTAGATCTCTGAGTTTGAGGCTAGCGTGGTCTATAAAGCAAGTTCCTGAACATCTAAAGCTACATAGAGATACCTTGTCTAAGAAGGAAAAAAAGAGAAAGAAGGAAGGAAGAAGGAAGAAAGGGAGTAAGGAAGGGAGAAAGGAAGGAAGGAAGGAAAGAAAAGGAAAGAAGGACCTGAAGTTGAGAGGGAGCTGTGCTGGGGACTCTTGGGGGTCAGTTGAAAGGGAGAAGAAAAGGGTGGCTCAAGATACATTATAAATATGTGTGAAAATTTAAAAATTTAAGAAATGGGCAAGATTCTTTGTTTTAAAAAGAAGGTGGGAGCTGCTAGCCACAGTAGACGGTCTCACGTTCCCCAGAGGACTCTCCATCCCTCAGGCACCCTAGCACACCCAGGATCTTAGGATCACAGGTGAGTGGAACGCAACGTCTCTTCCAACACAACCGTAAGGGCCTGGGACCCTTTGGAATAGGCAACAGGTAGGAATTCAGGCTATTGATTGGCAGGTGTACATGTCCAGGTGGAGTCTGTTTGGTCCATGAGAGGTAGGTTGGAGTAGGTTTTCTGGAGGGTATATGTTTATAAAAGAGATATATTTGTTAATAGAATGAACAGTCTTTAAGGGGAACTTAGGGAAGGCAAAATCTTTCATGGAGCAGGAGTAAGAAAGGCTTTTTTCCTTCTGTCTAGGAGACTGAATATACATTTTGCATAACAAGAAGCATTTTAAAATTTATATTTAAAAGATAATCAAAGGAAACTCAAAAATTTGACCTTGGAATATGATAGTTGATATTTTGTTTCGTCCAGATTTTCCAGTTTTGTTGAGTATAGGCTTTGTAGAAGGATCTGATGGTGTTTTGGATTTCTTCAGGATCTGTTGTTATGTCTCACTTTTCATTTCTGATTTTGTTAACTAGGATGCTGTCCCTGTGCCGTCTAGTGAGTCTAGCTAAGGGTTTATCTATCTTGTTGATTTTCTCAAAGAACCAGCTCATTTGGTTGATTCTTTGAATAGTTCTTCTTGTTTCCACTTGGTTGATTTCACCCCTGAGATTGATTATTTCCTGCCGTCTACTCCTCTTGGGTGAATTTGTTTCCTTTTGTACTAGAGCTTTTAGTTGTGTTGTCAAGCTGCTAGTGTGTGTTCTCTCTAGTTTCTTTTTGGAGGCACTCAGAGCTATGCGTTTTCATCTTAGAAATGCTTTCATTGTGTCCTATAAGTTTGGGTATGTTGTGGCTTAATTTTCATTAAACTCTAAAAAATCTTTAATTTCTTCCTTTTTTTCTTCCTTGACCAAGGTATCATTGAGGAGAGTGTTGTTCAGTTTCCACGTGAATGTTGGCTTTCTATTATTTATGTTGTTATTGAAGATCAGCCTTAGTCCGTGGTGATCTGAAAGGATGCATGGGACAATTTCAATATTTTTGTATTTGTTGAGGCCTGTTTTGTGACCAAATATATGGTCAATTTTGGAGAAGGTACCATGAGATGCTGCGAAGAAGGTATATCCTTTTGTTTTAGGATAAAATGTTCTGTAGATATCTGTTAAATCCATTTGTTTCATAACTTCTGTTAGTTTCACTGTGTCCCTGTTTAGTTTCTGTTTCCACAATCTGTCCACTGATGAAAGTGGGGTGTTGAAGTCTCCCACTATTATTGTGTGAGGTGCAACGTGTGCTTTGAGCTTTACTAAAGTTTCTTTAATGAATGTGTCTACCCTTGCATTTGGAGTATAGATATTCAAAATTGAGAGGTCCTCTTGGAAGATTTTACTTTTGATGAGTATGAAGTGCCTCCTCCTTGTCTTTTTTGATAACTTTGGGTTGGAAGTCGATTTTATTCGATATTAGAATGGTTACTCCAGCTTGATTCTTCAGACCATTTTCTTGGAAAATTGTTTTCCAGCCTTTCACTCTGAGGTAGTGTCTGTCTTTTTCCCTGAGATGGGTTTCCTGTAAGCAGCAAAATGTTGGGTCCTGTTTGTGTAGTCACTTTGTTAGTCTATTTTTTTTTTAATTGGGGAATTGAGTCCATTGATATTAAGAGATATTAAGGAAAAGTAATTGTTGCTACCTATTATTTTTGTTGTTAGAGTTGGCATTCTGTACTTGTGGCTGTCTTCTTTTAGGTTTGTTCAAGGATTACTTTCTTGCTTTTACTAGGGAGTAGTTTCCATCCTTATTGGTTTTTTTTTTCTGTAATTATCTTTGAAGAGCTGGATTCATGGAAAGATATTGTGTGAATTTGGTTTTGTCATGGAATACTTTGGTTTCTCCATCTATGGTAATTGAAAGTTTGGCTGGGTATAGTAGCCTGGGCTGCCATTTGTGTTCTCTTAGTGTCTGTATAACATGTGTCCAGGATCTTCTGGCTTTCATAGTCTCTGGTGAAAAGTCTTGTGTAATTCTAATAGGCCTGCCTTTGTATGTTACTTGACCTTTTTCCCTTACTGCTTTTAATATTCTATCTTTATTTAGTGCATTTGTTGTTCTGATTATTATGTGTCGGGAGGAATTTCTTTTCTGGTCCAGTCTATTTGGAGTTCTGTAGGCTTCTTGAATGTTCATGGGTATCTCTTTCTTTAGGTTTGGGACGTTTTCTTCTATAATTTTGTTGAAGATATTTGCTGGCCTTTTAAGTTGAAAATCTTCATTCTCATCTACTCCTATTATCCATAGGTGTGGTCTTCTCATTGTGTCCTGGATTTCCAGGATGTTTTGACTTAGGATCTTTTTACATTTTTCATTTTCTTTGATTGTTGTGCCCATGTTCTCTATGGAATCTTCTGCACCTGAGATTCTCTCTTCAGAACATTTGTTTGGAAAATTGCTTTCCAGCCTTTCACTCTGAGGTAGTGTCTGTCTTTTCCCCTGAGATGGGTTTCCTGTAAGCAGCAAAATGTTGGATCCTGTTTGTGTAGCCAGTTTGTTAGTCTATGTCTTTGTTCTCTATGGAATCCTCTGCACCTGAGATTCTCTCTTCCATGTCTTGTATTCTGTTGCTGATGCTCGCATCTATGTTTCCAGATTTCTTTCCTAGGGTTTCTATCTCCAGCGTTGCCTCACTTTGGGTTTTCTTTATTGTGTCTACTCCGCTCTTTATGTCTTGTATGGTTTTGTTCAATTCCATCACCTGTTTGGTTGTGTTTTCCTGTTTTTCTTTAAGGACTTCTAGCTCTTTATCACTGTTCTCCTGTATTTCTTTAAGAGAATTATTAAAGTCCTTCTTGATGTCCTCTACCATCATCATGAGATATGCTTTTAAATCCGGGTCTAGCTTTTTGGGTGTGTTGGGGTATCCAGGACTGGCTGAAGTGGGAGTGCTGGGTTCTGATGATGGTGAGTGGTCTTGGTTTCTGTTAGTAAAATTCTTATGTTTGCCTTTAGCCATCTGGTAATCTCTGGAGTTAGTTGTTATAGTTGTCTCTGTTTGGAGCTTGTTCCTCCATGGATTCTGTTAGCCTATATCAGCAGACCTGGGACACTAGGTCTCTCCTGGGTTTCAGTGGTCAGAATACTCTCTGCAGGCAAGGTCTTCTCCTCTTGCAGGGAAGGTGCACAGATATCTGGCGTTCGGATCTGCCTCCTGGCAGAAGATGAAGGCTTGAAATAGGGCCTGTCCCAGAAGCTATGTAGCTTCTGTAGTCTGCACTCTCACCTACACAGACTAGTCTCTGAGAGATCCTGGACCAATGATGGCTCCCCCAGGTGCTCTGGCAAAGCCCTCTCCTCTCTGGGCCAGGTGGATACCTCTCCTTTGGCAGGGAAGGTGCCAGGATATCTGGAGTCCTAAACAGGCTCTGCCCCAGAAGCTGTGTCGCTTCTGCCTGTTCGAGAAGCTGTGTAGCTTCTGTAGTCCAGACTCTCACCTGCTCAGTGAAAATTGCTCTTTCTAACTCTATGGAGAATTGACTTGGAATTGTGTTGCAGATTGCATTGAATCTGTAGATTGCTTTCAGCAATATGGCTTTTTTTTTAAACTTTATTAATCCTGCCAATCCATGAGCATGGGAGATCTTTCCATCTTCTGAGGTCTTCGATTTCTTTCTTCATAGTCTTTAAGTTCTTGTCCTACAAACATTTCACTTGCTTGGTTAGAATCACACCAAGACATTTTATATTATTTGTGACTATTATGAAGGGTGTCATTTCTCTAATTTCTTTCTCAGCTTGTTTATCCTTTGAATAGTGGAAGCCTACTGATTTGATTGAGTTAATTTTATATCCATCCACTTTGCTGAAGTTGTTATCAGGTTTAGAAGTTCTCTGGTGGAATTTTTGGTGTCACTTAAGTATACTCTCATATCATCTGCAAAGTTATATTTTGACTTCTTCCTTTCCAATTTGTATCCCTTTGACCTTTTGTTGTCTAATTGCTCTAGCTAGAACTTCAAGTACTATATTGAATAGACTGGGCGAGAGTGGACAACCTTATCCTGTCCCTGATTTTAGTGGATTTGCTTCAGGTTTTTCTCCATTTAGTTTGATGTTGGCTACTGGTTTGCTGTATATTGCTTTTCCTATGTTTAGGTATTGGCCTTGAAATCCTGATCTTTCCACGACTTTTAACATGAATGGATGCTGAATTTTGTCAAATGCTTTTTCAGCATCTAATAAAATAATCATGTGGTTTTTTCCTTGAGTTTGTTTATGTAGTGGATTACATTGATGGATTTCTGCATATTGAACTATCCCTGTATCCCTGGGGATAAAGTCTACTTGATTGTGGTGAAAGATTGTTTTGATGTGTTTTCAGATTGAGTTAGTGAGAATTTTATTGAGTATTTTTGCATTGGCATTCATAAGGGACATAGGTGGGAAGTTCTCATTCTTTGTTGGGTCTTTGCGAGGTTTAGGTATCAGAGTAATTGTGTCTTTATAGAATGAGTTGCATAGAATTCCTTCTGTTTCTATTTTGTGGAATAGTTTGAGGAGTATTGGTATTAGGTCTTCTTTGAAGTTCTGATAGAACTCTGCATTAAACCCATTTGGTCCTGGTCCTCTTTTTATTTCTTTGGGTTATGGGACTGTTTAGATGGTTTATCTGATCATGATTTAACTTCAGCACCTGGTTTCTGTCTAGAAAATTGTCCATTTCATCCAGATTTTCCAGTTGTGTTGAGTATAGGCTTTTGTAGTAGGATCTGATGACACTTTGGATTTCCTCAGGTTCTGTTCTTATGTCTCCCTTTTTCATTTCTGATTTTGTTAATTTGGATACTGTCCCTGTGTCTGCTAGTTACTCTGGCTCAGGGTTTATTTGTCTTTTTGATTTTCTCAAAGAACCATCTCCTGGTTTGGTTGATTCTTTGAATAGTTCTTTTTGTTTCTACTTGGCTGATTTCAGCCCTGAGTTTGATTATTTCCTGTCGTCTACTCCTCTTTGGTGTGTTTGCTTATTTTTGTTCTAGAGCTTTCAGGTATACTGTTAGGCTACTAGTGTCAGTCTCCTTTTCGAGGCATTCAGAGCTATGAATTTTCCTCTTACGACTGATTTCATTGTGTCCCATAAGTTTGGGTATGCTATGGCTTCATTTTCATTAAAATTTAAAAAGTCTTTAATTTCTTTCTTTATTTCTTCCTTGACCAAGTTATCATTGAGTAGGGCATTGTTCAACTTCCATGTGTAAGTGGACTTTCTGTTGTCCTTTTTTTTTTTTTTTTTTTTTTTTTTTTTTTTTAAATTGAAGACCAATCTTAGTCTGTGGTGATCTGATAGTATGCATGGGATTATTTCTATCTTCTATATATTGAGACCTGTTTTTTATGGTCAGTTTTGGAGAAGGTACTGTGAGGTGCTGATAAGACTGTATATTCTTTTCTTTTAGGATGAAATGTTCTATAGATATCTGTTAACTCCATTTGGTCCATAACTTCTGTTAGTTTCACTGTGTCTCTGTTTAGTTTCCATTTCCATGATCTGTCCATTGATGAGAATGGGGTGTGAAGTCTCCCACTATTATTGTGTGATATACAATGTGTGCTTTGATCTTTAGTAAAGTTTCTTTTATGGATGTGGGTATCCTTGCATTTGGAGCATAGATATTCAGAATTGAGAGTTCTTTTTTTTTTTTTTTTTGATCTTTTTTTTTTAATTAGGTATTTTCCTCGTTTACATTTTCAATGCTATCCCAAAGGTCCCCCATACCCACCCCCCCAATCCCCTAGCCACCCACTCCCCCTTTTTGGCCCTGGCGTTCCCCTGTACTGGGGCATATAAAGTTTGCAAGTCCAATGGGCCTCTCTTTGCAGTGATGGCCGACTAGGCCATCTTTTGATACATATGCAGCTAAAGACAAGAGCTCCCGGGTACTGGTTAGTTCATATTGTTGTTCCACCTATAGGGTTGCAGTTCCCTTTAGCTCCTTGGGTAATTTCTCTAGCTCCTCCATTAGGGGCCGTGTAACCCATCCAATAGCTGACTGTGATCATCCACTTCTGTGTTTGCTAGGCCCCGGCATAGTCTCACAAGAGAGAGCTATATCTGGGTCCTTTCAGCAAAATCTTGCTAGTGTATGCAATGGTGTCAGCATTTGGAAGCTGATTATGGGATGGATCCCTGCATATGGCAATCACTAGATGGTCCATCCTTTTGTCACAGCTCCAAATTTTGTCTCTGTAACTCCTTCTATGGGTGTTTTGTTCCCATTTCTAAGAAAGGGTAAAGTGTCCACACTTTGGTCTTCGTTCTTCTTGAATTTCATGCGTTTGGCAAGTTGTATCTTATATCTTGGGTATCCTAAGTTTCTGGGCTAATATCACTTATCAGTGAGTACATATTGTGTGAGTTCCTTTGTGATTGGGTTACTTCACTCAGGATGATACCCTCCAGGTCCATCCATTTGCCTAGGAATTTCATAAATTCATTTTTTTTTATAGCTGAGTAGTATTCCATTGTGTAAATGTACCACATTTTCTGTATCCATTCCTCTGTTGAGGGGCATCTGGGTTCTTTCCAGCTTCTGGCTATTATAAACAAGGCTGCTATGAACATAGTGGAGCATGTGTTCTTCTTACCGGTTGGGACATCTTCTGAATATATGCCCAGGAGAGGTATTGCGGGATCCTCCGGTAGTACTATGTCCAATTTTCTGAGGAACCGCCAGACTGATTTCCAGAGTGGTTGTACAAGCTTGCAATCCCACCAACAATGGAGGAGTGTTCCCCTTTCTCCACATCCTCGCCAGCATCTGCTGTCACCTGAGTTTTTGATCTTAGCCATTCTGACTGGAGTGAAGTGGAATCTCAGTGTTGTTTTGATTTGCATTGCCCTGATGATTAAGGATGTTGAACATTTTTTCAGGTGCTTCTCTGCCATTCGGTATTCCTCAGGTGAGAATTCTTTGTTCAGCTCTGAGCCCCATTTTTTAATGGGGTTATTTGATTTTCTGGAGTCCACCTTCTTGAGTTCTTTATATATATTGGATATTAGTCCCCTATCCGATTTGGGATAGGTAAAGATCCTTTCCCAATCTGTTGGTGGCCTTTTTGTCTTATTGACGGTGTCTTTTGCTTTGCAGAAGCTTTGCAATTTTATGAGGTCCCATTTATCGATTCTTGATCTTACAGCAAAAGCCATTGCTGTTCTATTCAGGAATTTTTCCCCTGTACCCATATCTTCGAGGCTTTTCCCTACTTTCTCCTCTATAAGTTTCAGTGTCTCTGGTTTTATGTGGAGTTCCTTAATCCACTTAGATTTGATCTTAGTACAAGGAGATAGAAATGGATCAATTCGCATTCTTCTACATGATAACCGCCAGTTGTGCCAGCACCATTTGTTGAAAATGCTGTCTTTTTTCCACTGGATGGTTTTAGCTCCCTTGTCAAAGATCAAGTGACCATAGGTGTGTGGGTTCATCTCTGGGTCTTCAATTCTGTTACATTGATCTACTTGTCTGTCACTATACCAGTACCATGCAGTTTTGATCACAATTGCTCTGTAGTACAGTTTTAGGTCCGGCATGGTGATTCCACCAGAGTTCTTCTTGATAAAATTTTCCTTTGATGAGTATGAAATGTCCTTCCTATTCGATAATTTTTTAAAAATATTTTTTATTATTATGTATTTTCCTCAATTATGTTTAGAATGCTATCCCAAAAGGCCCCATACCCTCCCCTCCACTTCCCTACCCACCCATTCCCATTTTTTGGCCCTGGCATTACCCTGTACTGGGGCATATAAAGATTGTGTGTCCAATGGGCCTCTCTTTCCAGTGATGGCCGACTAGGCCATCTTTTGATACATATGCAGCTAGAGTCAAGAGCTACTGTGTACTGGTTAGTTCATAATGTTGTTGCACCTATAGGGTTGCAGATCTCTTTAGCTCCTTGGATACTTTCTCTAGCTCCTCCATTGGGGGCCCTGTGCTCCATCCAATAGCTGACTGTGAGCATCTACTTATGTGTTTGCTAGGCCCCGGCCTAGTCTCACAAGAGACAGCTATATCAGAATCCTTTCAGCCAACGCTTGCTAGTGTATGCAATGATGTCATCGTTTGGAGGCTAATTATGGGATGGATCTCTGGATATGGCAGTCTTTAGATGGTCCATCCTTTTGTCTCAGCTCCATACTTTGTCTCTGTAACTCCTTCCATGGGTGATTGTTTCCAATTCTAAGAAGGGGCAAAGTGTCCACACTTTGGTCTTCGTTCTTCTTCAGTTTCATGTGTTTTGCAAATTGTATGTTATATTTCAGGTATACTAAGTTTCTGGGCTAATATCCACTTATCAGTGAGTACATATCATTTGAGTTCTTTTGTCATTGTGTTACCTCACTCAGGATGATGCCCTCCAGGTCCATCCATTTGCCTAGGAATTCCATAAATTCATTCTTTTTAATAGCTGAGTAGTACTCCATTGTGTAAATGTACCACAATTTTTATATCCATTCCTCTGTTGAGGGGCATCTGGGTTCTTTCCTGCTTCTGGCTATTATAAATAAGGCTGCTATGAACATAGTGGAGCATGTGTCCTTCTTACCAGTTGGGGCATCTTCTGGATATATGCCCAGGAGAGGTATTGCGGGATCCTCCGGTAGTACTATGTCCAATTTTCTGAGGAACCGCCAGACTGATTTCCAGAGTGGTTGTACAAGCTTGCAATCCCACCAACAATGGAGAAGTGTTCCTCTTTCTCCACATCCTTGTCAGCATCTGCTGTCACCTGAATTTTTGATCTTAGCCATTCTGACTGGTGTGAGATGGAATCTCAGTGTTGTTTTGATTTGCATTTCCCTGATGATTAAGGATGTTGAACATTTTTTCAGGTGCTTCTCAGCCATTCGGTATTCCTCAGGTGAGAATTCTTTGTTCAGCTCTGAGCCCCATTTTTTAATAGGGTTATTTGATTTTCTGGAGTCCACCTTCTTGAGTTCTTTATATATATTGGATATTAGTCCCCTATCCGATTTAGGATAGGTAAAGATCCTTTCCCAATCTGTTGGTGGCCTTTTTGTCTTATTGACGGTGTCTTTTGCCTTACAGAAGCTTTGCAGTTTCATCAGGTCCCATTTGTCAATTCTTGATCTTACAGCACAAGCCATTGCTGTTCTATTCAGGAATTTTTCCCCTGTGCCCATATCTTCGAGGCTTTTTCCCACTTTCTCCTCTATAAGTTTCAGTGTCTCTGGTTTTATGTGAAGTTCCTTGATCCACGTTGATTTGACCTTAGTACAAGGAAATAGGAATGGATCGATTCGCATTCTTCTGCATGTTAACAACCATTTGTGTCAGCACAATTTGTTGAAAATGCTGTCTTTCTTCCATTTGATGGTTTTAG
Source organism: Mus musculus (assembly GCF_000001635.26). Taxonomy (NCBI): domain Eukaryota; kingdom Metazoa; phylum Chordata; class Mammalia; order Rodentia; family Muridae; genus Mus; species Mus musculus. The sequence continues at coordinate 8,322,974 of NC_000077.6, read as the reverse complement.
CTCCCTTGTCAAAGATCAAGTGACCATAGGTGTGTGGGTTCATTTCTGGGTCTTCAATTCTATTCCATTGGTTTACTTGTCTGTCATTATACCAGTACCATGCAGTTTTTATCACAATTGCTCTGTAGTAAAGCTTTAGGTCAGGCATGGTGATTCCACCAGAGGTTCTTTTATCCTTGAGAAGAGTTTTTGCTATCCTAGGTTTTTTGTTATTCCAGATGAATTTGGAGATTGCTCTTTCTAATTCGTTGAAGAATTGAGTTGGAATTTTGATGGGGATTGCATTGAATCTGTAGATTGCTTTCCGCAAGATAGCCAGTTCTATAATGTTGATCCTGCCAATCCATGAACATGGGAGACCTTTCTGTCTTCTGAGATCTTCTTTAATTTCTTTCTTCAGAGACTTGAAGTTCTTATCATACAGATCTTTCACTTTCTTAGAGTCATGCCGAGATATTTTATATTATTTGTGACTATTGAGAAGGGTGTTGTTTCCCTAATCTCTTTCTCAGCCTGTTTATTCTTTGTGTAGAGAAAGGCCATTGACTTGTTTGAGTTAATTTTATATCCAGCTACTTCACTGAAGCAGTTTATCAGGTTTAGGAGTTCTCTGGTGGAATTTTTAGGGTCCCTTATATATATTATCATATCATCTGCAAATAGTGATATTTTGACTTCCTCTTTTCCAATTTGTATCCCCTTGTTCTCCTTTTGTTGTTGAATTGCTCTGGCTAGGACTTCAAGTACTATGTTGAAGAGGTAGGGAGAAAGTGGGCAGCCTTGTCTAGTCCCTGATTTTAGTGGGATTGCTTCCAGCTTCTCTCCATTTACTTTGATGTTGGCTACTGTTTTGCTGTAGTTTGCTTTTATCATGTTTAGGTATGGGCCTTGAATTCCTGATCTTTCCAAGACTTTTATCATGAATGGGTGTTGGATCTTGTCAAGTGCTTTCTCCGCATCTAACGAGATGATCATGTGGTTTTTGTCTTTGAGTTTGTTTATATAATGGATTACGGTGATGGATTTCTGCATATTAAAACATCCCTGCATCCCTGGAATAAAACCTACTTGGTCACGATGGATGATTACTTTAATGTGTTCTTGGATTCAGTTAGCGAGAATTTATTGAGTATTTTTGCACCGATATTCATAACGGAAATTGGTCTGAAGTTCTCTATCTTTGTTGGATCTTTCTGTGGTTTAGGTATCAGAGTAATAGTGGCTTCATAAAATGAGTTGGGTAGAGTACCTTCTACTTCTATTTTGTGGAATAGTTTGTGTAGAACTAGAATTAGATCTTCTTTGAAGGTCTGATAGAACTCTGCACTAAACCCATCTGGTCCTGGGTTTTTTTGGCTGGGAGACTATTAATGACTGCTTCTATTTCTTTAGGGGATATGGGACTGTTTAGATCCTTAACTTGATCCTGGTTTAACTTTGGTACCTGGTATCTGTCTAGAAATTTGTTCATTTCGTCCAGGTTTTCCAGTTTTGTTGAGTATAGCCTTTTATAGAAGGATCTGATGATGTTTTGGATTTCTTCAGGATCTGTTGTTATGTCTCCCTTTTCATTTCTGATTTTGTTAATTAGGATGCTGTCCCTGTGCCCTGTAGTGAGTCTAGTTAAGTGTTTATTTATCTTGTTGATTTTCTCAAAGAACCAACTCCTTGTTTGGTTAATTCTTTGAATAGTTCTTCTTGTTTCCAAGGGTTGATTTTGCCCTTGAGTTTGATTATTTCCTGCCGTCTACTCCTCTTGGATGAATTTTCTTCCTTTTTTTCAAGAGCATTTAGATGTGTTGTCAAGCTGCTCGTGTGTACTCTCTCTGGTTTCTTTTTGGAGGCACTCAGAGCTATGAGTTTCCCTCTTAGAAATGCTTTCATTGTGCCCCATTGGTTGTGTATGTTGTGGCTTCATTTTCATTAAACTCTAAAAAGTCCTTAATTTCTTTCTTTATTCCTTCCTTGACCAAGGTTTCATTGAGAAGAGTGTTATTCAGTTTCCACGTGAATGTTGGCTTTCCATTATTTATGTTGTTATTGAAGATCAGCCTTAGTCCATTGTGGGAAGCCATTGCAGAGTGGCAGTTGGCTACTGCTGGCCACCACACATACATAGGCAGTGAAGGTTCTTTTGCCAAGACAAGTTAACCAATCAGATGTGAGACACGCCTCTCCTAGGCCTATGTAAGCAGCACCAGTTCTGGGCTCAGGGTCTTTTCGCCTCCACAATCAAGCTCTCCCAATAAACGTGTGCAGAAGGATCCTGTTGCAGCGTCGTTCTTCCTGGCCAGTCGAGCGCGCGCAAGAGTCCATGGTGGTCTGATAGGACGCATGGGACAATTTCAATATTTTTGTATCTGTTGAGGCCTGTTTTGTGACCAATTATATAGTCAATTTTGGAAAAGGTCCAGTGAGGTGCTGAGAAGAAGTTATATCCTTTTTTTTAGGATAAAATGTTCTGTAGATATCTGCTAGATCCATTTGTTTCATAACTTCTGTTAGTTTCACTGTGTCCCTGTTTAGTTTCTGTTTCCATGATCTGTCCATTGATGAAAGTGGTATGTTGAAGTCTCCCACTATTATTTTGTGAGGTGCAATGTGTGCTTTGAGCTTTACTAAAGTGTCTTTAATGACTGTGTCTGCCCTTGCATTTGGAGCATTGATATTCAGAATTGAGAGGTCCTCTTGGAGGATTTTACCTGTGATGAGTATGAAGTGTCCCTCCTTGTCTTTTTTGATAACTTTGGGTTGGAAGTCGATTTTATTCGATATTAGAATGGCTACCTCAGCTTGTTTCTTCAGACCATTTGCTTGGAAAATTGTTTTCCAGCCTTTTACTCTGATGTAGTGTCTGTCTTTTTCCCTGAGATGGGTTTCCTGTAAGCAGCAGAATGTGGGTCCTGTTTGTGTAGTCACTTTGTTAGTCTATTTTTTTTAATTGGGGAATTGAGTCCATTGATATTAAGAGATATTAAGGAAAAGTAATTGTTGCTTCCTTTTATTTTTGTTGTTAGAGTTGGCATTCTGTTCTTGTGGCTCTCTTCTTTTTGTTTTGTTGAGGGAATACTTTCTTGCTTTTTCTACGGCGTGATTTCTGTCCTTGTATTGGTTTTTTTTCTGTTATTATCCTTTGAAGGGCTGGATTTGTGGAAAGATAATGTGTGAATTTGGTTTTGTTGTGGAATACTTTGGTTTCTCCATCTATGGTAATTGAGAGTTTGGCTGGCCATAGTATCCTGGGCTGGCATTTGTGTTCTCTTAGTGTCTATATAACATCTGTCCAGGCTCTTCTGGCTTTCATAGTCTCTGGTGAAAAGTCTGGTGTAATTCTGATAGGCCTGCCTTTATATGTTACTTGACCTTTCTCCCTTACTGCTTTTAATATTCTCTCTTTATTTAGTGCATTTGTTGTTCTGATTATTATGTGTCGGGAGGAATTTCTTTTCTGGTCCACTCTATTTGGAGTTCTGTAGGCTTCCTGTATGTTCATGGGCATCTTTTTTTTTAGGTTTGGGAAGTTTTCTTCAATAATTTTGTTGAAGATATTTGCTGGCCCTTTAAGTTGAAAATCTTCATTCTCATCAACTCCTATTATCCGTAGGTTTGGTCTTCTCATTGTGTCCTGGATTTCCTGGATGTTTTGAGTTAGGATCCTTTTGCGTTTTGTATTTTCTTTGATTGTTGTGCCGATGTTCTCTATGGAATCTTCTGCACCTGAGATTCTCTCTTTCATCTCTTGTATTCTGTTGCTGATGCTCATATTTATGGTTCCAGATTTCTTTCCTAGGGTTTCTATCTCCAGCGTTGCCTCACTTTGGGTTTTCTTCATTGTGTCTACTTCACTTTTTAGGTCTAGTATGGTTTTGTTCATTTCCATCACCTGTTTGGATGTGTTTTCTTGTTTTTCTTTAAGGACTTCTACCTGTTGGTGGAGTTTTCCTGTTTTTCTTTAAGGACTTGTAATTCATTAGCAGTGTTCTCCTGTATTTCTTTAAGTGAGTTATTAAAGTCTTTCTTGTTGTCCTCTACCATCATCATGAGATATGCTTTTAAATCCGGGTCTAGCTTTTCCGTTTTGTTGGGGTGCCCAGGACTAGGTGGGGTGGGAGTGCTGCGTTCTGATGATGGTGAGTGGTCTTGATTTCTGTTAGTAGGATTCTTATGTTTGCCTTTCACCATCTGGTATTCTCTGGAGCTGGTTGTTATAGTTGTCTCTGGTTAGAGCTTGTTCCTCAGGTGATTATGTTAGCCTCTATCAGCAGACCTGGGAGACTAGCTCTAACCTTAGTTTCAGTGGTCAGAGTACTCTCTGCAGGCAAGCTCTTCTCTTGCAGGGAAGGTGCCCAGATATCTAGTGGTCGAATCTGCCTCCTGGTAGAAGTTGTGTTCTGCTCACTGGAGGTCTTAAGATCCCATGGAGGGTCCTGTGAGGACCTTGTGGGTGTCCAGAACCTCCACATACAAGGAAGTCTGCTGCTGGAGTGAACTGGAAGGGACTTGTGCCCCTGCTCAAGCCAGGCTATCTGCTTCCCTAGTTAATGCAGTCTCAGGTCCTGCGTGATTGGATTAGAGCAGACGCTGTGTTCCACTCACCAGAGGTCTTAGGATCCTGTGGAGGATCCTGTGTGGTTCCTTGAGGGTGTCCAGAGTCTCCGCCCCTTTTTGATAATTTTTGATTGAAAGTTGATTTTATTAGATATTAGAATGGCTACTCCAGCTTATTTCTTCAGACCATTTGCTTGGAAAATTGTTTTCCAGTCCTTTACTCTAAGATAGTGTCTGTCTTTGATACTGAGGTATATCTCCTGTATGCACCAAAATGCTGTGTCCTGTTTACATATCTATTCTTTTAGTCTATGTCTTTTTGTTGGGGAATTGAGTCCATTGATGTTAAGAGATATTAAGGAATAGTGATTGTTGTTTCCTGTTATTTTTGTTGTTAGAGGTGGAATTATGTTTGTGTGGCTATCTTCTTTTGGGTTTTTTGAAAGAAGATTACTTTCTTCCTTTTTCTAGGGTTTAGTTTCCCTCCTTGTGTTGGTGTTTTGCATCTATTATCCTTTGTGGGGCTGGATTTGTGGAAAGACATCGTGTAAATTTGATTTTGTTATGGAATATCTTGTTTTCTCCATCTGTGTAATTGAGAGTTTTGCTGGGCTGGCATTTGTGTTCTCTTAGGGTCTGTATGACATCTACCCACTGACTTTTATAATCTCTGTTGAGAAGTCTGGTGTAATTCTTATAGGTCTGCCTTTATATGTTACTTGACCTTTTCCCCTTGCTGATTTTAATATTCTTTCTTTGTTTTGTGCATTTTTTATTCTTCTCTCATATTACATCCTGTCCACAGTCCCTCCACCATGACCATCCCTGCTCTTCCTCAGATTCACACCCACAGTGACTCCCCTCTGAAAAGAGCTGAACTCCTAGGAACATCAATCAAACAGCCCAACAAGCTATAATAAGACCAC